>NC_052156.1:6788283-7113283 GCF_902713615.1 Scyliorhinus canicula
TTAGCACTGTTGCTTCACAGTGCCAGGGTCCCTGGTCCGATTCCCGGCTTTGGTCACTGCTTGTGCGGAGTCTTCTCATGTCTGGGTGGGTTTCCTCCAGGTGCTCCGGTTTCCTCCACAAGTCCTGAAAGACGTGCTTGCTCGTTGAATTGGACATTCTGAATTCACCCTCAGTGGGCGGGATTCTCTGACCCCGGGACTGGGTCGGAGAATCGCCGGGCCGGGTGCGATTCGCACGATGCTGTCCCGACGCTGGTCCGCCGATTCTCCGGAGAATAGGTGCCATAGGCGCCTTCGCGGTCGGCGTGGCGCCAGTAGGGGGCCGCTCTACGTGGCCCACGCCCGCCGGTGATTCTCCACCTAGGATGGGGAGAGTGTCCGCCAAGAAACCCGAAGTCCCGCCGGCGCCGTTCACATGTGGTCTTATCCGGCAGGACCTTGGCGTCCATCCTGCGGGGGTCTGCCTGGTTGGGGGGGGGGGGGGGGGGGGAAGGGGGGATCCGACCCCGCCATGTTGCGTTGGGGCTCTCCGCCATGTTGCGTTGGGGCCGGCACGGAGAAGGAAGCTACAGCGCATGTGCGGGTTCGACACCAGTATTGGCATCTGGAGCGGCGTGAGTTGCTCCAGTGCCGTGCTGCCCCCTGTTGGGCAGAGGATCGCTACACTTAATGGTCCGTGACGCTGTCGTAAAACTCTACGGTTTTTCCGACGGTGTCAACACTCTGCTGTCAGAAGGGAGAATCCCGCCCAGTCTACCCGAACAGGCGCCGGAGTGTGTCGACTTGGGAATTTTCACAGTAACTTCATTGCAGGGTTAATGTAAGCCTACTTGTGATACTAATAAAGATGATTATTATTATTACATTTGTTGTGGGTTTGCAGAGGACTTTGGTATTTCTGGTATTCAGGATAAATCCCGTGCTTTCCTGGATTGTGATAAATAAGTCAATGAACTGTTCTAGCTCTTCAGAATGAGAACTAATTTGTGCATCATCAGCACACCACAGTTCCATTACAGAAGTGGGTATTTCTAGGATTTGGTCTTCAGCCAGCTGAGGTTAAAGAATTTACCATCAGTGTGGGAAGTTTTAACCATTGCCAGGGGGAAGACCGTCACTGGTAAGTTGTAGTGTAGTTCATGAAAGATTGACAGAGTGTTGGTGCAATGACAGACCCATGTTTGAAAGCTGTTTTAACAGGAAAGGAATCGGTGTGCCTGGGTTGAGTGCAGCTCCAACATCACCCAAGAAGTTCAACACCATTCAGGACAAAGCAGATCACTTGATTGGCACCCCACCCACCACCGTCACCATTGATTCTCTCCACCACTGACCCACAGTGCCAGCAGAGTGTACCATCTACAAGATGCACTGCAGTAATTCACCAAGGTTCCTTTGACAGCACATTCCTAACCCACAACCTCTACCATCTAGAAAGACAAGGGTAGCAGATCCCTGGGGACACCACCACCTGCAAGTTCCCCTCCGAGTCACTCACCATCCTAACGTGGAAGTGCATCGCCATTCCTTCACTATCGCTGAGCCGAAGCGCTGTGGGTGTACTTACACCACATGGACTGCAGTGGTTGAAGAAAGCAGCTCATCTCCAGATATGGAATTTTGTGCGGGTGACCTTCCCAACATTTCCAGAGGCTCCGCGGGCATCTCTGTTGGAAAGGATACTTTTGCTGGAGGGGACGGAAGAGGGTGGCACTGCTGGCATTTGTGGGTGAATTGTGTCTGAGGACTCGGACTTGGCAGATGGAGTGAATACGAGGCGGGAGAGGGAGCTGAGCCCTATAGTGGATGATGACGTGTGGAGTAACGCCCTGGGCAGGGTGAACTCCACATCTTCTTGTGAGTACCTTGGTTTAATCCAGCTTAAGGTGGTGCACAGGGCTCACCTGACCAAACTAGGTTGAGTGTATTTTTTCCGGAGGTAGAACGCAGGTGCGATCAGTGTTCGGGGGGCCCGGCCAATCGCACACATATGTTCTGGTCTTGTTTCAAACTGGTACGCTTTTGGGTCTCCTTCTCCAACACCTTGTCGGTGATTCTGAATATGGACCTGGCTCCTTGTCCTATGGTGGCCATTTTCAGGGTGTCAGACTGGCCGGGGCTGCAGACGGGAGTGAAGGCAGATGGTCTTGCCTTCGCTTCGCCGATTGCCCGGAGGAGGGTTCTGCTGGGGTGGATGTCTTCGTCTCCGCCCAGCGCCTGGGTATGGTTGGTGACCTAATGGAATTCTTGTACCTGGAGAAAGTTAAGTACACCATTCGGGGGTCAGGTGAAGGAGATGGCAGCCATTCAGTTGCTGGGGGGGGGGGGGGGGGGGGGGGGGGTCGGGGTCAGGTTGTTTTGTTTGTTTTGTTGGATATCGCTCTTATCTTGGTGGAAGGGGTGGGTCTGGTAGGTTGGGGTTTTGTTATGGTCGTTTTGGATGTCATCATTGTGGGTTACATGGCTTTTTGTTGTCAAGTTTATTATAAAAACTTTAATCAAAATATAATTTTAAAAAAGAAAGCAGCTCAGCACCACCTTCTCAAGGGCAATGATTGATGGGTAGTAAATGCTGCCCACACCCACATCCTGTGAAAGAATTAAAATAAAATCTGTGGTGGAGCCATTGCCCAAGACTGCTTTTTGCATATTGTAGGTAGGAAATAGGTCAGTGATTTTCAAAGTGTGGGGTCACGACCCACGGATGGGTCATGGCATGGTGTAGAATGGGTCGCCAAAAGGTCATCAAAATTGATCCCCAAGATCGCATGACCATTTTTCCGTTTTCTTTCCAGGTAAATTCTGGCTGCAGTACAGTGCATGACCACATGAGGCTGATGTAGAGATCGGTGGCGTGGACGTCCTTGCCTCTCTGGGCCACAGTGTAGTTGGGGCAATTTTCAGTCAGAGACCTGTAAAATTCACTTTGGGTGGCATTTTCTGCTACTATGTTCAGCGTCAGGATCGATTATTTCAAGGGTTCAATGTGTCAACAACAAACATGGTACGTCCTTTGTCATTCTTTCAGTTAATCCTGACGTGCAGCCCCCTCCACCCCTACTAGCCCCTATGTCCTCTCGGTCTGAACATAGAACATAGAACATAGAACGATACAGCGCAGTACAGGCCCTTCGGCCCACGATGTTGCACCGACATGGGAAGTCAAAATCTAAAGGCCATCTAACCTACACTATGTCATTATCATCCATATGCTTATCCAATAAACTTTTAAATGCCCTCAATGTTGGCGAGTGCACTACTGTTGCAGGTAGGGCATTCCACGGCCTCACCACTCTTTGCGTAAAAAACCTACCTCTGACCTCTGTCCTATATCTATTACCCCTCAATTTAAGGCTATGTCCCCTCGTGCTAGCCACCTCCATCCGCGGGAGAAGGCTCTCGCTGTCCACCCTATCTAACCCTCTGATCATTTTGTATGCCTCTATTAAGTCACCTCTTAACCTTCTTCTCTCTAACGAAAACAACCTCAAGTCCATCAGCCTTTCCTCATAAGATTTTCCCTCCATACCAGGCAACATCCTGGTAAATCTCCTCTGCACCCGTTCCAAAGCTTCCACGTCCTTCCTATAATGAGGCGACCAGAACTGTACGCAATACTCCAAATGCGGCCGTACCAGAGTTTTGTACAGCTGCAACATGACCTCATGGCTCCGGAACTCAATCCCTCTACCAATAAAGGCCAACACACCATAGGCCTTCTTCACAACCCTATCAACCTGGGTGGCAACTTTCAGGGATCCATGTACATGGACACCGAGATCCCTCTGCTCATCCACACTACCAAGAATTTTACCATTAGCCAAATAGTCCGCATTCCTGTTATTCTTTCCAAAGTGAATCACCTCACACTTCTCTACATTAAACTCCATTTGCCACCTCTCAGCCCAGCTCTGCAGCTTATCTATGTCCCTCTGTAACCTGCAACATCCTTCTACACTGTCTACAACTCCACCGACTTTAGTGTCGTCTGCAAATTTACTCACCCAACCTTCTGTGCCCTCCTCTAGGTCATTTATAAAAATGACAAACAGCAACGGCCCCAGAACAGATCCTTGTGGTACGCCACTCATAACTGAACTCCATTCTGAACATTTGCCATCAACCACCACCCTCTCTTCTTTCAACTAGCCAATTTCTGATCCACATCTCTAAATCACCCTCAATCCCCAGCCTCCGTATTTTCTGCAATAGCCGACCGTGGGGAACCTTATCAAACGCTTTACTGAAATCCATATACACCACATGAACTGCTCTACCCTCGTCTACCTGTTCAGTCACCTTCTCAAAGAACTCGATAAGGTTTGTGAGGCATGACCTACCCTTCACAAAACCATGTTGACTATCCCTAATCATATTATTCCTATCTAGATGATTATAAATCGTATCTCTTATAATCCTCTCCAAGACTTTACCCACAACAGACGTGAGGCTCACCGGCTTATAGTTACCGGGGTTATCTCTACTCCCCTTCTTGAACAAAGGGACCACATTTTCTATCCTCCAGTCCTCTGGCACTATTCTGTAGCCAATGATGACATAAAAATCAAAGCCAAAGGCTCAGCAATCTCTTCCCTGGCTTCCCAGAGAATCCTAGGATAAATCCCATCAGGCCCCGGGGACTTATCTATTTTCACCTTGTCCAGAATTGCCAACACTTCTCCCTTACGCACCTCAATGCCATCTACTCTAATAGCCTGAGTCTTAGCATTCTCCTCCACAACTTTATCTTTTTCCTGAGTGAATACTGACGAAAAGTATTCATTTAGTATCTCGCTTATCTCCTCAGCCTCCACACACAACTTCCCACCACTGTCCTTGACTGGCCCTACTCTTACCCTAGTCATTCTTTTATTCCTGACATACCTATAGAAAGATTTTGGGTTTTCCTTGATCCTACCTGCCAAAGACTTCTCATGTCCCCTCCTTGCTCGTCTTAGCTCTCTCTTTAGATCCTTCCTCGCTTCCTTGTAACTATCAAGCGCCCCAACTGAAACTTTGCGCCTCATCTTCACATAGGCCTCCCTCTTCCTCTTAACAAGAGATTCCACTTCTTTGGTAAACCACGGTTCCCTCGCTCTACCCCTTCCTCCCTGCCTGACTGGTACGTACTTATCAAGAACACGCAATAGGTGTTCCTTGAACAAGCTCCACATATCCAGTGTGCCCAACCCTTGCAGCCTACTTCTCCAACATACACATCCTAAGTCATGTCTAATGGCATCATAATTGCCCTTCCCCCAGCTATAACTCTTGCCCTGCGGGGTATACTTATCCCTTTCCATCACTAACGTAAAGGTCACCGAATTGTGGTCACTGTCTCCAAAGTGCTCACCTACCTCCAGATCCAACACCTGGCCTGGTTCATTACCCAAAACCAAATCCAATGTGGCCTTGCCTCTTGTTGGCCTGTCAACATATTGTGTCAGGAAACCCTCCTGCACACATTGTACAAAGAACGACCCATCTAATGTACTCGAACTATATCTTTTCCAGTCAATATTTGGAAAGTTAAAGTCTCCCATAACAACTACCCTGTTACTTTCGCTCTTTTCCAGAATCATCTTCGCCATCCTTTCCTCTACATCCCTAGAACTATTAGGTGGCCTATAGAAAACTCCCAACAGGGTGACTTCTCCTTTCCTGTTTCTAACCTCAGCCCATACTACCTCGGAAGAACAGTCCCCATCTAGCATCCTTTCCGCCACCATAATACTGTCCTTGACTAGCAGCGCCACACCGTCCCCTCTTTTGCCCCCTTCTCTGAGCTTACTAAAACACCTGAACCCCGGAACCTGCAACAACCATTCCTGTCCCTGCTCTATCCATGTCTCTGAAATGGCCACAACATCGAAGTCCCAGGTACCAACCCATGCTGCCAGTTCCCCTACCTTATTTCGTATACTCCTGGCATTGAAGTAGACACACTTCAAACCACCTACCTGAACACTGACACCCTCCTGCGAAGTCAAATCTGTGCTCCTGACCTCTATACTCTCAATTTCCCGTACCCCAAAACTACAATCCAGGTTCCCATGCCCCTGCTGAATTAGTTTAAACCCCCCCAAAGAGCACTAACAAATCTCTCCCCCAGGATATTGGTGCCCCTCAGGTTCAGATGTAGACCATCCTGTCTATAGAGGTCCCACCTTCCCCAGAAAGAGCCCCAGTTATCCAGAAATCTGAATCCCTCCCACCTGCACCATCCCTGTAGCCACGTGTTTAATTGCTCTATCTCCCTATTCCTCGTCTCACTATCACGTGGCACAGGCAACAACCCAGAGATAACAACTCTGTTTGTTCTCACTCTGAGCTTCCATCCTAGCTCCCTAAAGGCCTGCCTGACATCCTTGTCCCCTTTCCTACCTATGTCGTTAGTGCCAATGTGGACTACGACTTGGGGCTGCTCCCCCTCCCCCTTAAGGACCCGGAAAACACGATCCGAGACATCACGTACCCTTGCACCTGGGAGGCAACATACCAAACGTGAGTCTCTCTCGCTCCCACAAAATCTCCTATCTGTGCCCCTGACTATTGAGTCCCCAATTACTAATGTTCTACTCCTTTCCCCCCTTCCCTTCTGAGCAACAGGGACAGACTCCGTGCCAGAGGCCCGTACCCCATGGCTTACCCCTCGTCCCCCCCACAAGTATCCAAAACGGTATACTTGTTACTAAGGGGAACGACCACAGGGGATCCCTGTACTGACTGCTTACCCCCAGCCCCTCTCACCGTCACCCATCTATCTTAATTCTTTGGCGTAACTATCTCCCTGAAGCTTCTATCTATGACCCCCTCTGCCTCCCGAATGATCCGAAGTTCATCCAGCTCAAGCTCCAGGTCCTTAACACGGTTTTTGAGGAGCTGGAGTTGGGTGCACTTCCCACAGATGAAATCAGCAGGGACACTGACGGCGTCCCTCACCTCAAACGTTCTGCAGGAGGAACATTGTACTGCCTTCCCTGACATCACCTCTAGATTTAAAAAAAAAACAAGAAAAAGAAAAAGAAAGGAAGAGCTTACCTGATATTCCCTCAAACCCTGCTCCCGCTGAAAGGTAAGCAAATTCAAAGGCACTCACTCACCTTCTCGCCAGGCCCCAGCTCCCGCTTCCCAACGACCGTGGTTTCTTTTTTGGTTAGAGGAGGAGGTAGGTTGGGAAACACTGACGAAGTGTTTCGGGTTTAACTGTCACTTGACAACAGCCCCTCCACAAACCACCTTCAAATTAGGCTGACCGCTTCTGAATTGTCCCTCCACACCGGGGCTCTTGTCCTTCAAGGGCGCTTCTTTTGTTCATCACCTCCCCCGCCGCTCTCCACCCCCTCTTCCCAGGTACTCGGCCCCAAGCATCTGTCTCTGCCGTGTGTCTACACGGACTCCATCAGCTGAATTGGTTCCTCTACAGCAAGGACTTTTGCATCTACCTTTATTGGAATTTAAATTGTTCGCCAAGGACGGAATTAGCTGGTGACTAAGCTACACTCATGTATACAGGAATCAGTAAAATGTTACAGGTGTATGGAATGGAATGTGTCTGCACGGTTTGCATATTAGTCAGCAGAGTTGTGCTCAGCATTGGGTTTTTTTTTGCATGTTTTCAGTCTGTTACATATTTACATGGGAAACAGTACTGACTGGCATCCAGCGACATTCTGTCTGACCGTGTTTATCGTTCTGCTATTAGGGCTCCTGTTCCTGAAGTGGAAGTTTTGAGTTTAATTTCTGATATAATTTCCCAATTTCCTATGTTAGGTTTTGAAGGAGTGAACATGACGTTGTTAAAACTGTGCAACATTGAGCCTGTTAATCTCTGCAGTGCTTGCAGGCAATTCGCCAAATGCTAACAATGAGCGTGAAATGATAAAATAATCAAATAAACCACCCTTCAGCAATGTGTCAGGGTGGAGCTGTGGTTTAAGGTGAAACAGCAGCTCAATTTACAAATTTACATTCAATCGTACAGAAGCGCCAACAATGAAATGAAATGAAAATCGCTTATTGTCGCGAGTAGGCTTCAATGAAGTTACTGTGAAAAGCCCCTAGTCGCCACATTCCGGCGCCGGTCTGGGGAGGCTAGTACGGGAGTGTGATGTTTTTAAAAGTAACTACGGTGAATCTTTTGTGAATGTGGGGTGGGTGGCGAGAGTTGGCCATTCTGTAACCATGGCTCGCTGGGCAAAAAAGTTCCCCCCGGGTCAGCGTCGGTTTCCTCCCACAGTCCAAAGATGTGCAGGTTAGGTGGATTGGCCATGCTAAATTGTCCCTTGATGTCCAAAGGGTTAGGTGATGTTACTGGGTTGTAGGGATAGGTTGGAGGCATGGGCTTGGGTTACGGTGCTCTTTCCAAGGGCCGATACAGACTCGATGGACTGAATGGCCTCCTTCTACAGTATAAATGTTATGATTCGGAAAGGACGCGAGTGGACCAGATGATTTTTTTTTAAACAATACCAACTTCAATGTCAACATCACTGAGACTGGCGATCGATTCAAGATTATTTCAGGAATTGAATTTGAATTCCTCAAGATGCAGTGGTGGGATTCGAACCTGTGTCTGGGCCTCTGGATCACTAGTCCAGTGACATCACCACTCTGCCATTGCCTCCCCTTAAAGCAAGGTGCAGTGGTAATGTCACTGGACTAGTAATCCAGAGGAGCAGGTCAATGCTCTGTGGAAAGGGGTTCAAATCCCACCACGGCAGCTAGTGGAATTTAAATTCAGTCAATAAATCTGGAATTAAAGGCTGGTCTTCAATAACGGTGACCATCACTCGATTGTTGTGAAAACCCATCTGGTTCACTAATGTCCTTTAGGGAAGGAAATCTGCCACCTTTACCTGGACTGGCTTACAATATGGCTCTCGATCAATAAGACCATAAGAAGTAGGAGCAGAAGCAGACCATTCGGCCCATCGGGTCTGCTCTGCCATTCAATGTGATCACGACCTGTCTGATGTGATAAACCTCAACGCCACTTTCCCGCCTTATCCCCATAGCCCTGGATTCCCTTACAGATTACAAATCTGTCTGTCTCAGCCTTTAACATACCAACGGCCCAGCCTCTACAACCCTCTGCGCTAAAGAGTTCCACAGCAATGTGGGTGACTCTTAAATGCCCTTGGAAATGGCCTGACAAGCCATTCAGTTGTATCAAACTGCTGTGAAGTTTAAAAAGGAAATCAAGTTGCTTCTCGGCCTTTTGGCTAAGGTCATGTGCAGTATCGGCTCTGCCTTTTGGCTCCGATCTCGTATGTCTCTCTTGTGGGGACCATGAATTGGTTTCAATTTGAATTTGAATTGGTTATTGGAGCCGGCAAGGAGCTGGGTTAGGGGTTCACCCCTGTCCACACTCTGAGCCCTGGCTTTATAAAAAAAAGGAAAAAGGGGAAAAAATGGAATTCAACCAGGTGGATAACTCAGCATCGACCCAGGCACCAGAAACAACAAGAGAAAACCCGGCAATGTTGACCCTGCAAAGTTCTCCTCACTAACAGCTGAGGGTTTGTGTCAAAACTGGGAGAGCTGTCTTACAAACCAGGCATTGTCATACTCACAGACTCGTACCTTACAGGCAATGTGCCAGACACCACCATTGCCTTCCCTGGGTATGTCCTTCACCCACCAAGACAGACCCAGCAGAGGTGGCGGCACAGTGGTATACGGTAGCATACACAGGGCAGCATGGTAGCATTGTGGACAGCACAATCGCTTCACAGCTCCAGGGTCCCAGGTTCGATTCCGGCTTGGGTCACTGTCTGTGTGGAGTCTGCACGTCCTCCCTGTGTGTGCGTGGGTTTTCTCCGGGTGCTCCGGTTTCCTCCCACAGTCAAAGATGTGCAGGTTAGGTGGATTGGCCATGCTAAATTGCCCTTAGTGTTGGGTGGGGTTACTGGGTTATGGGGATAGGGTGGAGGTGTTAACCTTGGGTAGGGTGCTCCTTCCAGGAGCCGGTGCAGACTCGATGGGCCGCATGGCCTCCTTCAGTACTGTAAATTCTATGAGATTGTTGGTTGTTCTGGGTGAGTGTGCTTAACACTCACTTGGCTCTGTTTCTCGTTCTAAGCTCTGGAGTCGCCAGGTGCCGTAAAGACACCGCTACAGGTTTCAAGGTCAAGTTCAAAGCAATAAAGCTGTACACCAATTAGTAAGTCCAAAACAATTAGAGTTTATTATTTATTTATTTATTTTTTTTCATTTTTTTTATAAATTTAGAGTACCCAATTCATTTTTTCCAATTAAGGGGCAATTTAGTGTGGTCAATCCACCTACCTGCACATCTTTGGGTTGTGGGGGCGAAACCCACGCAAACACGGGGAGAATGTGCAAACTCCACACGGACAGTGACCCAGAGCCGGGATTGAACCTGGGACCTCGGCGCCGTGAGGCAGCAGGGCTAACCCACTGCGCCACCGTTCTGCCCTATTAGAGTTTATTATAACACAATTATAATAACACTCATGCACACGCTAAAGATTAAACTTACTTCTACCACTAAACAACTAATACATAGCTAAGAAGGAATTGCGAGGTCAGGGAACAAGGCCTTTGTTCTGTTCTGGTCTGCAGGCTTCGAATCGCTATCAGTTGGCAAGGGTGTCAGTAATGCCGGTTTCAGGTAGCGGTCATTGTTTAGGCACTTACATTTTGGTGGCTGCTGCTCAACGGCTGATGTAGAAGACAGGGGTCTGGAGGTTGGAGCCGGAGGCCGGAGACAGGAGACTGAACCATGTGTGGGACCTGTCTTTTATAGGTCCCAGGGGGTCCGCGCCCCTTTGGGCGGACTCCCTTACCTGCTTGGGATCGATTGGGCCTCTTCCCAATCGATATGTTTTGAACCCCCCAATCATAGGGCCGTTCCTTGATTGCTGGGGCGGTTCTTAGGACTTATTGTCCTGGGCTTCTCTGGCGCTACTGGGTCTGGCCTCCTATTGAATGTATCGATTGATAATTAGACCATAAGACCATAAGACATAGGAGTGGAAGTAAGGCCATTCGGCCCATCGAGTCCACTCCACCATTCAATCATGGTTGATTTCAACTCCATTTACCCGCTCTCTCCCCATAGCCCTTAATTCCTCGAGAAATCAAGAATTTATCAATCTCTGTCTTAAAGACACTCAATGTCCCGGCCTCCACCGCCCTCTGTGGCAATGAATTCCACAGACCTACCACTCTCTGGCTGAAGAAATTTCTCCTCATCTCTGTTCTAAAGTGACTCCCTTTTATTCTAAGGCTGTGCCCCCGCATCCTAGTCTCCCCTGCTAATGGAAACAACTTCCCTACGTCCATCCTATCCAAGCCATTCATTATCTTGTACGTTTCTATTAGATCTCCCCTCAACCTCCTAAACTCCAATGAATATAATCCCACGATCCTCAGACGTTCATCGTATGTTAGGCCTACCATTCCTGGGATCATCCGTGTGAATCTCCGCTGGACCCGCTCCAGTGCCAGTATGTCCTTCCTGAGGTATGGGGCCCAAAATTGCTCACAGTATTCTAAATGGGGCCTAACTAGTGCTTTATAAAGCCTCAGAAGTACATCCCTGCTTTTATATTCCATAATTAATTTGTGTCCATTGTATCTGGGACTTGCCCAGTATCACCTCATTAGTATGCTAACGGCTTCTCATTCACAGCGCTGCCTGGTCTCTGCAGCAGTCAGAAACCGGTTTCTGCAGTTGTCCCAATACATAATTGCTCTGCAAGCTGTTTGCTCTTTAACATGTCCGTTTTCCCAGCACTCTTTGCAGTCTTCCATTTTGTGTTCGTTAGTGGCCATCTCAGGTGGCTACAAGATGGGTTGGAGTTATGGTGTTGCCTTGGGAGTCCTCAACGCTGACTCCAGACCACATGAAGTCTCCTGGCTTCAGGTTAAACATGGGCAAGGAAGCCTCCTGCTGATTACCTACCTGCTACAGATGCATCTGTCTATGACAGTGTTGATAGGAGTGAGCGCCACACCGCACCTGTGGAGACAAAGTCCCATCTTCACATTGAGGATACCCTCCATCGTGTTGTGTGGCATTACCGCCATCGAAATGGGACAGATTTCGAACAGATCTAGCAACTTTTAACTGGGCAACCATGAGGTGCTGTGGACCATCAGCAGCAGCAGAATTGTACTCAACCACAATCTGTAGCTTCATGGTCCGGCATATCCCCCACTCTACCATTACCACCCAGCCAGGGGATCAACCCTGGTTCAATAAAGAGTGCAGGAGGGCATTCTTGGATACCGAAAAATGAGGTGTCAAGCAGATGAAGCTACAACACAGGACTACTTGTGTGTCAAACACGGAAGCAGTAAGTAATAGACCGAGCTCAGTGGTCCAGCAACCAGTGGATCAGATCTTAGCTCAGCTTCCTGCCCCATCCAGCCGTGACTGGTGGTGGACAATTAAACAACTCAGTGGAGGAGGAGGAAGCTGCACAAATGTCCCCATCCTCAGTGTTGGAGGAGACCAGCACGTCAGAGCTAAAGACAAGGCTGCAGCATTCGCAAATAACTTCAGCCAGAAATGCCAAGAGAATGGTCCATTTGAGCCTCAACCTGAGGTCCCAAGCATCAAGGAGCCCGATCCAAACTGGTGTCAATGGGAATCCGGGGGAGGGAAACTCTCCACTGGTTGGAGTCATACCCGGCACCAGAGAAGATGGTTGTGGTCGCCGGAAGCCAATCATCTGAGGTCTCAACAATAGCGTAAATGTTTAACTCATTCACCAAAATGGCTTCATTGCTGCTGTACCAGCAAAAAAGAGACTTTAACGAAGCTTCTCTCCATAAACCAGGATAATTCATTTCTTATTAAACAAAACTTCTTTTAAAACAAGTTGCAAAACAAGTTACGATACAATTTTAAATCTGGAAGTATAACAATTTTGAGGGTGGGTGTGTGGGAGTGTGTGAGTGGGTGTGGGTGAGTAGGAGTGGGTGAGGAAGGGTCTGTGAGTGAGTGTGGGTGTGTGTGTGTGTGTGTGTGTGTGAGGGAATGTGTGTGAGGGAGTGTGTGAGGGAGTGTGTGAGGGAGTGTGGGTGAGGGTATGTGGGTGAGGGAGTGTGTGAGGGAATGTGTTTGAGGGAGTGTGGGTGAGGGTATGTGTGTGAGGGAGTGTGTGTGAGGGACTGTGTGTCAGGGAATGTGTGTGAGGGTGTGTGTGAGGGAGTGTGGGTGAGGCTATGTGTGTGAGGGTGTGTGTGAGGGAGTGTGGGTGAGTGGGTGAGGAAGTGTATGTAAGTGGGTGTGGGTGAGGGTGTGGGTGTGTGAGTGGCTGTGTGTGATGGAATATGTGTGAGGGTGTGTGTGAATGTGTGTGTTGGTGAGGAAGTGTGTGTGAGGGTGTGTTGTGTGTGTGTGTGTGTGTGTAGGTGTGTGTGTGTGTAGGTGTGTGTCTGTGAATGTGTGTGTGTATGAGGGTATGTGTAGGTGAGAGGGTGTGTGTGTGGGGGGGGAGTGTGTGTGAGGGTGTGCGTGTGGGTGTGTGTGTGAGTGTGGGTGAGGGAGTGTGAGGGTGTGTGTGTGTGACGGTGTGGGTGTGTGTGTGTGAATGTGTGTGTGAGTGGGTGAGTGTGTGAGGGTGTGTGTGATGGATGTGTGTGAGTGGGCGTGGGAGTGTGTGAGGGTGTGTGTGTGTGTGACGGTGTGGGTGTTTGTGTGTGTGGGTGAGGTAGTGTGTGTGAGGGTGTGCGTGTGTGTGTATGCGTGTGTGAATGTGGGTGAGGGAGTGGGTGAGGTAGTGTGTGTGAGGGTGTGCGTGTGTGTGTATGCGTGTGTGAATGTGGGTGAGGGAGTGCGTGAGGGTGTGTGTGTGAAGGTGGGTGTGTGTGTGTGAATGTGTGTGTGAGTGGGTGAGTGTGTGAGGGTGTGTGTGATGGGTGTGTGTGAGTGGGCGTGTGAGTGCGTGAGGGTGTGTGGATGAGGGAGTGTGTGTGAGGGTGTGTGTGTGTGTGTGTGATGGTGTGGGTGTGTGGGTGAGGGAGTGTGTGTGAGGGTGTGGGTGTGTGTGTGATGGTGTGGGTGTGTGTGTGTGGGTGAGGGAGTGTGTGTGAGGGTGTGCGTGTGTGTGTGCGTGTGTGAATGTGGGTGAGGGAGTGCGTGAGGGTGTGTGTGTGTGTGAAGGTGGGTGTGAATGTGTGTGTGAGTGGGTGAGTGTGTGAGGGTGTGTGTGATGGATGTGTGTGAGTGGGAGTGTGAGTGTGTGAGGGTGTGTGGATGAGGGAGTGTGTGAGGGTGTGCGTGTGGGTGTGTGTGAGGATGAATGGATGATCCCATTAAAAATTATAAAAAGGTTAAAGTTTGGAAGTCTTTGTGGAACAACAGAAATTTATATTATAATAAAATGTTTACATATAAGACAAGGAAGCATCTTTCCAGTTTATTTATCTCTAACTGATAGAGCGCTGGTCACAGCAGATATCAGACTGAGAGAGCGCTGGTCACAGCAGATATCTGACTGATAGAGCGCTGGTCACAGCAGATATCTGACTGAGAGAGCATTGGTCACAGCAGATATCTGACTGAGCGCTGGTCACAGCAGATATCTGACTGATAGAGCGCTGGTCACAGCAGATATCTGACTGATAGAGCGCTGATCACAGCAGATATCTGACTGATAGAGCGCTGGTCACAGCAGATATCTGACTGAGCGCTGGTCACAGCAGATATCTGACTGATAGAGCGCTGGTCACAGCAGATATCTGACTGAGTGCTGGTCACAGCAGATATCTGACTGAGAGAGCACTGGTCACAGCAGATATCTGACTGAGTGCTGGTCACAGCAGATATCTGACTGATAGAGCGCTGGTCACAACAGATATCTGATAGAGCACTGGTCACAGCAGATAACTGACTGAGTGCTGGTCACAGCAGATATCTGACTGATAGAGCGCTGGTCACAGCAGATATCTGACTGAGTGCTGGTCACAGCAGATATCTGACTGATAGAGCGCTGGTCACAGCAGATATCTGACTGATAGAGCGCTGGTCACAGCAGATATCTGACTGAGCGCTGGTCACAGCAGATATCTGACTGAGAGAGCACTGGTCACAGCAGATATCTGACTGATAGAGCGCTGGTCACAGCAGATATCTGACTGAGTGCTGGTCACAGCAGATATCTGACTGAGAGAGCACTGGTCACAGCAGATATCTGACTGAGTGCTGGTCACAGCAGATATCTGACTGATAGAGCGCTGGTCACAGCAGATATCTGACTGATAGAGCACTGTTCACAGCAGATATCTGACTGATGGAACGCTGGCCACAGCAGATATCTGACTGATAGAGCGCTGGTCACAGCAGATATCTGACTGAGTGCTGGTCACAGCAGATATCTGACTGATAGAGCGCTGGTCACAGCAGATATCTGACTGACAGAGCGCTGGTCACAGCAGATATCTGACTGAGCGCTGGTCACAGCAGATATCTGACTGAGCGCTGGTCACAGCAGATATCTGACTGATAGAGGGCTGGTCACAGCTGATATCTGACTGGTAGAGCGCTGGTCTGAGCAGATATCTGACTGAGCGCTGGTCACAGCAGATATCTGACTAATAGAGCACTGGTCACAGCAGATATCTGACTAATAGAGCACTGTTCACAGCAGATATCTGACTGATAGAGCGCTGGCCACAGCAGATATCTGACTGATAGAGCGCTGGTCACAGCAGATATCTGACTGATAGAGCGCTGGTCACAGCAGATATCTGACTGAGTGCTGGTCACAGCAGATATCTGACTGCGCGCTGGTCACAGCAGATATCTGACTGATAGAGCGCTGGTCACAGCAGATATCTGACTGATAGAGCGCTGGTCACAGCAGATATCTGACTGATAGAGCGCTGGTCACAGCAGATATCTGACTGATAGAGCGCTGGTCACAGCAGATATCTGACTGAGCGCTGGTCACAGCAGATATCTGACTGATAGAGCGCTGGTCACAGCAGATATCTGACTGAGTGCTGGTCACAGCAGATATCTGACTGAGAGAGCACTGGTCACAGCAGATATCTGACTGAGTGCTGGTCACAGCAGATATCTGACTGATAGAGCGCTGGTCACAGCAGATATCTGATAGAGCACTGGTCACAGCAGATATCTGACTGAGTGCTGGTCACAGCAGATATCTGACTGATAGAGCGCTGGTCACAGCAGATATCTGACTGAGTGCTGGTCACAGCAGATATCTGACTGATAGAACGCTGGTCACAGCAGATATCTGACTGATAGAGCGCTGGTCACAGCAGATATCTGACTGAGCGCTGGTCACAGCAGATATCTGACTGAGAGAGCACTGGTCACAGCAGATATCTGACTGATAGAGCACTGGTCACAGCAGATATCTGACTGAGTGCTGGTCACAGCAGATATCTGACTGAGAGAGCACTGGTCACAGCAGATATCTGACTGAGTGCTGGTCACAGCAGATATCTGACTGAGCGCTGGTCACAGCAGATATCTGACTGAGCGCTGGTCACAGCAGATATCTGACTGATAGAGGGCTGGTCACAGCTGATATCTGACTGGTAGAGCGCTGGTCTTAGCAGATATCTGACTGAGCGCTGGTCACAGCAGATATCTGACTAATAGAGCACTGGTCACAGCAGATATCTGACTAATAGAGCACTGTTCACAGCAGATATCTGACTGATAGAGCGCTGGTCACAGCAAATATCTGACTGAGCGCTGGTCACAGCAGATACCTGATAGAGCGCTGGACACAGCAGATATCTGACTGATAGAGCGCTGGTCACAGCAGATATCTGACTGATAGAGCGCTGGTCACAGCAGATATCTGACTGATAGAGCGCTGGTCACAGCAGATATCTGACTGATAGAGCGCTGGTCACAGCAGATATCTGACTGAGCGCTGGTCACAGCAGATATCTGACTGATAGAGCGCTGGTCACAGCAGATATCTGACTGAGTGCTGGTCACAGCAGATATCTGACTGAGAGAGCACTGGTCACAGCAGATATCTGACTGAGTGCTGGTCACAGCAGATATCTGACTGATAGAGCGCTGGTCACAGCAGATATCTGATAGAGCACTGGTCACAGCAGATATCTGACTGAGTGCTGGTCACAGCAGATATCTGACTGATAGAGCGCTGGTCACAGCAGATATCTGACTGAGTGCTGGTCACAGCAGATATCTGACTGATAGAACGCTGGTCACAGCAGATATCTGACTGATAGAGCGCTGGTCACAGCAGATATCTGACTGAGCGCTGGTCACAGCAGATATCTGACTGAGAGAGCACTGGTCACAGCAGATATCTGACTGATAGAGCACTGGTCACAGCAGATATCTGACTGAGTGCTGGTCACAGCAGATATCTGACTGAGAGAGCACTGGTCACAGCAGATATCTGACTGAGTGCTGGTCACAGCAGATATCTGACTGAGCGCTGGTCACAGCAGATATCTGACTGAGCGCTGGTCACAGCAGATATCTGACTGATAGAGGGCTGGTCACAGCTGATATCTGACTGGTAGAGCGCTGGTCTTAGCAGATATCTGACTGAGCGCTGGTCACAGCAGATATCTGACTAATAGAGCACTGGTCACAGCAGATATCTGACTAATAGAGCACTGTTCACAGCAGATATCTGACTGATAGAGCGCTGGTCACAGCAAATATCTGACTGAGCGCTGGTCACAGCAGATACCTGATAGAGCGCTGGACACAGCAGATATCTGACTGATACAGCGCTGGTCACAGCAGATATCTGACTGAGCGCTGGTCACAGCAGAGATCTGACTGAGTGCAGATTACAGCAGATATCTGACTGATAGAGCGCGGGTCACAGCAGATATCCGACTGAAAGAGCGCTGGTCACAGCAGATATCTGACTGATAGAGCGCTGGTCACAGCAGATATCTGACTGCGCGCTGGTCACAGCAGATATCAGACTGAGCGCTGGTCACAGCAGATATCTGACTGATAGAGCGCTGGTCACAGCAGATATCTGACTGAGCGCTGGTCACAGCAGATATCTGACTGATAGAGCGCTGGTCACAGCAGATATCTGCCTGAGCGCTGGTCACAGCAGATATCTGACTGAGCGCTGGTCACAGCAGATATCTGACTGATAGAGCGCAGGTCACAGCAGATATCTGACTGATAGAGCGCTGGTCACAGCAGGTATCTGACTGAGCGCTGGTCACAGCAGATATCTGACTGATAGAGCGCTGGTCACAGCAGATATCTGACTGAGCGCTGGTCACAGCAGATATCTGACTAAGCGCTGGTCACAGCAGATATCTGACTGAGCGCTGGTCACAGCAGATATCTGACTGATAGAGCGCTGGTCACAGCAGATATCTGACTGACAGAGCGCTGGTCACAGCAGAGATCTGATTGAGCGCTGGTCACAGCAGATATCTGACTGAGCGCTGGAGACAGCAGATATCTGACTGATAGAGCGCTGGTCACAGCAGATATCTGACTGATAGAGCGCTGGTCACAGCAGATATCTGACTGAGCGCTGGTCACAGCAGATACCTGACTGATAGAGCGCTGGTCACAGCAGATATCTGACTGATAGAGCACTGGTCACAGCAGATATCTGACTGATAGAGCGCTGGTCACAGCAGATATCTGACTGATAGAGCGCTGGTCACAGCAGATATCAGACTGAGCGCTGGTCACAGCAGATATCTGACTGATAGAGCGCTGGTCACAGCAGATATCTGACTGATAGAGCGCTGGTCACAGCAGATATCTGACTGATAGAGCGCTGGTCACAGCAGATATCTGACTGATAGAGCGCTGGTCACAGCAGATATCTGACTGAGCGCTGGTCACAGCAGATATCTGACTGATAGAGCGCTGGTCACAGCAGATATCTGACTGAGTGCTGGTCACAGCAGATATCTGACTGAGAGAGCACTGGTCACAGCAGATATCTGACTGAGTGCTGGTCACAGCAGATATCTGACTGATAGAGCGCTGGTCACAGCAGATATCTGATAGAGCACTGGTCACAGCAGATATCTGACTGAGTGCTGGTCACAGCAGATATCTGACTGATAGAGCGCTGGTCACAGCAGATATCTGACTGAGTGCTGGTCACAGCAGATATCTGACTGATAGAACGCTGGTCACAGCAGATATCTGACTGATAGAGCGCTGGTCACAGCAGATATCTGACTGAGCGCTGGTCACAGCAGATATCTGACTGAGAGAGCACTGGTCACAGCAGATATCTGACTGATAGAGCACTGGTCACAGCAGATATCTGACTGAGTGCTGGTCACAGCAGATATCTGACTGAGAGAGCACTGGTCACAGCAGATATCTGACTGAGTGCTGGTCACAGCAGATATCTGACTGAGCGCTGGTCACAGCAGATATCTGACTGAGCGCTGGTCACAGCAGATATCTGACTGATAGAGGGCTGGTCACAGCTGATATCTGACTGGTAGAGCGCTGGTCTTAGCAGATATCTGACTGAGCGCTGGTCACAGCAGATATCTGACTAATAGAGCACTGGTCACAGCAGATATCTGACTAATAGAGCACTGTTCACAGCAGATATCTGACTGATAGAGCGCTGGTCACAGCAAATATCTGACTGAGCGCTGGTCACAGCAGATACCTGATAGAGCGCTGGACACAGCAGATATCTGACTGATACAGCGCTGGTCACAGCAGATATCTGACTGAGCGCTGGTCACAGCAGAGATCTGACTGAGTGCAGATTACAGCAGATATCTGACTGATAGAGCGCGGGTCACAGCAGATATCCGACTGAAAGAGCGCTGGTCACAGCAGATATCTGACTGCTAGAGCGCTGGTCACAGCAGATATCTGACTGCGCGTTGGTCACAGCAGATATCTGAGTGAGCGCTGGTCACAGCAGATATCTGACTGCGCGCTGGTCACAGCAGATATCTGACTGAGCGCTGGTCACAGCAGATATCTGACTGCGCGCTGGTCACAGCAGATATCTGAGCGAGCGCTGGTCACAGCAGATATCTGACTGCGCGCTGGTCACAGCAGATATCTGACTGAGCGCTGGTCACAGCAGATATCTGACTGAGCGCTGGTCACAGCAGATATCTGACTGATAGAGCGCTGGTCACAGCAGATATCTGACTGAGCGCTGGTCACAGCAGATATCTGACTGATAGAGCGCTGGTCACAGCAGATATCTGACTGAGCGCTGGTCACAGCAGATATCTGACTGATAGAGCGCTGGCCACAGCAGATATCTAACTGAGCGCTGGTCACAGCAGATATCTAACTGAGCGCTGGTCACAGCAGATATCTGACTGAGCGCTGGTCACAGCAGATATCTGACTGATAGAGCGCTGGTCACAGCAGATATCTGACTAAGCGCTGGTCACAGCAGATATCTGACTGATAGAGCGCTGGTCACAGCGGATATCTGACTAATAGAGCGCTGGTCACAACAGATATCTGACTAAGCGCTAGTCACAGCAGATATCTGACTGAGCGCTGGTCACAGCAGATATCTAACTAAGCGCTGGTCACAGCAGATATCTGACTGATAGAGCGCTGGTCACAGCAGATATCTGACTGATAGAGCGCTGGTCACAGCAGATATCTGACTGAACGCTGGTCACAGCAGAGATCTGATTGAGCGCTGGTCACAGCAGATACCTGACTGATAGAGCGCTGGTCACAGCAGATATCTGACTGAGCGCTAGTCACAGCAGATATCTGACTGATAGAGCGCTGGTCACAGCAGATATCTGACTGAGCGCTAGTCACAGCAGATATCTGACTGATAGAGCGCTGGTCACAGCAGATATCTGACTGAGCGCTAGTCACAGCAGATACCTGACTGATAGAGCGCTGGTCACAGCAGATATCTGACTGAGCGCTGGTCACAGCAGATATCTGACTAAGCGCTGGTCACAGCAGATATCTGACTGATAGAGCGCTGGTCACAGCAGATATCTGACTGATAGAGCGCTGGTCACAGCAGATATCTGACTGATAGAGCGCTGGTCACAGCAGACATCTGACTGATAGAGCGCTGGTCACAGCAGATATCTGACTGCGCGCTGGTCACAGCAGATATCAGACTGAGCGCTGGTCACAGCAGATATCTGACTGATAGAGCGCTGGTCACAGCAGATATCTGACTGAGCGCTGGTCACAGCAGATATCTGACTGATAGAGCGCTGGTCACAGCAGATATCTGACTGATAGAGCGCTGGTTACAGCAGATATCTGACTGAGTGCTGGTCACAGCAGATATCTGACTGATAGAGCGCTGGTCACAGCAGATATCTGCCTGAGCGCTGGTCACAGCAGATATCTGACTGAGCGCTGGTCACAGCAGATATCTGACTGATAGAGCGCTGGTCACAGCAGATATCTGACTGATAGAGCGCTGGTCACAGCAGATATCTGACTGCGCGCTGGTCACAGCAGATATCAGACTGAGCGCTGGTCACAGCAGATATCTGACTGATAGAGCGCTGGTCACAGCAGATATCTGACTGAGCGCTGGTCACAGCAGATATCTGACTGATAGAGCGCTGGTCACAGCAGATATCTGCCTGAGCGCTGGTCACAGCAGATATCTGACTGAGCGCTGGTCACAGCAGATATCTGACTGATAGAGCGCAGGTCACAGCAGATATCTGACTGATAGAGCGCTGGTCACAGCAGGTATCTGACTGAGCGCTGGTCACAGCAGATATCTGACTGATAGAGCGCTGGTCACAGCAGATATCTGACTGAGCGCTGGTCACAGCAGATATCTGACTAAGCGCTGGTCACAGCAGATATCTGACTGAGCGCTGGTCACAGCAGATATCTGACTGATAGAGCGCTGGTCACAGCAGATATCTGACTGACAGAGCGCTGGTCACAGCAGAGATCTGATTGAGCGCTGGTCACAGCAGATATCTGACTGAGCGCTGGAGACAGCAAATATCTGACTGATAGAGCGCTGGTCACAGCAGATATCTGACTGATAGAGCGCTGGTCACAGCAGATATCTGACTGAGCGCTGGTCACAGCAGATACCTGACTGATAGAGCGCTGGTCACAGCAGATATCTGACTGATAGAGCACTGGTCACAGCAGATATCTGACTGATAGAGCGCTGGTCACAGCAGATATCTGACTGATAGAGCGCTGGTCACAGCAGATATCAGACTGAGCGCTGGTCACAGCAGATATCTGACTGAGCGCTGGTCACAGCAGATATCTGACTGATAGAGCGCAGGTCACAGCAGATATCTGACTGATAGAGCGCTGGTCACAGCAGGTATCTGACTGAGCGCTGGTCACAGCAGATATCTGACTGATAGAGCGCTGGTCACAGCAGATATCTGACTGAGCGCTGGTCACAGCAGATATCTGACTAAGCGCTGGTCACAGCAGATATCTGACTGAGCGCTGGTCACAGCAGATATCTGACTGATAGAGCGCTGGTCACAGCAGATATCTGACTGACAGAGCGCTGGTCACAGCAGAGATCTGATTGAGCGCTGGTCACAGCAGATATCTGACTGAGCGCTGGAGACAGCAGATATCTGACTGATAGAGCGCTGGTCACAGCAGATATCTGACTGATAGAGCGCTGGTCACAGCAGATATCTGACTGAGCGCTGGTCACAGCAGATACCTGACTGATAGAGCGCTGGTCACAGCAGATATCTGACTGATAGAGCACTGGTCACAGCAGATATCTGACTGATAGAGCGCTGGTCACAGCAGATATCTGACTGATAGAGCGCTGGTCACAGCAGATATCAGACTGAGCGCTGGTCACAGCAGATATCTGACTGATAGAGCACTGGTCACAGCAGATATCTGACTGATAGAGCGCTGGTCACAGCAGATATCTGACTGATAGAACGCTGGTCACAGCAGATATCTGACTGCGCGCTGGTCACAGCAGATATCTGACTGAGCGCTGGTCACAGCAGATATCTGACTGATAGAGCGCTGGTCACAGCAGATATCTGACTGAGCGCTGGTCACAGCAGATATCTGACTGATAGAGCGCTGGTCACAGCAGATATCTGACTGACAGAGCGCTGGTCACAGCAGATATCTGACTGATAAGAGCGCTGGTCACAGCAGATATCTGACTGATAGAGCGCTGGTCACAGCAGATATCTGACTGAGCGCTGGTCACAGCAGATACCTGACTGATAGAGCGCTGGTCACAGCAGATATCTGACTGATAGAGCGCTGGTCACAGCAGATATCTGACTGAGCTCTGGTCACAGCAGAGATCTGACTGAGCGCTGGTCACACCAGATACCTGACTGATAGAGCGCTGGTCACAGCAGATATGCGAGGTGAGCGCTGGTCACAGCAGATATCTGACTGATAGAGCGCTGGTCACAGCAGATATCTGACTGATAGAGCGCTGGTCAGAGCAGATATCTGACTGCGCGCTGGTCACAGCAGATATCAGACTGAGCGCTGGTCACAGCAGATATCTGACTGATAGAGCGCTGGTCACAGCAGATATCTGACTGAGCGCTGGTCACAGCAGATATCTGACTGATAGAGCGCTGGTCACAGCAGATATCTGCCTGAGCGCTGGTCACAGCAGATATCTGACTGAGCGCTGGTCACAGCAGATATCTGACTGATAGAGCGCTGGTCACAGCAGATATCTGACTGACAGAGCGCTGGTCACAGCAGATATCTGACTGATAAGAGCGCTGGTCACAGCAGATATCTGACTGATAGAGCGCTGGTCACAGCAGATATCTGACTGAGCGCTGGTCACAGCAGATACCTGACTGATAGAGCGCTGGTCACAGCAGATATCTGACTGATAGAGCGCTGGTCACAGCAGATATCTGACTGAGCTCTGGTCACAGCAGAGATCTGACTGAGCGCTGGTCACACCAGATACCTGACTGATAGAGCGCTGGTCACAGCAGATATGCGAGTGAGCGCTGGTCACAGCAGATATCTGACTGATAGAGCGCTGGTCACAGCAGATATCTGACTGATAGAGCGCTGGTCACAGCAGATATCTGACTGCGCGCTGGTCACAGCAGATATCAGACTGAGCGCTGGTCACAGCAGATATCTGACTGATAGAGCGCTGGTCACAGCAGATATCTGACTGAGCGCTGGTCACAGCAGATATCTGACTGATAGAGCGCTGGTCACAGCAGATATCTGCCTGAGCGCTGGTCACAGCAGATATCTGACTGAGCGCTGGTCACAGCAGATATCTGACTGATAGAGCGCAGGTCACAGCAGATATCTGACTGATAGAGCGCTGGTCACAGCAGGTATCTGACTGAGCGCTGGTCACAGCAGATATCTGACTGATAGAGCGCTGGTCACAGCAGATATCTGACTGAGCGCTGGTCACAGCAGATATCTGACTAAGCGCTGGTCACAGCAGATATCTGACTGAGCGCTGGTCACAGCAGATATCTGACTGATAGAGCGCTGGTCACAGCAGATATCTGACTGACAGAGCGCTGGTCACAGCAGAGATCTGATTGAGCGCTGGTCACAGCAGATATCTGACTGAGCGCTGGAGACAGCAGATATCTGACTGATAGAGCGCTGGTCACAGCAGATATCTGACTGATAGAGCGCTGGTCACAGCAGATATCTGACTGAGCGCTGGTCACAGCAGATACCTGACTGATAGAGCGCTGGTCACAGCAGATATCTGACTGATAGAGCACTGGTCACAGCAGATATCTGACTGATAGAGCGCTGGTCACAGCAGATATCTGACTGATAGAGCGCTGGTCACAGCAGATATCAGACTGAGCGCTGGTCACAGCAGATATCTGACTGATAGAGCACTGGTCACAGCAGATATCTGACTGATAGAGCGCTGGTCACAGCAGATATCTGACTGATAGAACGCTGGTCACAGCAGATATCTGACTGCGCGCTGGTCACAGCAGATATCTGACTGAGCGCTGGTCACAGCAGATATCTGACTGATAGAGCGCTGGTCACAGCAGATATCTGACTGAGCGCTGGTCACAGCAGATATCTGACTGATAGAGCGCTGGTCACAGCAGATATCTGACTGACAGAGCGCTGGTCACAGCAGATATCTGACTGATAAGAGCGCTGGTCACAGCAGATATCTGACTGATAGAGCGCTGGTCACAGCAGATATCTGACTGAGCGCTGGACACAGCAGATACCTGACTGATAGAGCGCTGGTCACAGCAGATATCTGACTGATAGAGCGCTGGTCACAGCAGATATCTGACTGAGCTCTGGTCACAGCAGAGATCTGACTGAGCGCTGGTCACACCAGATACCTGACTGATAGAGCGCTGGTCACAGCAGATATGCGAGTGAGCGCTGGTCACAGCAGATATCTGACTGATAGAGCGCTGGTCACAGCAGATATCTGACTGAGCGCTGGTCACAGCAGATATCTGACTGAGCGCTGGTCACAGCAGATATCTGACTGATAGAGCGCTGGTCACAGCAGATATCTGACTGATAGAGTGCTGGTCACAGCAGATACCTGACTGACAGAGCGCTGGTCACAGCAGATATCTGACTGATAGAGCGCTGGTCACAGCAGATATCTGATAGAGCGCTGGTCACAGCAGATATCTGACTGAGCGCTGGTCACAGCAGATATCTGACTGAGCGCTGGTCACAGCAGATATCTGACTGAGCGCTGGTCACAGCAGACGTCTGACTGATAGAGCGCTGGTCAGAGCAGATATCTGACTGAGCGCTGGTCAGAGCAGATATCTGACTGAGCGCTAGTCACAGCAGATATCTGAAAGTCCTGTCAGATGGATCTTTGGTGGAAACACTGGTCAGAATTCTCTGGCCTTTGGATTCCTTGGGTTGGATTCTCCATTTAAGCAGCTAATTGCCGGCTCGACTGGAGAATGCGTTGATGATGAAAGAATTGACGCTGACCCGTCACCGATACCGCGCCGGGAACGGCCGGAGAATAGCCGGGTCCGTCGCCGTGCATGCGCACAGCGTCGACCTGCAGTGGCCACGATGTAGAACATGGCGCCGGCCATGCGCCAACCCGAACTGCGATCAGCGACCACACGGGCCACCCCCTGGCCACCCCCCACCACTCCCCCCAGCTTACGTGGAAATCCCCCTGACCAGTGGCACGGATCCTGACCGAGTGTGGCGGCGCTGAACACAATCCGCAGCCGCCATGCCAGCTTCCCGACCGCTGAGGGCACACATGGCCCGCGCCGTTGGGAACTCGGCCCATCGAGGGTGGAGCATCATGGGAGGGCCAGCCAATGATGCGCCAACACCGTTGCAATGGCGTGCACCACATGACGTATTGACGCCATTTCGGAGGGGGTGGAGCGTGGCTGACTGGCGTCAAACCCCAGCGTCGGCCCCGATTTGGGCGTCGGAGCCGATTCTCCGCCCAATCGCCGATTATGATATCGGAGTCAGGCAACAGTGTGCTTCGAAAACCCAACACACTAAAATGTCCAACGAGAACCATTCCTGACACCCAACTGCACAGCCAGCCCACAGCACAAGTCGGGTAAAATATGTGGGATAGAAACAAGAAATTAACTTAAAAATTACTTTTTAGCAAAACTTGCAGAAAGCTGTATTTTCTAAGGGCAAACCTGACCAAGCACAACATCGCCAACGCCCCTCACATCAATGTGACACTGCTGATAAAGATTACTCACGCCCAAAAACCACCATGCGTAGGATCCTTGTCGTGACAACTCTGCATTAAAGTGCAACGTTCGTTCAAATAAGTAAAACACAATCTGATAAAGGAACACCAGGCCCAAGTCTTATCTTACTGCATACAGCACATTTACCAAACAGACTGACAAACATGACCTAATCTTAGTTTTGCAAGAATAAACTTTTTTAACTTTTCTCGCAAAGTGAATGGACAACTTAATTACAATCAGTGGGTCATCTCACCGAATATGGGATAATGAATAGGGGTGGTCTATTATTGAGTGAATTACCATCTTCCGCGCTACCTATTAATCATACAACACCGAATAATTCATTATAAATATCTGAACATAACTGTAATTGTTGGATTTATTACGGAGAGTGGTTGGTAGCGGCCACATCCACTTCAGCTCCATTCTGCATTAACGCGTCTGGCACGCCCAGGGACATTTAGTTTGAGGTTTGGTGGATACTCTAGATCCCTTTTAAAGCCGAGTATTTGTGTTAATTAAAGGTTGAAGTTCGGATTCTCTCATAGAAATAAGCATTATTTAACTTTTCTTTTCGGGGTGTTACGAAGGGTGTTTGTATAAACACCAAGTTGCTTTCTTCTCGTTTTAAATTTGTGCTTACTTGAGACATAGAACATAGAACATAGAACAGTACAGCACAGAACAGGCCCTTCGGCCCTCGATGTTGTGCCGAGCCATGATCACCCTACTCAAACCCACGTATCCACCCTATACCCGTAACCCAACAACTCCCCCCTTAACCTTACTTTTTAGGACACTACTGGCAATTTATCATGGCCAATCCACCTAACCCGCACATCTTTGGACTGTGGGAGGAAACCGGAGCACCCGGAGGAAACCCACACACACACGGGGAGAACGTGCAGACTCCGCACAGACAGTGACCCAGCGGGGAATCGAACCCGGCACCCTGGCGCTGTGAAGCAACAGTGCTAACCACTGTGCTACCTTACCGCTGGTAATTTTAAAATTTGCTTGTAATTTTTTTTGCACTCTTGCCTTCTCATTGGTTGTTTTGTTTGATATTGTGTTATTAACTTCAACAAACACACTTAAAGAAAAAATCCTTTGTCCTTTGAGTGGGGGACCAGTTGGACAGCAGGCCCATATGATGTGCCCTAGAGTCTAGCTCCCTCTGGCTGAAGTTGAGGGCAATGCGTTGAGGGTTACTCCTGATCCTGTTCACTCCCGGCGAGGGGGATACATTTGTAAAAACATCTTTGGGATCCGCGCTCCCCCGCCCCCCCACACTTCCTCCCAAATCCAACTCTGGAGGGGCCAGGGAGTCACAGACCAAGGCCTGAAAAGTAAGATCATTTTTAAATGATGCAAAGAGAACAATTCTTCTTAGTCAGTCCTTCAGAGTCGAGGATGACTTATCAGAATAAAAATGAATTCACTGAGGTCGCTGAGGAATCCATTGGGCGACTGGTGCTCCCTCTCACAGGTGGGGCAGATGATGATTGGAGGAGCGGGTGGGCGGAGTGCCCAGTTTGCCACACGCTGCTTTCACTGTTGATGGTTGACTAGAGCTTTCCCTCAGCGATGAAGCCGGAAGCGTTCAGCTCCTTCAAGGATGCTCTTCCTCCACTTTGGACGATCTTGGGCCAGGGATTCCCATGTGTCGGTGGAGATGTTGCATTTTTTCAAGGAGGCATTGGGGGTGTCCTCTGCCCTCCTGAGGTTCGCTTGCCATGTTGAAGCTGTGAGTACGGCACTTGTTTCGGGGAGTCTCCAGTCAGGCACGCGGACGATGTGGCCCATCCAGTGGAACTCATCGAGCATGGTCACTGCTTCAAAATGCTGGCCAGGGGGAGAACACTGAGGTTGGTGTGACTGTCCTGCCAATGTCTTGCAGAGGCAGTGCTGGTGGTACTTACCCAGGGTTTTGAGGAGCCTGCTGTACATAGTCCATCTCTCTGAGCCATACAGGGAGGGTGGGCATCATTGCTGCTCTGTAGACCATGAGCTTGATGCCAAGTCTGAGGTTCTGGTCTTCCACTTCCTCAGACCACCGATGGCTGTGCTGACACACTGAAGACAGTGTTGAACCTCATTGTAGATTTCTTGCCTTGTTTTTAAAGTGGCGGTGGGGAGTTTTAGATATTTAAGAATTCAAGTGGCTAGAGAGTAGGGGCAGCTCCACAAGTTAAATCTGGGCAAAGCGGTCGACCAAATGAAAAGGGATTTCCACAGATGGGACATGCTCCCGCTGACGCTAACGGGAAGGGTCCAGACGGGACTCCCCAGACTGCTTTTCTTTTTTCAATACCTTCCGATTTTTGTCCCAAAGGCTTTTTTTCAGAAAATTAAACGTGGCGAGTACAGGTTTTGTGTGGGCTGGGAAACCTCGAGTGTAAAGCGGGTATTCCTGGAGTGGGGTCGCGGAGAGGGGGGGCCTGGCCCTCCAGAGCTTTATTAATTATTACTGGGCGGCCAACATACCGATGGTCAGGAAGAGGGTAGTGGGGAAGGAGTCGGCCTGGGAGTTTGTGGAGAGCGGCATCCTGCAAGGGTACGAGTTTGGAGGCTTTACTAACGGTGCCCCTGCCGTTCTCGCCAGCTCGGTACTCTACAAACCCTGTGGTGGTGGCAGCCAGTGTGGTCTCCGATTTGTAACAATCACCGGTTTATCCCGGGGAGGCTGGATGGGGTCTTCAGGAGGTGGCAGCAGGCAGGGATTGAGATGTTTGGGAATTTATTTATCCAGGAGGGCTGTCCAACCTTGAAGGCACGAGAGGAGGAGTTTGAGCTACCGGGCGGGAACGGGTTTCGATACCTTCAGGTCCGGGCACTTCGTACGAAGGCAGGTTCCTAGCTTTCCCCACCTCCCCCTGCGGGGACTACAGGATAAGGTGATGTCAAAAACAGGGTTTGGAAAGGGGAGGATTTCGGAGATATACAAGGAGTTGATGGAGTGGGAAGGGGCCCCGATCAGGGAAGTGGGAAGAGGAGCTGGGAAGGGGGCTGGAAATGGAAAAGTGGGAAAAAGCCTTGAAGAGAGTCGATTCATCCTCGTCCTGTGCCAGACTTAGCTTGATCCAGTTCAAAGTGGTCCACAGGGCCCACATGACGGTAGCCTGGATGAACGGATTCTTTGAGGAGGTGGGGGATAAATGTGGGTGGTATGGGGTAGCCCGGCAAACCACGTACATGTGTTCTGGGCATGTCTGAAGTTGAGGGGATTCCGGCAGGGATTTACGGGCGTTATGTCAGAAGTCCTGGAATTTAGGGCGACTCCGAGTCCAGAATTGGCAATATTTGGGGTATCGGATGATCCGAGGGCCAAGCGGGGCAGGGAGGCCGATGTCCTGGCCTTCCCATTCCTGGTGGCCGGAGACAGATTTTGCTGGGATGGAGGGACACGGAGCTCCCGAAGTCAGGTGTGTGGGTCAGTGATTATGGTGGGATTTCTCAGGCTGGAAAAAATCAAGTTGGCCTTGAGAGGATCAACTCAGGGGTTCGCCCAGAGATGGCAACCGTTCATCGATTTCTTCAAAGAAAATTGACCGTCAGCAGGGGGAATAGTTGGGGGGGGGGAAGAAAATAGGAGGCATGTCAGTGTTAGATAAGGGCAGGGAACTCAGTATCGGGGTAATTAGGGAATAGGGCGTGGGCAGGAGGGGACATTGTTTTTTAGGATTTTTGCGTGTGTTGGCCCACGCGGTTGTTTAAGAAATATTGATGTATGCGGTAGTCGGTATTAGGGGTATTACGGTACCCAGGTTGAGGCTGTAAGACCATTGGTGTGGGAGGTACCTGAGACAGCAAGATCATTGGTGAAGCCTGCCTGCTGGTTCCGCCCAGTAAGGCGGAGTATAAGAGTCTGTGTCTCCCCAGCTGCTGCATTCTGTACCTGCGCCGCTGGGGGAAACACCGAGTCCAATAAAGCCTTCAATTGTCATCCAATCTCGCTTCTGGAGTAATTGATCGAGCATCAATGTATTAAACTGAAAATTACAAATGCTTCAATAAAATATTTTCTAAAAACAAGATTTCTTGCTTTGTTGGCAGTGGGCCCCAAGGTTTGGAAAGTGGACCACGTTGTCCAAGGCTTCATCGTTTTGATAACCATGGGTCAGTGCTGTGTGGCAGGGGCAGGTTGGTAGAGGACCTCTGACTGACAGATGTTTAGTATAAGGTCCACGCTCTTGTATGCCTCATTGAACGTGCTGACGGTGGCGTGGAGCTCGGCCTTCGAGTTTGCCCATGCACAAGCATTATCTGCATATGATAGCTCAATGACAGAGGATGTGATAACCTTGGATCTGGCCTGCAGGCAGTGGAGGTTGAACAGATTCCCATTTGTTCTGTAGTTTGGCTCCCCTCACGCGGGGAGCTTGCTAAGGGTGAGTTGGAGCATTGCAACAAGGAAGCTCGAGAAGTGACTGCAGAGAATTGTGAGGCAATGCATTTTGGGAGAAGAAACATGGGCAGACAATACAGGCTGAATGGTACAACCTTGAGGGGAGTACAGGAGCGGAGGGACCTCAGGGTTCAAGTCCATAATTCTCTGAAGGTTGCCAGGCAAGTTGCAACAGATGTTAAGAAGGTTCATAGCAGTGCCTTTCGAACTTTTGTTCCGGGGACCCATTTTTACCTAATGGGCGACCTTCGCGACCCACGCCCATGCCGGGCTGCCTTCACGACCCACGCCCATGCCGGGCTGCCTTCACGACCCACGCCCATGCCGGGTTGCCTTCGCTACCCACGCCCATGCCGGGTGACATTCACGACCCACGCCCATGCCGGGCTGCCTTCGTGACCCACGCCCATGCCGGGTTGCCTTCGCGACCCACGCCCATGCCGAGCGAACATCGCGACCCACGCCCATGCCGGGTGACCTTCGCGACCCACGCCCATGCCGGGTGACCTTCACGACCCACGCCCATGCCAGGCTGCCTTCGCGACCCACGCCCATGGCGAGCGACCTTCACGACCCACGCCCATGCCAGGCTGCCTTCGCGACCCACGCCCATGGCGAGCGACCTTCACGACCCACGCCCATGCCGGGCTGCCTTCGCGACCCACGCCCATGCCAGGTTGCCTTCGCGACCCACGCCCATGCCGGGTTGCCTTCACGACCCACATCCATGCCGGGCGACCTTCACGACCCACGCCCATGCCAGGTTGCCATCGCGACCCACGCCCATGCCGGGCTGCCTTTGCGACCCACGCCCATGCCGGGTTGCCTTCGCAACCCACGGCCATGCCGGGTTGCCTTCGCGACCCACGGCCATGCCGGGTTGCCTTCGCGACCCACGCCCATGCCAGGTTGCCTTCGCGACCCACGACCATGCCGGGTTGCCTTCGCGACCCACGCCCATGCCGGGCTGCCTTCACAGCCCACGCCCATGCCGGGTTGCCTTCACAGCCCACACCCATGCCGGGCAACCTTCACGACCCACGCCCATGCCGGGTTGCCTTCATGACCCACGCCCATGCCGGGTTGCCTTTACAGCCCACGCCCATGCCGGGTTGCCATCGCGATCCACGCCCATGCCGGGTTGCCTTCGCGACCCACGCCCATGCCGGGTTGCCATCGTGACCCACGCCCATGCCGGGTTGCCATAGCGATCCACACCCATGCCGGGTTGCCTTCACAGCCAACGCCCATGCCGGGTTGCCATCGCGATCCACGCCCATGCCGGGTTGCCTTCGCGACCCACGCCCATGCCGGGTTGCCTTCACAGCCCACGCCCATGCCGGGTTGCCTTCACAGCCCACACCCATGCCGGGCAACCTTCACGACCCACGCCCATGCCGGGTTGCCTTCATGACCCACGCCCATGCCGGGTTGCCTTCACAGCCCACGCCCATGCCGGGTTGCCTTCACGACCCACGCCCATGCCGGGTGACCTTCACGACCCACGCCCATGCCGGGTGACCTTCGCGACCCACGCCCATGCCGGGTGACCTTCACGACCCACGCCCATGCCGGGTGACCTTCACGACCCACGCCCATGCCAGGCTGCTTTTGTGACCACGCCCATGCCGGGTTGCCATCGCGACCCACGCCCATGCTGGGTTGCCTTCAGGACCCACGCCCATGCCGGGCGACCTTCATGACCCACGCCCCTGCCAGGCTGCTTTCGTGACCACGCCCATGCCGGGCTGCCTTCACAGCCCACGCCCCTGCCAGGCTGCTTTCGTGACCACGCCCATGCCGGGTTGCCTTCGCGACCCACGCCCATGCCGGGTGACCTTCACGACCCACGCCCATGCCAGGTTGCCATCGCGACCCACGCCCATGCCGGGCGACCTGCGCGACCCACGCCCATGCCGGGTGACCTTCACGACCCATGCCCATGCCGGGCGACCTTCATGACCCACGCCCCTGCCAGGCTGCTTTCGTGACCACGCCCATGCTGGGTTGCCTTCACGACCCACGCCCATGCCGGGCGACCTTCACGACCCACGCCCATGCCGGGTTGCCTTCGCGACCCACGCCCATGCCGGGCGACCTTCACGACCCACATCCATGCCGGGCGACCTTCACGACCCACGCCCATGCCGGGTTGCCTTCGCGACCCACGCCCATGCCGGGCGACCTTCACGACCCACATCCATGCCGGGCGACCTTCACGACCCACGCCCATGCCGGGCGACCTTCACGACCCACGCCCATGCCGGGTGACCTTCGCGACCCACGCCCATGGCGAGCGACCTTCACGACCCACGCCCATGCCAGGCTGCCTTCGCGACCCACGCCCATGGCGAGCGACCTTCACGACCCACGCCCATGCCGGGCTGCCTTCGCGACCCACGCCCATGCCAGGTTGCCTTCGCGACTCACGCCCATGCCGGGTTGCCTTCACGACCCACATCCATGCCGGGCGACCTTCACGACCCACGCCCATGCCAGGTTGCCATCGCGACCCACGCCCATGCCGGGCTGCCTTCGCGACCCACGCCCATGCCGGGTTGCCTTCGCGACCCACGGCCATGCCGGGTTGCCTTCGCGACCCACGGCCATGCCGGGTTGCCTTCGCGACCCACGGCCATGCCAGGTTGCCTTCGCGACCCACGACCATGCCGGGTTGCCTTCGCGACCCACGCCCATGCCGGGCTGCCTTCACAGCCCACGCCCATGCCGGGTTGCCTTCACAGCCCACACCCATGCCGGGCAACCTTCACGACCCACGCCCATGCCGGGTTGCCTTCATGACCCACGCCCATGCCGGGTTGCCTTCACAGCCCACGCCCATGCCGGGTTGCCATCGCGATCCATGCCCATGCCGGGTTGCCTTCGCGACCCACGCCCATGCCGGGTTGCCATCGTGACCCACGCCCATGCCGGGTTGCCATCGCGATCCACACCCATGCCGGGTTGCCTTCACAGCCAACGCCCATGCCGGGTTGCCATCGCGATCCACGCCCATGCCGGGTTGCCTTCGCGACCCACGCCCATGCCGGGTTGCCTTCACAGCCCACGCCCATGCCGGGTTGCCTTCACAGCCCACACCCATGCCGGGCAACCTTCACGACCCACGCCCATGCCGGGTTGCCTTCATGACCCACGCCCATGCCGGGTTGCCTTCACAGCCCACGCCCATGCCGGGTTGCCTTCACGACCCACGCCCATGCCGGGTGACCTTCACGACCCACGCCCATGCCGGGTGACCTTCGCGACCCACGCCCATGCCGGGTGACCTTCACGACCCATGCCCATGCCGGGTGACCTTCACGACCCACGCCCATGCCAGGCTGCTTTTGTGACCACGCCCATGCCGGGTTGCCATCGCGACCCACGCCCATGCTGGGTTGCCTTCACGACCCACGCCCATGCCGGGCGACCTTCATGACCCACGCCCCTGCCAGGCTGCTTTCGTGACCACGCCCATGCCGGGCTGCCTTCACAGCCCACGCCCCTGCCAGGCTGCTTTCGTGACCACACCCATGCCGGGTTGCCTTCGCGACCCACGCCCATGCCGGGTAACCTTCACGACCCACGCCCATGCCAGGTTGCCATCGCGACCCACGCCCATGCCGGGCGACCTTCGCGACCCACGCCCATGCCGGGTGACCTTCACGACCCATGCCCATACCGGGCGACCTTCATGACCCACGCCCCTGCCAGGCTGCTTTCGTGACCACGCCCATGCTGGGTTGCCTTCACGACCCACGCCCATGCCGGGCGACCTTCACGACCCCCGCCCATGCCGGGTTGCCTTCGCGACCCACGCACATGCCGGGCGACCTTCACGACCCACATCCATGCCGGGCGACCTTCACGACCCACGCCCATGCCGGGTGACCTTCACGACCCACGCCCATGCCGGGTGACCTTCACAACCCACGCCCATGCCGGGCGACCTTCACGACCCACGCCCATGCTGGGTTGCCTTCACGACCCACGCCCATGCCGGGCGACCTTCACGACCCACGCCCTTGCCGGGTTGCCTTCGCGACCCACGCCCATGCCGGGCGACCTTCACGACCCACATCCATGCCGGGCGACCTTCACGACCCACGCCCATGCCGGGTGACCTTCGCGACAAACGCCCATGCCGGGCGACCTTCATGACACACGCCCATGCCGGGCGACCTTCATGACCCACGCCCCTGCCAGGCTGCCTTCGTGACCCACGCCCATGCCGGGTTGCCTTCGCGACCCACGCCCATGCCGAGCGAACTTCGCGACCCACGCCCATGCCGGGTGACCTTCACGACCCACGCCCATGCCGGGTGACCTTCACGACCCACGCCCATGCCAGGCTGCCTTCGCGACCCACGCCCATGGCGAGCGACCTTCACGACCCACGCCCATGCCAGGTTGCCATCGCGACCCACGCCCATGCCGGGTTGCCTTCGCGATCCACGGCCATGCCGGGTTGCCTTCGCGACCCACGCCCATGCCGGGTTGCCTTCGCGACCCACGCCCATGCCAGGTTGCCATCGCGACCCACGCCCATGCCGGGTTGCCTTCGCGACCCACGCCCATGCCGGGTTGCCTTCGCGACCCACGACAATGCCAGGTTGCCATCGCGACCCACGCCCATGCCGGGTTGCCTTCACAGCCCACGCCCGTGCCGGGCTGCCTTCGTGACCTCTGCCCATGCCGGGTTGATTTCACAGCCCACACCCATGCCGGGCAACCTTCACGACCCACGCCCATGCCGGGTTGCCATCGCGATCCACACCCATGCCGGGTTGCCTTCGCGACCCACGCCCATGCCGGGTTGCCATCGTGACCCACGCCCATGCCGGGTGACCTTCACGACCCACGCCCATGCCGGGTGACCTTCGCGACCCACGCCCATGCCGGGTGACCTTCACGACCCAAGCCCATGCCGGGTGACCTTCACGACCCACGCCCATGCCAGGCTGCTTTCGTGACCACGCCCATGCCGGGTTGCCATCGATACCCACGCCCATGCCGGGCAACCTTCATGACCCACGCCCCTGCCAGGCTGCTTTCGTGACCACGCCCATGCCGGGCTGCCTTCACAGCCCACGCCCCTGCCAGGCTGCTTTCGTGACCACGCCCATGCTGGGTTGCCTTCACGACCCACGCCCATGCCGGGCGACCTTCACGACCCACGCCCATGGCGGGTTGCCTTCGCGACCCATGCCCATGCCGGGCGACCTTCACGACCCATGCCCATGCCGGGCGACCTTCACGACCCACATCCATGCCGGGCGACCTTCACGACCCACGCCCATGCCGGGTGACCTTCACGACCCACGCCCATGCCGGGTGACCTTCACGACCCACGCCCATGCCGGGCGACCTTCATGACCCACGCCCCTGCCAGGCTGCTTTCGTGACCACGCCCATGCTGGGTTGCCTTCACGACCCATGCCCATGCCGGGCGACCTTCACGACCCACGCCCTTGCCGTGTTGCCTTTGCGACCCACGCCCATGCCGGGCGACCTTCACGACCCACGCCCATGCCGGGCGACCTTCACGACCCACATCCATGCCGGGCGACCTTCACGACCCACGCCCATGCCGGGCGACCTTCATGACCCACGCCCATGCCGGGCGACCTTCACGACCCACGCCCATGCCGGGCGACCTTCATGACCCACATCCATGCCGGACGACCTTCGCGACAAACGCCCATGCCGGGCGACCTTCATGACCCACGCCCATGCCGGGCGACCTTCATGACCCACGCCCCTGCCAGGCTGCTTTCGTGACCACGCCCATGCCGGGTTGCCATCGCGACCCACGCCCATGCTGGGTTGCTTTCACGACCCACGCCCATGCCGGGCGACCTTCATGACCCACGCCCCTGCCAGGCTGCTTTCGTGACCACGCCCATGCCGGGTTGCCTTCACAACCCACGCCCATGCCGGGTTGCCTTCGCGACCCACGCCCATGCCGGGCAACCTTCGCGACCCACGCCCATGCCGGGCTGCCTTCACGACCCACGCCCATGCCGGGCGACCTTCATGACCCACGCCCATGCCGGGCGACCTTCACGACCCACGCCCATGCCGGGCGACCTTCATGACCCACATCCATGCCGGGCGACCTTCGCGACAAACGCCCATGCCGGGCGACCTTCATGACCCACGCCCATGCCGGGCGACCTTCATGACCCACGCCCCTGCCAGGCTGCTTTCGTGACCACGCCCATGCCGGGTTGCCATCGCGACCCACGCCCATGCTGGGTTGCCTTCACGACCCACGCCCATGCCGGGCGACCTTCATGACCCACGCCCCTGCCAGGCTGCTTTCGCGACCCACCCCCATGCCGGGTTGCCTTCGCGACCCACGCCCATGCCGGGCTGCCTTCGTGACCCACGCCCATGCCGAGCGACCTATGCGACCCACGCCCATGCCGGATGACCTTCACGACCCACGCCCATGCCGGGCGACCTTCGCGACCCACACCCATGCCAGGTTGCCTTCACGACCCACGCCCATGCCGGGTTGCCTTCGGGACCCACGCCCATGCCGGGTTGCCTTCACGACCCACGCCCATGCCAGGAGGAGTCAGGGTGGCAGCAGCCGGAGTCAGAGTGGCAGCAGCCGGAGTCAGGGTGGCAGCAGCAGGAGTCAGGGTGGCAGCAGCCGGAGTCAGGGTGGCAGCAGCCGGAGCCAGGGTGGCAGCAGCAGGAGTCAGGGTGGCAGCAGCAGGAGCCAGGGTGGCAGCAGCCGGAGCCAGGGTGGCAGCGGCCGGAGCCGGGGTGGCATCAGCTGGTGTCAGGGTGGCAGCGGCCGGAGCCAGGGTGGCAGCAGCCGGAGTCAGGGTGGCAGCAGCCGGAGTCAGGGAGGCAGCAGCCGGAGCCAGGGTGGCAGCAACCGGAGTCAGGGTGGCAGCAGCAGGAGCCGGAGTCAGGGTGGCAGCAGCCGGAGTCAGGGTGGCAGCAGCCGGAGCCAGGGCAGCCTGAGCCAGGGTGGCAGCGGCAGGGGTCAGGGTGGCATCAGCAGGAGCCAGGGTAGCAGCAGCCGGAGCCAGGGTGGCAGCAGCCGGAGCCAGGGTGGCAGCAGCCGGAGTCAGGGTGGCAGCAGCCAGAGCCAGGGCAGCAGGAGCCAGGGTGGCAGCGGCAGGAGTCAGGGTGGCAGCAGCCGGAGTCAGGGTGGCAGCAGCCGGAGCCAGGGTGGCAGCAGCCGGAGTCAGGGTGGCAGCAGCCGGAGTCAGGGTGGCAGCAGCCGGAGCCAGGGCAGCCTGAGCCAGGGTGGCAGCGGCAGGGGTCAGGGTGGCAGCAGCCAGAGCCAGGGTGGCAGCGGCTGGAGTCAGGGTGGCAGCAGCAGGAGCCAGGGTGGCAGCAGCAGGAGCCAAGGTGGCAGCAGCAGGAGCCAGGGTGGCAGCGGCCGGAGTCAGGGTGGCAGCGGCCGGAGCCAGGGTGGCATCAGCTGGTGTCAGGGTGGCAGCGGCCGGAGTCAGGGTGGCAGCAGCTGCGGGGACTACAGGATAAGGTGATGTCAAAAACAGGGTTTGGAAAGGGGAGGATTTCGGAGATATACAAGGAGTTGATGGAGTGGGAAGGGGCCCCGATCAGGGAAGTGGGAAGAGGAGCTGGGAAGGGGGCTGGAAATGGAAAAGTGGGAAAAAGCCTTGAAGAGAGTCGATTCATCCTCGTCCTGTGCCAGACTTAGCTTGATCCAGTTCAAAGTGGTCCACAGGGCCCACATGACGGTAGCCTGGATGAACGGATTCTTTGAGGAGGTGGGGGATAAATGTGGGTGGTATGGGGGTAGCCCGGCAAACCACGTACATGTGTTCTGGGCATGTCCGAAGTTGAGGGGATTCTGGCAGGGATTTACGGGCGTTATGTCAGAAGTCCTGGAATTTAGGGCGACTCCGAGTCCAGAATTGGCAATATTTGGGGTATCGGATGATCCGAGGGCCAAGCGGGGGAGGGAGGCCGATGTCCTGGCCTTCCCATTCCTGGTGGCCGGAGACAGATTTTGCTGGGATGGAGGGACTCGGAGCTCCTGAAGTCAGGTGTGTGGGTCAGTGATTATGGCGGGGTTTCTAAGGCTGGAAAAAATCAAGTTGGCCTTGAGAGGATCAACTCAGGGGTTCGCCCAGAGATTGCAACCGTTCATCGATTTCTTCAAAGAACATTGACCGTCAGCAGGGGGAATAGTGGAAAATAGGAGGCATGTCAGTGTTAGCTAAGGGCAGGGAACTCAGTATCGGGGTGATTAGGGAATAGGGCGTGGGCAGGAGGGGACATTGTTTTTTTAGGATTTTTGCGTGTGTTGGCCCACGCGGTTGTTTAAGAAATATTGATGTATGCGGTAGTCGGTATTAGGGGTATTACGGTACCCAGGTTGAGGCTGTAAGACCATTGGTGTGGGAGGTACCTGAGACAGCAAGATCATTGGTGAAGCCTGCCTGCTGGTTCCGCCCAGTAAGGCGGAGTATAAGAGTCTGTGTCTCCCCAGCTGCTGCATTCTGTACCTGCGCCGCTGGGGGAAACACCGAGTCCAATAAAGCCTTCAATTGTCATCCAATCTCGCTTCTGGAGTAATTGATCGAGCATCAATGTATTAAACTGAAATTACAAATGCTTCAATAAAATATTTTCTAAAAACAAGATTTCTTGCTTTGTTGGCAGTGGGCCCCAAGGTTTGGAAAGTGGACCACGTTGTCCAAGGCTTCATCGTTTTGATAACCATGGGTCAGTGCTGTGTGGCAGGGGCAGGTTGGTAGAGGACCTCTGACTGACAGATGTTTAGTATAAGGTCCACGCTCTTGTATGCCTCATTGAACGTGCTGACGGTGGCGTGGAGCTCGGCCTTCGAGTTTGCCCATGCACAAGCATTATCTGCATATGATAGCTCAATGACAGAGGATGTGATAACCTTGGATCTGGCCTGCAGGCAGTGGAGGTTGAACAGATTCCCATTTGTTCTGTAGTTTAGCTCCCCTCACGCGGGGAGCTTGCTGAGGGTGAGTTGGAGCATTGCAACAAGGAAGCTCGAGAAGTGACTGCAGAGAATTGTGAGGCAATGCATTTTGGGAGAAGAAACATGGGCAGACATTACAGGCTGAATGGTACAACCTTGAGGGGAGTACAGGAGCGGAGGGACCTCAGGGTTCAAGTCCATAATTCTCTGAAGATTGCCAGACAAGTTGCAACAGATGTTAAGAAGGTTCATAGCAGTGTCTTTCAAACTTTTTTTCCGGGGACCCATTTTTACCTAATGGGCTGCCTTCACGACCCACGCCCATGCCGGGCGACCTTCGCGACCCACGCCCATGCCGGGTTGCCTTCACGACCCACGCCCATGCCGGGTTGCCTTCGCGACCCACGCCCATGCCGGGTTGCCTTCACGACCCACGCCCATGCCGGGTTGCCTTCACGACCCACGCCCATGCCGGGCGACCTTCGCGACCCACGCCCATGCCGGGCGACCTTCACGACCCACGCCCATGCCGGGTTGCCTTCACGACCCACGCCCATGCCGGGTTGCCTTCACGACCCACGCCCATGCCAGGTTGCCTTCACGACCCACGCCCATGCCGGGTTGCCTTCGCGACCCACGCCCATGCTGGGTTCCCTTCACGACCCACGCCCATGCCGGGCTGCCTTCACGACCCACGCACATGCCGGGCTGCCTTCGCGACCCAAGCCCATGCCGGGCTGCCTTCACGACCCACGCCCATGCCGGGTGACCTTCACGACCCACGCCCATGCCGAGCGACCTTCACAACCCACGCCCATGCCGGGTTGCCTTCACAACCCACGCCCATGCCAGGAGGAGTCACGGTGGCAACAGCCGGAGCCAAGGTTGCAGCAGCCGGAGTCAGGGTGGCAGCAGCCAGAGCCAGGGTGGCAGCAGCCGGAGTCAGGGTGGCAGCAGCCGGAGCCAGGGTGGCAGCAGCCGGAGCCGGAGTCAGGGTGGCAGCAGCCGGAGCCAGGGCAGCCTGAGCCAGGGTGGCAGCGGCAGGGGTCAGGGTGGCAGCAGCCGGAGTCAGGGTGGCAGCAGCCGGAACCAGGGTGGCAGCAGCCGGAGCCAGGGTGGCAGCAGCCGGAGTCAGGGTGGCAGCAGCCGGAGCCGGAGTCAGGGTGGCAGCAGCCGGAGCCAGGGCAGCCTGAGCCAGGGTGGCAGCGGCAGGGGTCAGGGTGGCAGCGGCCGGAGTCAGGGTGGCAGAAGCAGGAGCCAGGGTGGCAGCAGCAGGAGCCAGGGTGGCAGCAGCAGGAGCCAGGGTGGCAGCGGCCGAAGTCAGGGTGGCAGCGGCCGGAGTCAGGGTGGCAGCATCCTGAGCCAGGGCAGCCGGAACCAGGGTGGCAGCAGCCGGAGCCAGGGTGGCAGCAGCCTGAGCCAGGGTGGCAGCGGCAGGAGCCAGGGTGGCAGCAGCCTGAGCCAGGGCAGCCGGAACCAGGGTGGCAGCAGCCGGAGCCAGGGTGGCAGCGGCAGGAGCCAGGGTGGAGCAGCAGGAGCCAGGGTGGCAGCAGCCTGAGTCAGGGTGGCAGCGGCAGGAGCCAGGGTGGCAGCGGCAGGAGCCAGGGTGGCAGCGGCAGGAGCCAGGGTGGCAGCATCCTGAGCCAGGGCAGCCGGAACCAGGGTGGCAGCAGCCGGAGCCAGAGTGGCAGCAGCAGGAGCCAGGGTGGCAGCAGCCGGAGTCAGGGTGGCAGCAGCCGGAGTCAGGGTGGCAGCAGCCGGAGCCAGGGTAGCAGCAGCCGGAGCCAGGGTGGCAGCAGCCGGAGCCAGGGTGGCAGCAGCCGGAGCCAGGGTGGCAGCAGCCGGAGTCAGGGTGATAGCAGCAGGAGTCAGGGTGGCAGCAGCCGGAGCCAGGGTGGCAGCAGCAGGAGTCAGGGTGGCAGCAGCCGGAGCCAGGGCAGCCTGAGCCAGGGTGGCAGCGGCAGGGGTCAGGGTGGCAGCAGCCGGAGTCAGGGTGGCAGCAGCCGGAGCCAGGGTGGCAGCAGCCGGAGCCAGGGTGGCAGCAGCCGGAGTCAGGGTGGCAGCAGCCGGAGCCGGAGTCAGGGTGGCAGCAGCCGGAGCCAGGGTGGCAGCAGCAGGAGCCAGGGTGGCAGCAGCCGGAGCCAGGGTGGCAGCAGCAGGAGCCAGGGTGGCAGCGGCCGAAGTCAGGGTGGCAGCGGCCGGAGTCAGGGTGGCAGCATCCTGAGCCAGGGCAGCCAGAACCAGGGTGGCAGCAGCCGGAGCCAGGGTGGAGCAGCAGGAGCCAGGGTGGCAGCAGCCTGAGTCAGGGTGGCAGCGGCAGGAGCCAGGGTGGCAGCGGCAGGAGCCAGGGTGGCAGCATCCTGAGCCAGGGCAGCCGGAACCAGGGTGGCAGCAGCCGGAGCCAGAGTGGCAGCAGCAGGAGCCAGGGTGGCAGCAGCCGGAGTCAGGGTGGCAGCAGCCGGAGCCAGGGTGGCAGCAGCCGGAGCCAGGGTGGCAGCAGCCGGAGCCAGGGTGGCAGCAGCCGGAGCCAGGGTGGCAGCAGCCGGAGTCAGGGTGGCAGCAGCAGGAGTCAGGGTGGCAGCAGCCGGAGCCAGGGTGGCAGCAGCAGGAGTCAGGGTGGCAGCAGCCGGAGCCAGGGTGGCAGCAGCAGGAGCCAGGGTGGCAGCAGCCGGAGCCAGGGTGGCATCAGCTGGTGTCAGGGTGGCAGCAGCAGGAGCCGGAGTCAGGGTGGCAGCAGCCGGAGTCAGGGTGGCAGCAGCCGGAGCCAGGGTAGCAGCAGCCGGAGTCAGGGTGGCAGCAGCCGGAGTCAGGGCAGCCGGAGCCAGGGTGGCAGCGGCCGGAGTCAGGGTGGCAGCAGCAGGAGCTGGAGTCAGGGTAGCAGCAGCAGCCGGAGTCAGGGTGGCAGCAGCCGGAGCCAGGGTGGCAGCAGCCGTAGTCAGGGTGGCAGCAGCCGGAGCCAGGGTGGCAGCAGCCGGAGTCAGGGTGGCAGCAGCCGGAGTCAGGGTGGCAGCAGCCGGAGTCAGGGTGGCAGCAGCCGGAGTCAGGGCAGCCAGAGCCAGGGTGGCAGCAGCCGGAGTCAGGGCAGCTGGAGTCAGGGTAGCAGCAGCCGGAGCCAGGGTGGCAGCAGCTGGAGTCAGGTTATCAGCAGCCGGAGTCAGGGTGGCAGCAGCCGGAGTCAGGGCAGCCGGAGCCAGGGTGGCAGCAGCCGGAGTCAGGGTGGCAGCAGCCGGAGTCAGGGTAGCAGCAGCCGGAGTCAGGGTGGCAGCAGCAGGAGCTGGAGTCAGGGTGGCAGCGGCCGGAGTCAGGGTGGCAGCAGCAGGAGCTGGAGTGAGGGTGGCAGCAGCCGGAGTCAGGGTGGCAGCAGCAGGAGCTGGAGTGAGGGTGGCAGCAGCCGGAGTCAGGGTGGCAGCAGCCGGAGTCAGGGTGGCAGCAGCCGGAGCCAGGGCAGCCGGAGCCAGGGTGGCAGCAGCTGGAGTCAGGGCAGCAGGAGCCAGGGTAGCAGCAGCCGGAGCCAGGGTGGAGCAGCAGGAGCCAGGGTGGAGCAGCAGGAGTCAGGGTGGCAGCAGCCGGAGTCAGGGTGGCAGCAGCCTGAGCCAGGGTGGCAGCAGCCGGAGTCAGGGTGGCAGCAGCCAGAGTCAGGGTGGCAGCAGCCAGAGCCAGGGTGGCAGCAGCTGGAGCCAGGGTGGCAGCAGCCGGAGTCAGGGTGGCAGCAGCCAGAGTCAGGGTGGCAGCAGCCAGAGCCAGGGTGGCAGCAGCTGGAGCCAGGGTGGCAGCAGCCAGTACAGAGGGGTCCTGCCGCCGAATTGAGAGTTCCCCGTGTGTTCCGCCCATTGTGTCGCTGTCCCTTACGTGCGTTACTGAAGGTCAGCCAGCGGCCGGCAGTGTTGCTGTTTCGCACCTTCCTCTGCGGGGGGTGGGGGGGGGAGGCGGACAGATGGATTGAAGGGATGGCTGTTTGCAGCAGAGGCTGGCACCCCGCACAGAGGCTCGCTCATGGCCACGGGCCACTAGCCCACTTGCTGCCCCTGTTCCTCTGTCCTGTCTGAGATGGGTTGTAGCTGCGCCAAACAGCCCGAGGTGTTGGAAAATCGCAAAACACCCCAGGGGGTGCTGTACAGCGGCTTGCCCCACTTCATCAACGCCGATGGGAATTACCTGTTCTGCAGATACTGGCCACCGCCACAGAAACCATTCAGGTTAGAGTCTACCTCAATCTACATCAGTGCAACAGGACAAGGCGTTTGCTCCATGGAGAGTGCATTTGGATTGCCCACAGTCCAGCTCAAAGGAGACCATTCGGCCCACCCAGTCTGCACCGGCCCCCCGGAAAGAGCACCCCACCCAAGCCCACGCCTCCGCCCCGCGCCCGCAACCCATTAACCCCACCCAGCCTAAGGGGCACGTAAGCCCGGTCAACCCGTCTAACATCTTTCGGGGCTTGTGGGAGGAAACCGGAGCACCCGGAGGAAACCCACGCAGACACGGGGAGAACGCGCAGACTCCGCACAGGCTGTGACCCGAGCCGGGAATCGAACCTGCGACCCTTGAGCAGTGAAGCAACTGTGCTAACCACTGTGCTACCCTGCCGCCCCAGCAGCATGCAAAGCCCACACTGCCTGCTCCTCAATAGGGTTGGGATTTGCAGCCCAGTGCAAAATGCGCCGGGATTGGCCACAAGCTCAGTATCAGGCCCAGCAGGATTTATGGCAGGCCATTATGATCATGCACATTAGGAGCAGGAGAATGCCACTCAGCCCCTGAAGCCTACCCCGCCGTTTAAGAAGATCATGGCTGATCAGATTGTGACCTCAACCCCGCATTCCCCCAGTAACCTTTCACCCCCTTCGTTATTCAAGTATCTATCTAGCTCTGTCTTTAAAAAAAAGACTCTGCTACCACTGGCTTTTGAGGAAGAGAGTTCTAGAGACTGTAGCTGGCCAGCACTGATTATCGGCTGAAAGGGGAGGTGCTCTCAGGTTACAGCAGGTACCTCTGTGATCTCTGACAGGGTTCACAGAATTTACAATGCAGAAGGAGGTCACCTGGCACATCGGGTCCGCACCAGCCCCCGGAAAGAGCACCCCACCCAAGCCCACATCCCCATAACCCAGCAACCCCACTCAACCAACACTAAGGGCAATTTTGGACACTAAGGGCAATTTAGCATGTTTGGAAGGGAGGGGTCCAGCGAATGAGAAACAGCATTGAGAGAGGACGCCAAGGCTCTCAAACGTAGTCTCGGAGGCCTTAGTGATGGAGGTGAAGGGGAGGCAAGACGGATATGTTTCCCACGGGAGTTACGGTCTTTTGAGCCATGCTTCAATTCTGGAATCTTCCCGTCCAGTTCTAACATACACTGGGATTGGAACACAGAAAAATAACCCCGACCGAGGGATCCTCGTAATGTGTGAAGGTCCTTCAACAGGTTTTCCTTTTTGTTGATAATGACTTCATCATGTGGGCAGCATGGTAGCACAGTGGTTAGCACAGTTGCTTCACAGCTCTAGGGTCCCAGGTTCGATTCCCGGCTTGGGTCACTGTGTGTGCGGAGTCTGCACGTTCTCCCCGTGTGTGCGTGGGTTTCCTCCGGGTGCTCCGGTTTCCTCCCACAGTCCAAAGATGTGCAGGTTAGGTGGATTGGCCATGATAAATTGCCCTTAGTGTCCAAAAAAAGGTTGGGTTGGGTGGGGTTACTGGGTTACGGGGATAGGGTGGAGGTGTGGGCTTAGGTAGGGTGCTCTTTCCAAGGGCCGGTGCAGGGCCGAATGGCCTCCTTCTGCACTGTAAATTCTATGATTCTATGATTATTACAATCCCCGATCAGGCCCCAATAGTGTCTAGGATACTGGACAGAAACCCCACTATTTTATTTTAATTTTGTAAGACTGTGAGGAAAGGACACCTCGGTCCAGGAATGATTTCAGGAAAAATAGGTATACGGAATATTAAAACAAACTTTATCACTAACACAGTATTAAAATATCTTTAACATCACACAAGAAAAAAAGCTTACCCCTTAACCAATGCTAGTCAATACAGTGACGCAATAACCCTTTCCCCTAGTGGGACAGGGAAAGGATCCAGGGGGGGAAGAGTGGAAACTAGTTGTTATATTACTTTGTTTGCTGCAAAGGGAAAAAGTATGGAGGTGCACACACTCTGGATTCTTTCAAATTGATGAGAGCTTTATTAGGAGGTGTTGCTCCTACAATCAAAGGGGGACATCTGCAAAGCTGACGCAAACACTCTGCTGACGTCATGACACATCACATGATGCATAACTAGGAGGGATGGATTCTCTGATACGTAACACCTCTCCCTCTTACTTCATTGTTGCAATGACAACAATTAACATTTATTCAAGATTCACTAATTCGAAGATCTGTCAAAGAGAAATGACGTGTGTTAAGGTAATAGTGGAACTTTTTTACCCCAAAAATTATGCTCCAAGAGTTTCTTTTTCGAGTTGAATGTAATTAGTTTCTGCGCTAGTAAGATTGCGTGAAACAAATTCTATTGTCGTTCCTCTCCTGTAAGCGCAGTGCTTGAGACGACTGCACAAACCCCATAGGGTGAGGCTGCATCAACCATCCCCACAGATGTAATGGCGGAGTGTTCCTGAGTTTTGCGGAGGGGATTGACATTGCTCTACTTCCTCTTCAATTTGAGATCTAATCCTGACCACCAAAAATAAAAACGTGCCAGTTCCTTACTCCACCAGATGTCCCTCCTGCAGTTGGTCAAGGCAAGCACATTGCAACTTTAGCTTATGATTACGATGCGCAAACAGCTCCAACTTCTGTATGGAGTCTTTTACCTCATGGTGTACCTCATTCCTCTGACCAGTGCCATGCCTATTTGGCACAAAGAAAAATGTGCAACGGCTGCAATCGTGTTGCTAAATTCAACATGAATTTACCATAATAATTGACCAATCCTAAAAATCAACCTTACTTGTGTCACATTTTGAGGACGTGGTGATTCAAAGATTGCTGACATTTTCTTCGGCTCCTTGTGTCCATAGCTTTGCCGATGATGTGACCACGGTAATTTCTGGATGTTTGAAAAAGTCGCACTTTTTAACTCTCGGATTGTAGCTTTGTAACCGCTTCAGTGTGCCTATTAACTTGAACCGGTGATGAGTATGTCATTAAGATAGAGGGGCTCGTTTAGCACAGTGGGCTAAACAGCTGGCTTGTAATGCAGAACAAGGCCAGCAGCGCGGGTTCAATCCCTGTACCGGCCTCCCCGAACAGGCGGCGGAATGTGGCGACTAGGGGCTTTTCACAATAACTTCATTGAAGCCTACTTGTGACAATAAGCTATTATTATTATTATAACATTACACTCCATTCAGCCCACTTTGAATTTGATACATGGATCTTTGAAAAAGAGCAGGAGCAGACGTTATTCCAAAATAAGTTTTCTGTAATGAAATAGAAATCACGATGATGATTAGCGGCTGTGATTCCGAAGCCACATTTATCTGCAGATATGCCTGTGAAAGGTCAATTTTACTGAATTTCTGCCCCCCCCCCGGAAAGTCCAGCAAACAAGTCTTCAATCAGAGGCAGTGGATAATTACCTGCGCACAGTACAGGGTCAATAGCTTTTAAATCTCCACAAATTCTCACTGAGCCATCAGGTTTCAATACAGGAACTATTGGTGTTGCCCAATCACTTGTAGCAACAGGTTCAATGACTCCTGTTTGTACGAGTCTTTCTAGTTCTTCTTCAATTTTTGGCCTGAAGGCGAATGGTAGGGTTGGAGCTTTGAGACATTTGGGCGTGCTGTCAGGCTGGATTTTTAGGTGCACCTCAACTCCACCCATGGAGCATACTTTATTCATAAAATTTATAAGAGTACATTACAAAACATTTCAAATTGAATGCTACAGAAAGTGCAATAAAATTCAACTTTGTATGTTCCACTCTGAGCTGCCCCAATACAACTTCAATACTCTTGGATCCATAACATCTTGGTTCTCCAGCACATTTAGGGAGGATCCCGATGATGTATTGGGGAGCCCCTCTAGGATGTCCCCATGTAAGGTTTTATCCGGAAATTGCTCAGAAGTGCTAATTTCCTCTGGACAGTTAAGCTGGGCTGGGAACCACCTGACCAAAGTGATTTAAATCACTAACTTTGGGTGGTTCTACCAGTTTTACCTTGATAGTTATGCTGAAAGAGTTAGAGGAAAGAAATTACTCCGAACTCCAAAGTAACTATTTAAAAAACTCAGACTCAGCCTCGCACAGGATAACCCCCCGAGGAGACCCAACACACACGCCCTCCCTGCCCACCCCCCCCCCCCCCCCCACCCCCCCATCGCGGGCCGGAGAATTAGGGCGGCCCCGGCGCCCATTGAGTTGCACCGGACCCCGCCATTCTCCGAGGTGGGCGGTGCGACTCACGCCGGGCCAGTTTATGGGGGGGCGGGAGAATTGAGTGGACGGCAGGGGCGGGATTCACGCCAACCCCTGGCGATTCCCTCACCCGGCGGGGGGTCGGAGAATCTTACCCGAGGGGTGATTGATCACTGACGTTGCACAATGGGCTAATGGGCCTCTTTCCTTGCTGTAAAATATCTATGACCACTCCATATCCTCCCATTTATTGAATTTTCCCTTTGCCCACTCAAATGCATCACCTCACACTTCTCCTAAATTCCAGTTTCCCCTTCTCTGCCCATCTGACCAATCCATTGATAGTTCCCTGCAGTCTTTAGCTTCCTTCCTCACTATTAACCACAATCCCAGCTTTGTATTATCTACAAACCTACTCATCATGCTTCTCACATGTATGTAGAAACCGTTATAAATACAGTACCACAAAACGCAAGGAGCCCAGTACTGACCCCGCAAACCCCCACTGGAACTAGATTTCCAGTCACAAAGGCAACCAGTAGCTATTACATTTTGCTTCCTACCGCTGAGCCAATTTGGGGGCGGCATGGTGGAATAGTGGTTAGCACTGCTGCCTCACAGCTCCAGGGACCCAGGTTCAATTCCTGCCTCGGGAGACTGCGTAGTTTGGACTTTCTCCCAGTGTCTGTGTGGGTTTCCTCCGGGTGCTCCGGTTTCCTCCCACAGTCCAAAGATGTGCAGGTTAGGTGGATTGGTTGTGGTAAAATCTCTCCTTAATGTCCAGGGATTTGCAGGTTAGGTGGGGTTACAGGGGATAGGAGAGGAGAGTGGGCTGAGGTAGGGTGCTCTTTCAGAGGGTCGGTGCAGATTGAATGGGCCAAATGGCCTCCTTCTGCACTGTAGGGATTCTATGGATCTACATTTCCACTCTGGGCAAATTTTCCATCCCAAGAGTTAGCAGGGAACACACCCCCGCCGACTCTGACAGTTCTGGTGCTAATTTGTGCTCCGGTGAACGTTTATTGGCATAGGGTGGGACTTCTGCCCCTCACTCAGGAGAAAGATTGGCTGGAAGCTCCCCAGTCCCTCCAGCAACAGCGCTGCAGTGGCTGGAAGAGGAAGTGCACCAAAGGGCCTGTGAGTAAGCTGAAGGCCTTGCCACCATGGGTGGAGCAATTAAAATTAGGGACACATGGGAGTTTCACGTTGGAGCATTGCAGAGACCCTGCAGCTCTGTATTGCTGGAGAAGATTACACAGGTAAGAAGCAAGAGGTTTGAGTGGGCAGCACGGTGGCGCAGTGGGTTAGCACTGCTGCCTCACGGCGCCGAGGTCCCAGGTTCGATCCCGGCTCTGGGTCACTGTCTGTGTGGAGTTTGCACATTCTCCCTGTGTTTGCGTGGGTTTCGCCCCCAAAACCTAAAAAAAAGATGTGCAGGCTAGGTGGACTGGCCACGCTAAATTGCCCCTTAATTGGAAAAAATGCTCTAAATTTATTTTTAAAAAAGAACTGCATCTGAGGATCAAATGCAGTGGCCCTGGACAGTCTTGTTGAACCTCAGGCCATGAGCAGAGATGGTCAGTTGTTCAGGGATGGAGTTTATGGTCTGCGAGCACAGGGCTGATTGATGAAATGATCATAAGAAGATAAGAAATAGGAGCAAAAGCAGACCATGAGAAGCCAGCTCTGTCATTCAATAAGATCATGAATAATCTGATGGCCTTCACACCACTTCCCTACCTGTCTCCCATAACCCTCTTGTTAATCCGGAGCTAAAGAAGAACCAGGCAACGTGTCTCAGCGACTGCAGTCCGGTGGCCTTGCCATCTATCATTATGAAGTGCTTCGAGTGGTTGGCCATGAGACACATCAACTCCACACTCCCAGAATGCCTTGGTCAGCTGCAATTCGCACACTGCCACAACCGGTCCACAGCAGACGCCATCTCCCTGGCCCTACACTCATCCCTGAAGCATCTCGACAACAAGGACTCCTACAGCAGACTCCTATTTATTGACTACAGCTCCGCCTTCAACACCATTATCCCAGCCAAGCTCATATCAAAGCTCCAAAACCTAGGACTTGGCTCCTCACTCCGCAACTGGATCCTCGACTTTCTAACCCACAGACCACAACCAGTAAGGATAAACAACAACACCATCTCCACGATAGTCCTCAATACCGGGACCCCGCAAGGCTGCGTACTTAGCCCCCTACCATACTTCTTATATACACAGAACTGCATAGAAAAATTTGGTTCCAACTGCATCTATAAGTTTACTGATGACACAGCCACAGATCTCAAACAATGACAAATCAGAATACAGGAGGGACATAGAGAACTTAGTGGAGTGGTGCAGCGATAACAATCTCTCCCTCAATGCCAGCAAAACTAAAGAGCTGGTCATTGACTTCAGGAAGCAAAGTACTGTACACACCCCTGTCAGCATCAACGGGGCCGAGGTGGAGATGGTTAGCAGTTTCAAATTCCATGGGGTGCACAACACCAAAAATCTGTCCTGGTCCACCCACGTCGACGCTACCACCAAGAAAGCACAACAGCGCCTATACTTCCTCAGGAAACTGAGGAAATTCAACATGTCCACATTAACTCTTACCAACTTTTACAGATGCACCATAGAAAGCATCCTATCTGTCTGCATCACAGCCTGGTATGGCAACTGCTCGGCCCAGGACCGCAAGAAACTTCAGAGAGTCGTGAACACCGCCTGGTTCATCACACGAACCTGCCTCCTATCCATGGACTCCATCTACACCTCCCGCTGCCGGGGGAAAGCGGGCAGCATAATCAAAGATCCCTCCCACCCGGCTTACTCACTCTTCCAACTTCTTCCATCGGGCAGGATACAGAAGTCTGAGAACACGCAAGAAGAGACTCAAAAACAGTTTCTTCCCGGCTGTCACCAGACTCCTAAATGACCCTCTTATTGACTGACCTCATTAACACTACACCCTGTATGCTTCATCCGATGCCGGTGCTTATGTAGTTACATTGTATACCTTGTGTTGCCCTATTATGTATTTTCTTTTATTCCCTTTTCTTCCCATGTACTTAACAATCTGTTGAGCTGCTCGCAGAAAAATACTTTTTGCTGTACCTCGGGACACGTGACAATAAACAAATCCAATCCAATCCAATTCAATCTTAAATGGAAGGTCTCTTATTTGAAAACTGTGCCCCCGAGTTCTAAACTTCCTGGCAAGGGGAAGCATCCTCTCTGTCTCGACCCCGTCGAGCAACCTCAGAATCTTAAATGATCCAATAAGAGCTCCTCGTGTTTTTCTAAACTCCAAAGAGCAGAGGCCTAACCTGTTCAACTGAGCCTGGGAATGGGTTACCATGTAGGCAACAGGGATTTGGATGGGCTCACAGTGGATAGAGGATGAGGGCCAGACAAGGAGGTCAGCTGAAAAGTCGCATTGGGAGGTAAAGTAAACGTGGCCGAGGGTTTCAGTGGCATGCGGCTGAATAACAGCTGGAGACTGGGCAGGCTCGGTGGCACAGTGGTTAGCACTGCTGTCTCACAGCTTCAGGGACCCGGGTATGATTCTGACCTGAGGTGACTGTCTGGGTGGGCATAGACATAGAACATACATAGACATAGAACATACAGTGCAGAAGGAGGCCATTCGGCCCATCAAGTCTGCACCGACCAACTTAAGCCCTCACTTCCACCCTATCCCCGTAACCCAATAACCCCTCCTAACCTTTTTGGTCACAAAGGGCAATTTATCATGGCCGATCCTCCTAACCTGCACGTCTTTGGACTGTGGGAGGAAACCGGAGCACCCGGAGGAAACCCACGCACACACGGGGAGAACGTGCAAACTCCGCACAGACAGTGACCCGGCAGGGAATCGAACCTGGGACCCTGGCGCTGCGAAGCCACAGTGCTATCCACTTGTGCTACCGTGCTGCCCGAGTTTACACTTTCTCCCCGTGTCTGCGTGGGTTTCCTCCGGGTGCTCCGGTTTCCTCTCACAGTCCAAAGATACGCAGTTTAGGTGGATTGGCCGTGCTAAATAGCCCCTTAGTATCCAAAGGTTAGGTGGGGATACAGTGATAGGACAGAGCATTGTTCTGAGGTAGGCTGCTCTGTCAGAGGGTCGGTGCAGACTCGATGGGCCAAATGGCCTCCTTCTGCACTGGAGGGATTCGATGTTTCTATGAGTGGTGACATTGCGGAGCTGAAGTCGGGGTTGAATTGCAGGGATTTCATGTCAGTTGCTTTACTTTGAAGTTGATGTTTGTTATTCTGCTGCTTAATCCTTCCAGGGCCCTCCTGATGTTGATACACAATGCCGGGGAACACTCTGGCCGTTACATGGAAGTTGTTTCACTGTTCAATAAGAAATCCCTGTTTGTATTTTCACACGATCACAGTAAGTACCGGCTCTCAACTCTAAAACCCAGCACATCAGCACAATCAGGAGAAGCAGAGATCCTACGGCATGATCTGGACAGGTTGGGCGAGTGGGCAAGCCAATGGCAGATGCAGTATAATTTGGATAAGTGTGAGGTTATTCACTTTGGAAGCAAAAACAGGAAGGCAGATTACTACCTGAATGGTTGTAAATTGGGAGAGGGGAGTGTGCAGCGGGACCTGGGTGTCCTTGTGCACCAGTCGCTGAAGGTAAGCATGCAGGTGCAGCAGGCGGTAAAGAAGGCTAATGGTATGTTGGCCTTCATTGTGAGAGGTTTCCAGTATAGAAGCAGGGATGTGTTGCTGCAATTGTACAGGGCCTTGGTGAGGCCACACTTGGAGTATTGTGTGCAGTTTTGGTCTCCTTCTCTGAGGAAGGATGTTCTGGCTCTCGAGGGAGTGCAGCGAAGGTTTACCAGACTGATTCCAGGGATGGCGGGACTGTCACATGAGGAGAGATTGACTAGGTTGGGATTGTTCTCGCTGGAGTTTAGAAGAATGAGGGGGAGGATCTCATAGAGATTTATAAAATTCTAACAGGACCAGACAGGGTAGATGTACGGAAGATGTTGGTGGGTGTGTCCAGAACCAGGGGTCCCAGTCTGAGGATTCAGGGTGAAGTTAAAAACTCGCCACTATTCTTAGAATTCCCCCTATACCAAAATGGGTCGATATTCTAAATGGTGAACAGGGATTCTCACTCCCTGACTCCGATGCAGGCTTCAGTGGGTGCTATTCAGGTCAAACTATGTTTTCAAGTTATCCCCCGGTATGACCCATACCTTCACAGAAGGTTTCATCTACTTACCACTTAGTAGCATAGATCCTGGGTCCCGCATTGCTAAGTAAGTAAAGTAGACTTTGAAATAACCACTGTTTCAGGTTAAACCTTTTAAATTCTTTTATTATTGTATATTTTTCTTTTAAAAGATGCAATCACTGTCTTTACAGAAAAGTAAAAAGATCTTGGGCGCGATTCTCCGCAAATGCGGAGAGTCGTGAAGGCTGCCGTGAAACCGGCCGTGTTTCCCGGCAGCCTCCGCGCCCCCTCCCAGGACCCGATTCTGCTCCCCGGTCGGGGCTAGCAGCGGGGCCCCGTGAACCTCGGCATCGCAGGCTTAGCGAACTTCGCTAAGCCCGCGCGCCAAGGTTAACGGCGGCTGACGCAAACGATGATGTCAGCCGCACATGCACGGATTGGACGGCTCCAACCCGCGCTTGCGCGGATGATGTCATCACGCATATGCGTAAAACCCGCGCATGCGCGGGCCAGTAAGCCCCTCAGCTGCCCCGCGGACTGATCCAGCGGGGCGGCGGAGGAACAAAGAGTGCGCGGGGTTCGGACCCGCTGCCCACGATCGGTGGGCACCGATCGCGGGCGCATGGCACCCTTGGCACGGCCGTGGTGCGGCCGTGCCAATCGGTGCCATGGTTATTCAGAACGGCACTTTGCGGCCGTTTTCACAAACGGTGAGAGCAGGTGTGTTGCCGTTCGTGAAAACGGCCGTAAAGGCCTGGGAAATCGGCCCATCGGCTAGGGGAGAATCGTTGCTCGCCAGAAAAAACGGCGAGCAGCGATTCGTGTCGGGGGGCGGGCGTGGGGGGGAGAATAGCGGGACGTCGGGAAAAATGTTGGGAAGACCCTTCCACTATTCTCCGACCCGTCGTGGGGGGTGGAGAATCGCGCCCCTTGCTTCTGGATCCTTCTGGTTGGTTGAAGGGACCTTCAGGTCCAACTTGACAATCAATCTTCTTTTTAAAATCTGATCTTCTTTAGATATATTCGCTGGTGAGCTCAGTTGCTATGTCCTATCTTTCCCATGTACCGAGCTGTGAGAGTTGGCTCTGCTGGCTGTCCCCTTTCTTCGGGTTTATATATTTTTCTGACAGTTTTTATGACTTTATTGTAAAGTAACTTTTATTTCACTTGGATTGTAAAAGGTACCTTTAATCTGAATTTTTCTAACACGACTAAGTATTCATTTTGGACATGGCCTCAGCCCTCAAATCAGATTACATTGTCCTTTGTGATGTTCAAAATGCTTTGATTTCAAGAGGGGTGTGAATCTTGGTCCCTGTCATTTCTATAGTTTTATTTTCCAATTGTGTCCCCAGCTCATAATCTTGACTTTGATTTTGGCTTTAAATTATGTTTCTCATAGACTGATAGTCTCCAATTTTCTTTAATTTACCTGGTGTTAGCAGAATTTCACACCTATATATTTGCCCCCCTAGTCATTCTTTTCTATCTGCTGATTTTACTTCAATGAAGGTGTGAATCATTACTTTTAGCTTAATGCTAAAAATCCACTTGGTTGTAACTTGAAAGGTTTACATTTATCACCTAGCTCAACTGAAACCCTCAACCATGCTTTTCCAGATGCTTACTAAGATAGTTAATTTCAATGAAGGTGTGAACCATTGTTTTTAGCTTCATACATAAATCCTGTGTGTTTGCTAAGCCTGTTTGGGAGAAAGAATCTGCATTTTATAATCCTGCTCTTTGCAGCTGCTGTTAATCCTTCATGGGATCTTTCCCTACATTCTCGCTTGTTTCTCTCAGACCAGATATTGCCAGACTTCCATGTTTCAAATGACACATCTTTCCATATTATCAATTACAAGGGTAAACCATTTCGGACAGAGACGAGGAGACATTTCTTCACCCAAAGAGTGGTGAGCCTGTGGAATTCATTACCACAGGAAGTAGTTGATGCTAAAACATTGAATATATTCAAGAGGCAGCTGGATATAGATATACGGCCTCCTCCTGCTCCTATCTTCTATGTATCTATTAAATGCAGCACTAGATGGTTATCCACTGGCTCCCGGCCTCGAGCATTCCCCCGGGATCCAGGATAAGTTGCTTCTGCTCCAGTGTGATGGGTTCTGAGATGGCTGATCTGCCCAATAATAATAATAATAATCGCTTATTGTCACAAGTAGGCTTCAATGACGCAATTTGAAGAGCAGGTGGTGCTTGAAGGATTGGGTAGTTGGGTAGTTGGCTTGTGCTCTCCGTCCGACATCTCAGCTTCACCTCCGCCTTACTGATGAACCCTCACTACCTGTTTGGTGCTGAATGAGCCTTCTCCATTTCAATTGGTCGCAAGCCAGGGTCTCCCATGAGTCAGTGGGAGGTTTGACCTCTTCAGAGGTGCTTTGAGGACATTCCTAGAGTACTTTTTTATTTGTTCTTGGGATGTGGGCGTCACTGGCTGGGCCAGCATTTGTTGCCCATCCCTAATTGCGCTGGAACTGAGTGACTTACTCGGCCATTTCGGTGGGGGGCAGTTCAGAGTCAACTGCACCGCTGTGTAGGTCTGGAGTCACATGTAGGCCAGACTGGGTAAGAACGGCAGATTTCGGACCCTGAAGTTAATGGTGAACCAGATGGGTTTTTACGACAATCTGCAATGGTTTCATAAGTTCATAAATTCAGAAGATATAGGAGCAGAATTAGGCCATTCGGCCATATCATGGCTGATATGTTCCTCATCTGCTACCTACAATGTTACAGACCAAGAGCTGGATTGCGAAAACAGCCAGAGCATCTTTTCCTTATAACACATGACCCGAGGAGCGGGAGTCGGCAATTTAGCCTCCCGAGCCTAAACACCCTCAATGTGATCATGGCTGATCCCAACCTGGCCTCAACTCCACCGTCCTGCCCGTTCTCCATAACCCTTCAACCCATTACCAATTAAAAATGCGTCTAACTCCTCCTTAAATTTACTCACTGTCCCAGCATCCACCGCACTCTGGGGGAACGCATTCCACAGATTCACAATCCTTTGGGAGAAGTAGTTTTCCTCAAATCTGTTTTAAATTTGCCAACTCTTATTCTAGGATTATGACCTCTCGTTTTAGAATGTCCCACAAGAGGAAGCATCAACTCCACGTCTACTTTATCCTCACCGTTTAGCATCTTGTTTACCTCAATTAGATCTCCCCTCATTCTTCTAAACTCGAGAAAGTGTAGGCGTAAACTGTTCATACGACAAACCCCTCATCTCTGGAATCAACCTAGTGAACCTCCTCTGAACTGCCTCCAATGCCGCTACATCTTACCTCAAATGAGGGGACCAAAACTGTGCCCAATACTCCAGGTGCGGTCTCACCAACGCCTTGTATATTTGCAACAACATCTGCTTACCTTTATACTCAATTCCTTTTGCTATAAATGTCAACATTCCATTTGCTTTCTTTATTATCTGCTGCACTTGCATGCACGTTTTCTGTGACTCATGCACAAGGACACCCAGATCCCTCTGCATTCGGAGCACCCCGAAGTCTCTCCCCATTTGGATAATTTGCCTTTCCATTTTTTCAATCAAAATGCATGACCTCAAACTTATCCACGTTAAACTCCATCTGCCACATTTTGGCCCACTCTCCTAACCTATCTGTATCCATTTGTAAGGTTCCTATTTCCTCATTGCAACCCATTGTTCCACCTATTTTAGTGTAATCTGTAAATTTGGCTCTAGAACCTTCTATCCCTGTATCCAAGTCATTAATATAGATTGTAGATAGCTGGGGCCCAAGGACCGAACTCTGTGGCACCCCACTAGTTACATCTTGCCATCCAGAAAAATACCCATTTATCACAACTCTCTGTCTCCTGTCCATCAGCCAGTCTTCTATCCAAGCTGATAAATTGCCCCTAATCCCATGTGATCTCACTTTGTGAATCAACCTTCTGTGTGGCACCTTATCAAACACCTTGCATGAGTCCAGATATACTACATCTACAGGATCCCCATTATCCACTTTGCTTGTTACATCTTCGAAGAACTCAAGCAAATTAGTCAAACATGATTTGCCCTTCATAAAACCATGCTGACTCTGATGGATAGCCCTTTGGCTTCACAAATATCCTGATATTCCGTCCTTGATAATTGATACTAAACATTTTCCATCAACAGATGTCAAATGAACTGGTCTGTAATTTACCACATTCTGCCTCCCTCCCTTTTTGAATAAAGGCGTTACATTAGCATTTTTCCAATCCATTGGAACCTTTCCTGTGTCCAGTGAATTTTGGAATATTATAACCAATGGGTCCACTATCTCTGCTGCCACTTCCTTTAACACCCTAAGATGTAGGCTATCAGACCCTGGGCACTTGTCTGCCCTCGATCCCAAGAGTTCGTTGAGCACCATTTCCATATTGATGCTGATTGTTCCAAGTTCCACCCTTTCTATTCCCTCTGAATTACCCATTCCGATAGGAATGGTACTAGTGTCATCCACCGTGAAAACTGAGGCAAAGTATTGATTTAGCATGTCTGCCATGTCTGTGTTTCCCGCTATTAACTCACCGGTTTCATCTTCAAGTTTGCAACTCTCGTCCCTTTTAATAATAATAACAATCGCTTAATGTCACGAGTAGGCTTCAACAAAGTTACTGTGAAAAGCCCCTAGTCACCACATTCCGCCGCCTGCTCGGGGAGGCTAGTACGGGAATTGAACCCGCGCTGCTGGCCTTGTTCTGCAGTACAAGCCAGCTGTTTAGCTCACTGTGCTAAACCAGCCTCAATGTACCTGCAGACGCTTTTGCTATCCTTTTTGATATTGTGTGATAGTTTTTTTTCGTAATTTACCTTCGATTTTTTTTATTACTTTTTTAGTAACCTTTGTTTATGTTTGAAGGTTTCCCAATCTTCCAGTCTGCCACTGGATATGATATAACGATATGAAATGAAAAACGCTTATTGTCACGAGTAGGCTTCAATGAAGTTACTGTGAAAAGCCCCTAGTCGCCACATTCCGGCGCCTGTTCGGGGAGGCTGGTACGGGAATTGAACCCGCGCTGCCGGCCTGCTTGGTCTGCTTTAAAAGTCAGCGATTTAGCCTGGTGAGCTAAACCAGCCCCTATGATGTAACATTTACCCCTCTTCCCATCTTTCTTCCTCACTGGGATATATTTTAGTTGTGAGGGGTTGAGTATCTCCTTAAACTGAAAACAACAATAGTTAATCAGTTGTCCTACCTTTTAGCCTTCCTGCCCAGTCTACAGACCTCAAGCCTACGTCATTTCCTTTGTTTAATTCCAGAACATTGGTGTGAGACTCCACTTTCTCTCCCCCAAACTCAATCTTGTATTCCACCATATTATGGTCACTACTCCCTAGTGGATATTTAACTGTGAGGTCATTAATTAATCCCTCCTCATTACAAACTACCAAATTGAGAGTAGTCTCCTCCCTGATTGGTTCCCCAACATACTGTTCCAGGAAGCAATGCCGAATGCACTCAATGCTACCCGTGTCAAATTGGTTCCTCCAGTCTGTTTGCATATTAAAATCACCCATTATTATTGCCGTACATTTCTTGGAAGCCCCCAGTATTTCCTGGTTTATACTGTGCCCCACTGTAGAACACCTGTTTGGGGACCTGGAGATTACTCCTACCAAGGACTTCTTCCCTTTGATTGGACAGCTTGATCTCCAGTGCCCATGTCATTTCTCATGACAGCACCGATCCCTTTCCTCACCAGCAGGGCTGCGCCATTTCCTTCTCCTTTCACTCTGTTTGTCTGAAATACTGCGTCCCCTTGGACATTCAATTCCCAGTCCTGGGGCGGGATTCTCCGACCCTCCGCCGGGTCGGAGAATCGGTGGGGGGGGGGGGGGGGGGGGGGGGGGCGGCATGAATCCCGCCCCGCCGCTCCGATGCCGGCTGCCGAATTCTCCGCCGCCGGTTTTTGGGCGGGGGTGGGGATCACGCCGCACCGGTTGGGGGCCGTTGGCAGTGCCCCCCCTCCCCCGGCTATTATTTGGGCCTCAATGGGCCGAGTGGCCACCCGTTTACGGCCAGTCCCGCCAGCATGAAATGGACAAGGTCCATACCGACGTGATCTGGCTTTGAGAGCGACCTGCGGAGTCCTCGGCGGGAGGGGGGGGGCGCAGGGGGATCCGGCCACGGCAGGGCCCCCACAATGGCCTGGCCTGCGATTGGGGCCCACCAATCTGTGGGCGGGCCTGTGCCGCGGGGGAACTCTTTCCCTCCGTGCGGCCTGTGTAAGGCTCCGCCATGGCCGGTGCAGAGAAGAAACACCCTGCGCATGAGCAGGAATCACGCCAGCGGTTCTGCGCATGTGGCAGAACATGCTGGCGCTCTTGCGCATGCACCAACTCGTGCTGGCCGGCGGAGGCCATTCGGCGCCGGTTGGTGCGGCGCCAACCACTCCAGCGCCGGCCTAGCCCCCAGGAGTGCGGAGGATTCCGCATCTTCTGGGCAGCCCGATGTTGGAGTGGTTCACGCCAATCTTTGGCGCCGGTACAGCCCACCCCGACGGTTGTTGGACAATCCCGGCCCTGGTCTCCCTGTAACCACGTTGCAGTAATCCCCACCAAGTCATAACCTTTTGTTTCTATTTGCGGCGTTAGCTCAATAAGTTTGTTACGAATGCTTTTTGCATTTCAATTCAAAGCTTTCAAATTTGTCTCAATGTTAGATTTCCCTACTCGCCGATATGGCGGGAATCTCTGATCCCCGGCTGGATCGGAGAATCGGCAGGGGAGGGAGCGCGATTCACGCAATGTCGGTCTGCCGATTCTCCGGCCATTGGCGATCGGCGTGGCGCTGGTCAGAGCGCCCCCCTCCCGGCAATTCTCCGTGTGGGATGGGCCGAGTACCCTCGGAGTTAGGCCGAGTCCCGCTGGCGCCGTTCACATGTGGTCCTACGCATCCGCATCCATCCTGCGGGGGGGGGGGCCTGGTGGGGGGAAGGGAGAGCCTCCACTGTGGCCTGGCCCGCGATATAGGGCTACCGATCGGCTGGCCGGCTTCTCCTGGTGGGAGCCTCTTTTACTCCACGCTGGGCCCCTGTAGCTCTACGCCACGTTTCGTCAGGGCCGGCACGGAGAAGGAAACTAGCGCGCATGCGTGAGTTCGCGCTGACCTGGGGAGCCTGTTTGACGCTGGTATCGGCATCTGGAGCTGTGTGAGTCGCTCTAGTGCCGTGCTGGACCTCTGTAGGGCTCAGGATCTCTGCTCCTGGGGGCCTGTTGATGCCGTCGTAAAACGTGACGGCGTTTACGACGGCCTCAACACTTAGCCTCAGGATCAGAGAATCCCACCCATGTTCTATCCCTCACTTTTATTTTCTGGTAACCATCCGCCACATTGCTAACCTGCAGTCTTACCCCCTCCTTTAAATTGGGTTTTCTAGCTTTCCCTTCAACTGAACCCTGCCCCCCTATTTAGTTTAAAGCCCTATCTACAATCCTAGTTACCTGATTTGCTAGGACTCTGGTCCCAGTGTGATTCAGGTGAAGACAAACCCTTCGGAACAGGTCCCCCCTTCCCCACTACTGGTGCCAATGCTCCATGAATTCAAATCCATTCCTCCCACACCAATCTTTGAGCCACGCATCCTTAATCTTATTGATTCTATGTCAATTAGCTCGTGGCTCAGGTCGTAACCCAGAGATTATTACCTTTTTGGTTCTGCTTTTTAATTTAGCTCCTGAACTCCATGGAGGAGATAATTTTCAGCAATATGGGTCCGGCTTCATCCGAGCCCATAGCACCCAGCATCACTGAGGACAATGAGGATAATGGTATGTTCCGAAAAGTCAGCGATGTATGATTATCATAGAATTTACAGTGCAGAAGGAGGCCATTCGGCCCATCGAGTCTGCACCGGCTCTTGGAAAGAGCACCCTACCCAAGGTTAACACTTCCACCCTATCCCCATAACCCAGTAACCCCACCCAACACTAAGGGCAATTTTGGACACTGAGGGCAATTTAGCACGGTCAATCCACCTAACCTGCACATCTTTGGACTGTGGGAGGAAACCCACGCACACACGGGGAGGATGTGCAGACTCCGCACAGACAGTGACCCAAGCTGGAATCGAACCTGGGACCCTGGAGCCGTGAAGCAATTGTGCTATCCACAATGCTACCGTGCTGCCCATGATGTTAGGGTTGGGTTGGGTTGGGTTGGCTTTGTTTATTGTCACGTGTACCGAGGTACAGTGAAAAGTATTTATCTGCAAGCAGCTCAACAGATCATTCAGTACATGGGAAGAAAAGGGAATTAAACACAATTCATGAAAATACATAATAGGGCAACACAAGATATACAATGTAACTACATAAGCATTGGCATCGGATGAAGCATACAGGGTGTAGTGTTAATGAGGTCAGTCAATAAGAGGGTCATTTAGGAGTCTGGTGACAGTGGGGAAGAAGCTGTTTTTGAGTCTGTTCGTGCGTGTTCTCAGACTTCTGCATCTCCTGCCCGATGGAAGAAGTTGGAAAAGTGAGTAAGCCGGGTGGGAGGGATCCTTGATTATGCTGCCCGCTTTCCCCCGGCAGCAGGAGGTGTAGATGGAATCAATGGATGGGAGGCAGGTTTGTGTGATGGACTGGGCGGTATTCACGACTCTCTGAAGTTCCTTGCGGTCCTGGGCCGAGCAGTTGCCATACCAGGCTGTGATGCAGCCCGATAGGATGCTTTCTGTAGTGCATCTGTAAAAGTTGATAAGGGTTAATGTGGACATGCCGAATTTCCTTAGTTTCCTGAGGAAGTATAGGCGCTGTTGTGCTTTCTTGGTGATAGTGTTGACGTGAGTGGACCAGGACAAATTTTTTGAGATGTGCACCCCATAGAATTTGAAACTGCGAACAATCTCCATCTCAGCCCCGTTGATGCTGACAGGGTGTGTACAGTACTTTGCTTCCTGAAGTCGATGACCAGCTCTTTAGTTTTGCTGGCATTGAGGGAGAGATTGTTGTCGCTGCACCACTCCACTAGGTTCTCTATCTCCCTCCTGTATTCGGACTCGTCGTTATTCGAGATCCGGCCCACTATGGTCGTATCGTCAGCAAACTTGTAGATGGAGTGGAACCAAGTTTTGCCACGCAGTCGTGTGTGTACAGGGAGTAGAGTAGGGGGCTAAGTACGCAGCCTTGCGGGGCACCGGTATTGAGGACTATTGTGGAGGAGGTGTTGGTGTTCATTCTTACTGATTGTGGTCTGTTGGTCAGAAAATCAAGGATCCAGTTGCAGAGTGGAGAGCCAAGTCCTAGGTTTTGGAGCTTTGATATGAGCTTGGCTGGGATTATGGTGTTGAAGGCGGAGCTGTAGTCAGTAAATAGGAGTCTGATGTAGGAGTCCTTGTTTTCGAGATGCTCTAGGGATGAGTGTAGGGCAAGGGAAATGGCGTCTGATGTGGACCGGTTGCGACTGTATGCGAATTGAAGTGGGTCAAGGCGTTCCGGGAGTATAAGAACATAAGAACATAAGAACTAGGAGCAGGAGTAGGCCATCTGGCCCCTCAAGCCTGCTCCGCCATTTAATGAGATCATGGCTGAACTTTTGTGGACTCAGCTCCACTTTCCGGCCCGAACACCATAACCCTTAATCCCTTTTTTCTTCAAAAAACTGTCTATCTTTACCTTAAAAACATTTAATGAAGGAGCCTCAACTGCTTCACTGGGCAAGGAATTCCATAGATTCACAACCCTTTGGGTGAAGAAGTTCCTCCTGAACTCAGTCCTAAATCTACTTCCCCTTATTTTGAGGCTATGCCCCCTAGTTCTGCTTTCACCCACCAGCGGAAACAACCTGCCTGCATCTATCCTATCTATTCCCTTCATAATTTTAAATGTTTCTATAAGATCCCCCCTCATCCTTCTAAATTCCAACGAGTACAGTCCCAGTCTACTCAACCTCTCCTCATAATCCAACCCCTTCAACTCTGGGATTAACCTCGTGAATCTCCTCTGCACACCCTCCAATGCCAGTACGTCCTTTCTCAAGTAAGGAGACCAAAACTGAACACAATACTCCAGGTGTGGCCTCACTAACACCTTATACAATTGCAGCATAACCTCCCTAGTCTTAAACTCCATCCCTCTAGCAATGAAGGACAAAATTCTATTTGCCTTCTTAATCACCTGTTGCACCTGTAAACAAACTTTCAGTGACTCATGCACTAGCACACCCAGGTCTCTCTGCACAGCAGCATGCTTTAATATTTTATTGTTTAAATAATAATCCCGTTTGCTGTTATTCCTACCAAAATGGATAACCTCACATTTGTCAACATTGTATTCCATCTGCCAGACCCTAGCCCATTCACTTAACCTATCCAAATCCCTCTGCAGACTTCCAGTATCCTCTGCACTTTTCGCTTTACCACTCATCTTAGTGTCATCTGCAAACTTGGACACATTGCCCTTGGTCCCCAACTCCAAATCATCTATGTAGATTGTGAACAATTGTGGGCCCAACACGGATCCCTGAGGGACACCACTAGCTACTGATTGCCAACCAGAGAAACACCCATTAATCCCCACTCTTTGCTTTCTATTAATTAACCAATCCTCTATCCATGCTACTACTTTACCCTTAATGCCATGCATCTTGATCTTATGCAGCAGCCTTTTGTGTGGCACCTTGTCAAAAGCTTTCTGGAAATCCAGATATACCACATCCATTGGCTCCCCGTTATCCACTGCACTGGTAATGTCCTCAAAAAATTCCACTAAATTAGTTAGGCATGACCTGTCCTTTATGAACCCATGCTGCGTCTGCCCAATGGGACAGTTTCTGTCCAGATGCCTCGCTATTTCTTCCTTGATGATAGATTCCAGCATCTTCCCTACTACCGACGTTAAGCTCACTGGCCTATAATTTCCTGCTCTCTGCCTACCTCCTTTTTTAAACAGTGGTGTCACATTTGCTAATTTCCAATCCACCGGGACCACCCCAGAGTCGAGTGAATTTTGGTAAATCATCACTAGTGCATCTGCAATTTGCCTAGCTATCTCTTTTAGCATTCTGGGATGCATTCCATCAGGGCCAGGAGACTTGTCTACCTTTAGCTCCATAAGCTTGCCCATCACTACCTCCTTAGTGATAACAATCCTCTCAAGGTCATCACCTGTCATAACCTAATTTCTATCAGTCACTGGCATGTTATTTGTGTCTTCCACTGTGAAGACCGACCCAAAAAACCTGTTCAGTTCCTCAGCCATTTCCTCATCTCCCATTATTAAAACTCCCTTCTCATCCTCTAAAGGACCAATATTTACCTTAGCTGCTCTTTTTTGAGGTGATGCGCTTCATGATCAGCCTCTCGAAGCACTTCATTACAACTGACGTCAGGGCTACCGGGCGGTAGTCATTGAGGCAAGTTGCCTGGTTCTTCTTTGGTACCGGTATGGTGTGGTCTTCTTGAAGCAGGTGAGGACCTCGGAATGGAGTAGGGATAGGTTAAAGATGTCTGTGAATACCTCTGCCAGTTGGTCTGCGCAGGCTCTGAGTGCACGACCAGGGATCCCATCCGGGCCTGTCGCCTTCCATGGGTTCACTTTCAGGAAGGCCGATCTGACCTCGGAAGCTGTGATGGTGGGTATGGGTGAATTATGGGCTGCTGGGGCACTCGACAGTGGATTGTTGGTTACAGATACTCTATTCATTGTACACCTCCGAAGTGGTGGCAAATCTGAGTTTCTTGGGAAAATGGTGGTTTCTATGTTTGTCAACGTTTGTTAGGTCAGGGGAGTGTAGACTCGCTATCACCTCTCAGGGGCTGTTCTCTCAGTAGCGTTTGCAGCTGAGGCACTCTGTATTTCGCAGGTGAACATGTAACATTCTTAGCCAGGCAGGGTTGGGGTGTGTGTGACTGAGTCCAAGTCAAGCTTCGATGGGACCATGCGTACCAGGTTGAATATGCCAATCCCTGAGGCTTTTTCCTTCGATGTGCGAGCGGTTGTGGATGGTGGTTTATTAAATGTTTGCACAATGACTGGATTTTTCCTCCCTGGTTCACATATTTTCTTCACACCAAACCAAAATATACACCACTAAGAATCGGTGTTCCAACTTCCCCTTCTGGGTTTTGGGATATTAGCACATTTCACATCAGTGGAGTTCTTAACGGCAGCAATAGAGACTGTAACGTTGTGAGTGAAGATGGATAAGTCTGGGATAAAAGAGAAAGTGCTGGAAAAGCCTAGCAGATCTGGCATGATCTGTGGAGAGTGAGACAGAGTTGGCATTTAATAATAATAATAACAATTGTCACAAGTAGGCTTACATTAACACTGCAATGAAGTTACTGTGAAAATCCCCCAGGCGCACATTCCGGCGCCCGTTCGGGTACACTGAGGGAGAATTCAGAATGTCCAATTCATCTAACAAGCACGTCTTTCGGGACTTGTGGGAAGGCTAGCATGCCGCCCATAGAGTCCAATAGAAAATAAAAAGAAAGAAAAGGAAGGTGTACATTAGCATAGCACCTTCACAACCACCCAACAACCACAGAGTATTTTTGTATTCTAGTCAATTTGGGCACAGCAAGCTCCCACAAACAGCAATGTGACAATGACCAGCTAATCTGTTTTTTGTGTAATGTTGATTGACGGATAGAATTGGGCCAAGACATCAGGGATAATTCCTGCTCTTCTCTGAAATAGTGCAACGAGATCTTCTCTGTCCATCTGAGGGACAGTCTTTTAAATCCACTCGGAGGAGAGCTGGGACCTTAGTTTACTCTCTCATCGCTCTGCACAGCACTGAAGTGTCAGCCTGGATATTTTTCTGAGGTTTCTCTCTGAAAAGACCATAAATGCACTTTCAGGCTACAATGCATTCCGGCTGTCCTCAAAGGAGGAAGGGCAGGAATTGTGACCTGCCCTAACCCCTTCCTGTTGAGGCAGGATGCTCCTCATTTATATGATTGTGGGATTGGCCTGAGTGGGACCCATACTGCCGGCCTGCTAAGTGCTCAAGCAGCATGCGGTGCAGCCTGCCTGTTCTTAAAGACAGTCAGTCCCTCCTAGGGGGGAGCTGTACTCAGTACATGAGAGCTGTTGCCGGTTGCCTGACCTGCCACTGGCTACGCAACAAATGGAGCATCGGGGAGGATAGAATCCTGGAGTCAGAATGCAGTGCTGGAGGCCTAAGGTGACAGCAAGCGAGAGATCATGGGCATGAATCCTGCCCCCGCCGTCCTCCCAATTATCTCGCCCCCCCCAAAAACCAGCCCGCGTGAGTCGCGTCGCCCGCCTCGGAGAATGGCGGGTTCAGACGCAACTCAATGGACGCCAGGGATGCCCAAATTCTCCGGCCACGATGGGCCAAAGTCCCGCCCGCCTGTAGCTGGTCCCGCCGGCGCAAATCACAGTAGATCCCTGGGACCTGGCGGCGTGGGCGGGCTATGGGGTTCCTGGGGGTGGCGGAGGGAATTTGGCCCCGGGAGGTGCCCCCACGGTGGCCTGGCCCGGGGTCAGGGCCCACCGGGGCCTGTGTCATGGGGGCACTCTATTCCTTCCGTCGCGGTCCTCCGTGACAGGCCGCGGAAGTGAATCCCTGTGCGCATGCACGGGGATGACGCCAGCAAGCGCCGGCGCTCCCGCGCCTGCGCCGATTCGCGCCGGCCAGCGGAGGCCATTCGCCGCCGGTTGGCGTGGCGCCAAGCCCCTATCCCACCGGCCGGCGGGGCGCCAACCACTCCGGGGCGGGAATCCTAAGGATTCCGCACCTTTGGGGCGGCCCGACGCTGAAGTGGTTCACGCCACTCCGTCCCACCGGGACACCCCCCGCCCCGCCGGGTACGGGAGAATCCCGCCCATGTTTCCGTGAGAGAGGAGGGGGAGGGGCAAACCTTCAGCCAACTCTTCTGAAGGGAATGGGGTGGGTAGCTAGCTGAAGGGAATGGGGTGAGTAGCTAGCTGAAGGGAATGGGGTGGGTAGCTAGCTGAAGGGAATGGGGTGGGTAGCTGGCTGAAGGGAATGGGGTGGGTAGCTGGCTGAAGGGAATGGGGTGGGTAGCTGGCTGAAGGGAATGGGGTGGGTAGCTGGCTGAAGGGAATGGGGTGGGTGGCTAGCTGAAGGGAATGGGGTGGGTAGCTGGCTGAAGGGAATGGGGTGGGTAGCTGGCTGAAGGGAATGGGGTGGGCAGCTAGCTGAAGGGAATGGGGTGGGTAGCTGGCTGAAGGGAATGGGGTGGGTAGCTAGCTGAAGGGAATGGGGTGGGTAGCTGGCTGAAGGGAATGGGGTGGGTAGCTAGCTGAAGGGAATGGGGTGGGTAGGTAGCTGAAGGGAATGGGGTGGGCAGCTAGCTGAAGGGAATGGGGTGGGTAGCTAGCTGAAGGGAATGGGGTGGGTAGCTGGCTGAAGGGAATGGGGTGGGTAGGTAGCTGAAGGGAATGGGGTGGGCAGCTAGCTGAAGGGAATGGGGTGGGTAGCTGGCTGAAGGGAATGGGGTGGGTAGCTGGCTGAAGGGAATGGGGTGGGTAGCTGGCTGAAGGGAATGGGGTGGGCAGCTAGCTGAAGGGAATGGGGTGGGTAGCTGGCTGAAGGGAATGGGGTGGGTAGCTGGCTGAAGGGAATGGGGTGGGTAGCTAGCTGAAGGGAATGGGGTGGGTAGCTAGCTGAAGGGAATGGGATGGGTAGCTGGCTGAAGGGAATGGGGTGGGTAGCTGGCTGAAGGGAATGGGGTGGGTAGCTGAAGGGAATGGGGTGGGTCGCTAGCTGAAGGGAATGGGGTGGGTAGCTAGCTGAAGGGAATGGGGTGGGTAGCTAGCTGAAGGGAATGGGGTGGGTAGCTAGCTGAAGGGAATGGGGTGGGTGGCTAGCTGAAGGGAATGGGGTGGGTAGCTAGCTGAAGGGAATGGGGTGGGTAGCTAGCTGAAGGGAATGGGGTGGGTAGCTAGCTGAAGGGAATGGGGTGGGTAGCTAGCTGAAGGGAATGGGGTGGGTAGCTAGCTGAAGGGAATGGGGTGGGTAGCTAGCTGAAGGGAATGGGGTGGGTAGCTAGCTGAAGGGAATGGGGTGGGTAGCTAGCTGAAGGGAATGGGGTGGGTAGGTAGCTGAAGGGAATGGGGTGGGTAGCTAGCTGAAGGGAATGGGGTGGGTAGCTAGCTGAAGGGAATGGGGTGGGTAGCTGGCTGAAGGGAATGGGGTGGGTCGCTAGCTGAAGGGAATGGGGTGGGTAGCTAGCTGAAGGGAATGGGGTGGGTAGCTAGCTGAAGGGAATGGGGTGGGTCGCTAGCTGAAGGGAATGGGGTGGGTAGCTAGCTGAAGGGAATGGGGTGGGTCGCTAGCTGAAGGGAATGGGGTGGGTAGCTAGCTGAAGGGAATGGGGTGGGTAGCTAGCTGAAGGGAATGGGGTGTGCAGCTAGCTGAAGGGAATGGGGTGGGTAGCTAGCTGAAGGGAATGGGGTGGGTCGCTAGCTGAAGGGAATGGGGTGGGTAGCTAGCTGAAGGGAATGGGGTGGGTAGCTAGCTGAAGGGAATGGGGTGGGTAGCTGGCTGAAGGGAATGGGGTGGGTAGCTGGCTGAAGGGAATGGGGTGGGTAGCTGAAGGGAATGGGGTGGGTAGCTAGCTGAAGGGAATGGGGTGGGTCGCTAGCTGAAGGGAATGGGGTGGGTAGCTAGCTGAAGGGAATGTGGTGGGTAGCTAGCTGAAGGGAATGGGGTGGGTAGCTAGCTGAAGGGAATGGGGTGGGTAGCTAGCTGAAGGGAATGGGGTGGGTAGCTAGCTGAAGGGAATGGGGTGGGTAGCTAGCTGAAGGGAATGGGGTAGGTAGCTAGCTGAAGGGAATGGGGTGGGTAGCTAGCTGAAGGGAATGGGGTGGGTAGGTAGCTGAAGGGAATGGGGTGGGCAACTAGCTGAAGGGAATGGGGTGGGTAGCTAGCTGAAGGGAATGGGGTGGGTAGCTGGCTGAAGGGAATGGGGTGGGTAGGTAGCTGAAGGGAATGGGGTGGGCAGCTAGCTGAAGGGAATGGGGTGGGTAGCTGGCTGAAGGGAATGGGGTGGGTAGCTGGCTGAAGGGAATGGGGTGGGTAGCTGGCTGAAGGGAATGGGGTGGGCAGCTAGCTGAAGGGAATGGGGTGGGTAGCTGGCTGAAGGGAATGGGGTGGGTAGCTGGCTGAAGGGAATGGGGTGGGTAGCTAGCTGAAGGGAATGGGGTGGGTAGCTAGCTGAAGGGAATGGGATGGGTAGCTGGCTGAAGGGAATGGGGTGGGTAGCTGGCTGAAGGGAATGGGGTGGGTAGCTGAAGGGAATGGGGTGGGTCGCTAGCTGAAGGGAATGGGGTGGGTAGCTAGCTGAAGGGAATGGGGTGGGTAGCTAGCTGAAGGGAATGGGGTGGGTAGCTAGCTGAAGGGAATGGGGTGGGTGGCTAGCTGAAGGGAATGGGGTGGGTAGCTAGCTGAAGGGAATGGGGTGGGTAGCTAGCTGAAGGGAATGGGGTGGGTAGCTAGCTGAAGGGAATGGGGTGGGTAGCTAGCTGAAGGGAATGGGGTGGGTAGCTAGCTGAAGGGAATGGGGTGGGTAGCTAGCTGAAGGGAATGGGGTGGGTAGCTAGCTGAAGGGAATGGGGTGGGTAGCTAGCTAAAGGGAAAGGGGTGGGTAGCTAGCTGAAGGGAATGGGGTGGGTAGGTAGCTGAAGGGAATGGGGTGGGTAGCTAGCTGAAGGGAATGGGGTGGGTAGCTAGCTGAAGGGAATGGGGTGGGTAGCTGGCTGAAGGGAATGGGGTGGGTCGCTAGCTGAAGGGAATGGGGTGGGTAGCTAGCTGAAGGGAATGGGGTGGGTAGCTAGCTGAAGGGAATGGGGTGGGTAGCTAGCTGAAGGGAATGGGGTGGGTAGCTAGCTGAAGGGAATGGGGTGGGTCGCTAGCTGAAGGGAATGGGGTGGGTAGCTAGCTGAAGGGAATGGGGTGGGTAGCTAGCTGAAGGGAATGGGGTGGGTCGCTAGCTGAAGGGAATGGGGTGGGTAGCTAGCTGAAGGGAATGGGGTGGGTCGCTAGCTGAAGGGAATGGGGTGGGTAGCTAGCTGAAGGGAATGGGGTGGGTAGCTAGCTGAAGGGAATGGGGTGTGCAGCTAGCTGAAGGGAATGGGGTGGGTAGCTAGCTGAAGGGAATGGGGTGGGTCGCTAGCTGAAGGGAATGGGGTGGGTAGCTAGCTGAAGGGAATGGGGTGGGTAGCTAGCTGAAGGGAATGGGGTGGGTCGCTAGCTGAAGGGAATGGGGTGGGTAGCTAGCTGAAGGGAATGGGGTGGGTAGCTAGCTGAAGGGAATGGGGTGGGTCGCTAGCTGAAGGGAATGGGGTGGGTAGCTAGCTGAAGGGAATGGAGTGGGTAGGTAGCTGAAGGGAATGGGGTGGGTAGCTAGCTGAAGGGAATGGGGTGGGTAGCTAGCTGAAGGGAATGGGGTGGGTAGCTAGCTGAAGGAAATGGGGTGGGTAGCTAGCTGAAGGGAATGGGGTGGGTAGGTAGCTGAAGGGAATGGGGTGGGTAGCTAGCTGAAGGGAATGGGGTGGGTAGCTAGCTGAAGGGAATGGGGTGGGTAGCTGGCTGAAGGGAATGGGGTGGGTCGCTAGCTGAAGGGAATGGGGTGGGTAGCTAGCTGAAGGGAATGGGGTGGGTAGCTAGCTGAAGGGAATGGGGTGGGTCCCTAGCTGAAGGGAATGGGGTGGGTAGCTAGCTGAAGGGAATGGGGTGGGTAGCTAGCTGAAGGGAATGGGGTGGGTCGCTAGCTGAAGGGAATGGGGTGGGTAGCTAGCTGAAGGGAATGGGGTGGGTCGCTAGCTGAAGGGAATGGGGTGGGTAGCTAGCTGAAGGGAATGGGGTGGGTAGCTAGCTGAAGGGAATAGGGTGGGTAGCTAGCTGAAGGGAATGGGGTGGGTAGCTAGCTGAAGGGAATGTGGTGGGTAGCTAGCTGAAGGGAATGGGGTGGGTAGCTAGCTGAAGGGAATGGGGTGGGTAGCTAGCTGAAGGGAATGGGGTGGGTAGCTAGCTGAAGGGAATGGGGTGGGTAGCTAGCTGAAGGGAATGGGGTGGGTAGCTAGCTGAAGGGAATGGGGTGGGTCGCTAGCTGAAGGGAATGGGGTGGGTAGCTAGCTGAAGGGAATGGGGTGGGTAGCTAGCTGAGGGAATGGGGTGGGTAGCTGGCTGAAGGGAATGGGGTGGGTAGCTGGCTGAAGGGAATGGGGTGGGTAGCTGAAGGGAATGGGGTGGGTAGCTAGCTGAAGGGAATGGGGTGGGTCGCTAGCTGAAGGGAATGGGGTGGGTAGCTAGCTGAAGGGAATGTGGTGGGTAGCTAGCTGAAGGGAATGGGGTGGGTAGCTAGCTGAAGGGAATGGGGTGGGTAGCTAGCTGAAGGGAATGGGGTGGGTAGCTAGCTGAAGGGAATGGGGTGGGTAGCTGGCTGAAGGGAATGGGGTGGGTAGCTAGCTGAAGGGAATGGGGTGGGTAGCTAGCTGAAGGGAATGGGGGGGTAGCTAGCTGAAGGGAATGGGGTGGGTAGCTAGCTGAAGGGAATGGGGGGGTAGCTAGCTGAAGGAGGTCAATTCCTGGAACCTGGCTCTGAGGTCCCGGCAGGAGTGCGACAAGAAGCTCAATAACCTCACCGGGATAGTCAAGGTCTGTCACTGCACCTTCAAATGAGATTTCCACCTATGGGCAGTTACTGGATAGGGCAAGAATTACCCAGGATGGAGCCAGACAAAAATGGGAGGACGAACTGGGGACGGAAGTGGGTTGGGGACTCTGGAGCGAAGCACCGAGGATCAACTCCACTTCCTCCTGCGCTAGGCTCAGCCTCATGCTGTTTAAAGTGGCCCAGAGAGCTCACCTGACCAGAACCCAAATGAGCAGGTTCTTCCCAGAGGTGGAGGACAAATGCGAACGGTGCCAGGGAGGCCCGGCCAACCACGCCCAGACTTGTCGGGTTGTGGGGGTGAGGGTGGAGCCATGCCCGAGAGTGGCAATCCTCGGGGTATCGGACCAGCCAGAGCTACATATGGGGAAGGGGGCCGTCGCCGTAGCTTATGCTTCCTTAATCGCCCACCGGAGAATCCTGCTCAGCTGGGGATCAGCAGCACCAGCCACAGAGGCAGACTGGCTGGCGGACCGGTCGGAGTTTCTCCACCTGGAGACGCGGGGTTCCACAAAGCATGGGGGCCATTCATCAGCCTGTTCCAAGACCTGTTTGTGGCCAATGGCAACTGGGAAGAGAGTTGGGGGAGGGGGGGGGCGGGGGACAGGATGGAGGAAAACAAATAAGAGCACATGCATTGGAGAGGAGGAGCAGAGGGGGAAGGGGAGAGGAGGTGAGGAGGGAACCCAAGGAAGGCACAGAACAAAACAATGGGGAAAAAGGAGGAGGGGAGGAGCCAGGAAGCAGCCCTCCTCCCCTCCCCCCCACCCCGACTCCCCACCCCCGACCCCCCACCCCCAACCCCGCAAGGACAACATCTAATAACCGCAACAGACAGAAGCCCGGAGCACTGTATGTGACACCCAGGACAGAAGTCAGTCCTAGAGAGAGGGAACTAGACTACCAATGGGGGGCAGGGAAGGGAGGGCAGATGGAGGGAACACATGTAAAAATCTCTGTAAATGAGAAACAGTATTATATGGAAATAACGGGTGCACCATAGATTGAGCTGTTAAACTGTAAAAACTGGAAAATACCAATAATGATATTTTCTGTGAAAATGAGATTTCCTCCCAACTGTACCGCCAACCTGCCTCGCCTCTCAATGCAACATACTCCCATCAACAGTCCTGGCAGTCAGGGCTAACAGTGAAATACTCCACCTGATTGGCAGATACCTTCCAATGATGCCCAAACTCACCCCCACCTCCCACTACTTCCACATACGCTTAGCTATTCAGCTGCAGGAGAATCAGCCAACACAAAGTTGATTAACCTTCTGCCCTGCCTCTTGCTGAACAAGGTGCCACAGTATAGAAGGGAGCAAAGCAAATCCAGCCTGAGGCAAAGACACCAGCATCTCCTCAACTCCATGGAGTGTCCTGTTATGCTCCTGGCGTAGCATAAGCTGCTTCCTTGATGTTCACGCTGACAAAGGAAGGTTCAGACGTGGAGATAACTCCAACACGTTTATTAAACTATTTACAATTCTCCTACTCGGATTCACCACTACTGTTAATCCTTCTATAGCTACTCAGACTGACGAACCAGTCTGCTACAATCCACGTGGTGGGTGTGATGTTGAATCAACCCTGTGTCTGTACTCACTGAATGTCTCCGCTGGAAAGAGAGATCATATGTGCTGTGTCCTTTATATCTGGGTTGGTGTAATGCCCCCCTGTGGTAGTGTCACCTCTGTGTGTATCGTGAATGCCCATTGGTCGTGTCCTATCTTACTGACCTATTGGTTGAGTGTCTGCGTGTCATGTCTCTGGTGCTCCCTCTAGTGTCTATCTAGTCTACGTGTATTTACATTAACCCCTTGTGTATCTACAGTGATGCATATCACCACATGGAGGAGATGGTTCTCAGCAATATGGGGCCAGCTTCAACCGAGCCCATAGCGCCCAGAATCATGGCGGACAATGAGGATAATGGTGTGTTCCTAAAAGTCAGTGATGTATGACGTTAGTGTTACAATATTTTATTTATTGTTCAGCCTCCGAGGTGGTGGCAAATCTGAGTTGCTTGGGGAAATGGTAGTTTCTGTGTTTGCCAACGTTTGTTAGGTCAGGGGAGTGTAGACTCGCTGATAAGGCAGCGGATGTTGCTCACCCCCTTATCTCCCCTCAGGGACTGTTCTCTCAGCAGCGTTTACAGCTGAGGCACTCTGTATTTTGCAGATGAACATGCAACGTTCTTCGTCAGGCTTTGGCAGGATTGGGGTGTGTGTGACTGAGTCATTGGGGACCTTCTTCCAAGTCAAGCTTCAACGGGACCATGCATATCAGGCTGACCATGCCAAGATCCTGAGGCCTTTTCCCTTCGCAGTGTGAGAGGTTGTGGATAGTAGGTTAGTCTGGAGAGCGTTTGTCGTATCTGGTGGCATTTCCGTGGCAGAAATCAAGAGACCTTTCAGGTGCCTCATTCCGGCAATGAAGGACTCCCGGACCCATCCGGCACATTGCCCCAATATCCTGGCACCTACTTTGGAGTCCCTTCTTCAAGCCTCTTTTCAGGGTCTTCTGATTCTTCATCTGAGGATGAATCTGGCACCTCCATCTCGCCACCTGGTCCTTCCTCATCTCTGCTGTATGGATTGTGTAAGATGGGCAGCACGGTAGCATTGTGGATAGCACAATTGCTTCACAGCTCCAGGGTCCCAGGCTCGATTCCGGCTTGGGTCACTGTCTGTGCGGAGTCTGCACGTCCTCCCCGTGTGTGCGTGGGTTTCCTCCGGGTGCTCCGGTTTCCTTCCACAGTCCAAAGATGTGCAGGTTAGGTGGATTGGCAAAGATAAATTGCCCTTAGTGTCCAAAATTGCCCTTAGTGTTGGGTGGGGTTACTGGGTTATGGGGATAGGGTGGAGATGTTGACCTCGGGTAGGGTGCTCTTTCCAAGAGCCGGTGCAGACTCGATAGACCGAGTGGCCTCCTTCCGCACTGTAAATTCTATGAAATTCTGTGACCACAGTGATCTGCGAGACTCTCTGTGGCGCATGCTGCACCGTTCCGTCTGAGCAACCAGACGGTGGAACCTCATCTCCTGAAGCCCTCATCTCCAGTAGTTCTATTGGTGCACTTGTTTCAGTGTCTGAGGAGTCGCAAATGGTGCTGAATATTGCGCAGTCATCAGCGAACACCCCCGCATCTGGGGCTGGATTCTCCCAAAATGGGACAGTGTCCTCACGCCGGCATAAAAACACTGGAGTTTTATCTGGAGATTCCTGGGGAAACGTGGAGCTGATTCAATGACCTGCAGGAAGCTCGCAGCAAACCAGAGTAGTTCACGAAGCATTAGCTGTGGATACGGGCCCCACCCCCCGCACTTCCGGTTTTGAGTCCGTGCATGCGCACGGCAGGGGCCTCCAGCGGCCACGCTAAGCACCATGGTGAACTCGGACTACAGAGGCAGACATAGAAATTAGAGCCCCCCCCCCCCCCCGATCGGCCGCGCGCCCGAAGATCTGACCGGGCGGATTATAACTCCGGCCACCTGTAAGGCCCCCTCCTGCCCCCCCCCCCACCAGGGCGGCCGTGGACCGAGTCCGCAGACGCCACACGAGCATCCGACCGGCAATAGCAGGTTAGCTCCACGCCGTCGGGAACCCGGCCGGTCGGGAGCGGAGGATCGGCAAATGGGCCCCCGGCCGCATGGAGAACTCCGCAAACACCCCGATTCTCGGGTCCTAGAGAATCGTTGGACCGGTGCCGGGCCCGATTTCGGCGGGAAATTGGATTCTCCGCCCCCACGCTGAAACGATTTTCCCCCGAGGTTGCGGAGAATCCAGCCCCTGACCTTATGTTGGAAAGAAGGTCATTGATGAAGCAGCTGAAGATGGTTGGTCCTCAGACCCTACCCTGAGCAACTCCTGCAGCGATGTTCTGGAACTTTGTTGACTGACCTCCAACAATCACAACCATTTTCCTTTGACTCCCATTGACTCCAGTTTTCTTAGGGCTCCTTGATGCCAAACTCAATCAAATGGTAGCTTTATGCCAAGGAAAGTCATTCTCACCTCACTTTTGGAGCTCAACTCCTTGGTTCCTGTTTGAACCAAGGCTGTAATAAGGTCTGAGTGACCCAAACTGAGCATTAGTGAGCAGGTTATTGCTGAGTAAGTGTCACTTGATGGCACTCTTAGTGACCCCCTCCATCACTTTACTGATGATTGAGAGGAGACAATTGGCTGTGTTGGATTTGTACAGGGCATAACTGGGTAATTTTCCTCACTGACGAGTAGATGCTAATGTTCTAGCTGCACTGGACCAGCTTGACCACCTCCACCCCACTGTGACCACCTCCACGACCTGCATTGATTGGCCATATTCCTGTCTGATCACATGACCTCCAGCTGCCCTCCCCCACATTGTCCCCCCATTGGTTGCCCAACATGTTCAGCTTTGTGCTGTAGCGCCTTCCCACACCAATCACAACAGACTCGACATTGGATGGTTCCTGACAACAGTCAACAGCCATTTTTCTCAAGTCAGCTGTCTTGACAATTCATCAACAAAAACACAAATTAAAAGCAAGCATTGTTTTAGATTATCCCTATTTCTGTTAGCAGATGTTTCCTGGTGACGAGAACTCCAGGGCAATCCAGGAGAGTTGACAACTCAGCCTCTGGAATGAGCACCATTCACCCATCAGCCTCTGTGCTCACTGACCTGTACAGGTTCCTGGTCTGACAATGCATCAACTTTAAAATTCTAACCCTTATTTTCAAATCCCTCTCGAGCTTCAAACCTTCCTTCTGTCTCTGTCACCCCCTCCTCCAGCCCTATAACTGTTCAAGACCTCTGCACTCATTATCACATTGTTTATTGTGGGAGCTTGCTGTGCATAAATTACATGCCACATTTCACAGCAGTCACTACACTTCAAAATCTACTTCATTGATTGCAAACACTTTGAGACTTGCTAACTGATCATCTCTGCCTGAACACAGGAGTACAATGCTTCATCAATTCACTCCTCTCCCCATCCCTATGTTTCATTTTATTATTTCCAAGGACGTGGGTGGCGCAGGTTCGCCCAGCATTCGTTGCCCATCTCTAGTTGCCCTCGAGAAGGTGGTGGTGAGCTGCCTTCCTGAACAGCTGCAGTCCATCTGTTGTAGGTACACCCACGTGCAGTTAGGGAGGGAGTTCCAGTATTTTGACCCAGTGACAGTGAAGGAACGGCTGATATATTTCCAAGTCGGGGCGGTGAGTGACTTGGAGGGGAACCTCCAGGTGGCAGGGTTCCCAGGTGTCTGCTGCCCTTGTCCTTCTAGGTGGTAGTGGTTGCGGGTCTGGAAGATGCTGTGGAGGAATCCGGAGTGAGTTGCTGCAGTGCGTCTTATAGGTGGCACACTCTGCTGTTACTGTGCAGTGGTGGTGGACAGAATCAATGGTGAAGGTGATGGATGGGGTGTCAATCAAGCGATCTGCTTTGCCCTGAACGGTGTTGAACTTCTTGGGTGGTGTTGGAGCTGCACTCAATCCAGGAACACCGATTCCTTTCCTGTCAAAACAGGTGTCAGGCAGGGGTGTGTTATTGCACCAACACTATTCCTGTGGTGAGGGTGTAGATGTTAAAGATGACGGATAGGGGGCCAGTCAAGCGGGCAGCTTTGTCCCGGATGTAACCCCCAACACTGGGTGTGCAATTAGTCATTGCCCCCAGAGAAGTGTGGGCATCGCTTGGCACTAGAGAGAGATAGACAATTGGTTACATGCCATTCCAAACCAAGCATGAGACAAGGTGAGGAAGCAGACTTCCATGAATTGACCAGCCAGTATGGGAATTGAACCCATGCCGCTGGTGTTATCCTGCATCGCAGGCTAGCCATCTATCCACCTGAGCAGACTGGCCCCCCATTCCCCCCCTCCCCCCCCCAACACTACCCCAGTCGAAAAGGGTACCTAACCACCGCCCCACTCCATACTCACCACTGAGTCTTTGAGGGAGCTCCTGACTCACTTCTTCAATGTATCTAAGTCATTCTTTCTCCTCTGTGTAGTTGGCCATGGACAAAGTGAAGGGGACCGCCTGTGTATAGATGATTTCAGAATATATGTCCGGGACTGCGTTCAGCACCTTGACATGATGAAGAGGAAGTTCCCACTCCTAAAGATTTACATATTTGCCGTTTCTATGGTAAGTGATCCATTGGAAGGAATTTTTTTTTCTTTATTCTTTCATGTCCTGTCATGTGGGTTGTCACTGGCAGGGCCAATATTTATTGCTCATTATAAAAAAACAAGATAACAGAACATTTAGGAAGTATTAACGGGATTGGACCAAGCCAGCATGGGTTTATGAAATGCGTATCATGCTTAACAAACTTGACTGTGTGCAGTTTAGGTCTCCTTATCTGAGGAAGGATACAGTAAGAAGTCTTACAACACCAGGTTAAAGTCCAACAGGTTTGTTTGGAATCACTAGCTTTCGGAGCTCAGCTCGTTCCTCGGGTGAATGAAGAGGTGGGTTTCACAACCACATATATAGACAAAGTCAATGCTGCAAGATGATACTTTGAATGCGAGTCTTTGCAGGTAATTAAGTCTTTACAGGTCCAGACAGTGCGATTTAGACTTTGTCCATATATGCTGTGTTTGTGTAACCTACCTCTTCACTCGCCTGATTAAGGAACTACTCTCCAAAAGCTAATGATTCCAAATAACCCAGTTGGACTTTAACCTGGTGTTGTAAGACTTCTTACTGTGCCCACCCCAGTCCAAAGCCGGCATCTCCACATCTGAGGAAGGATTTTCTTGTTATAGAGGGGGTTTACCAGTCTGATTCCTGGGATGGCGGGACTGACGTATGAGGAGAGATTGAGTGGGTTAGGATCCTATTTGCTGGGGTTCAGAAGATTGAGGGGGGATCTCATAGAAACCTATAAAATTCTAACAGGACTGCGCAGGGTAGACGCAGGAAGGATGTTGCCGATGGTGGGTGTGTCCAGAACCAGGGGGTCACAGTCTGAGGATATGGGGTAGACCATTTAGGACAGAGATGAGGAGAAATCTCTTCACCCAGAGAGGGGTGAGCCTGTGGAATTTGCTACCACAGAAAGTAGTTGAGGTCAGGGCGCACCAGATGTGGTGTATTAAACTTTCAGAAGGTATTTGACAAGGTCACTCATAAGAGGTTAGTGGGCAAAATTGAATCACATGGGATAGGGGGTAATACATTGGAGAGTTGTGGGCGGCACGATAGCACAGTGGTTAGCACTGTTGCTTCACAGCACCAGGTTCAATTCCCGGCTTGGGTCACTGTCTGTGCGGAGTCTGCACGTTCTCCCCGTGTCTGCGTGGGTTTCCTCCGGGAGGGTGCACCCCACCCTCTGAAGGAGCACCGCACCCAGGCCCAGCCCTATCCCCGTAACCCTACCTCACCTTTTTTTGTTGGACACTAAGGGGCAATTTACCCAAACCGCCGAACCTGCACATTTTTCAACTGTGGGAGAAAACCGGAGCACCCGGAGGAAACCCGCACAGACATGGGGAGAAAGTGCAGATTCCACACAGACAGTCACCCAAAGTCGGAATCGAACCTGGGTCCCTGGCGCTGTGAGGCAGCGACGCTAACCACTGTGCTACCGTGCTGCGTGGCAGGCAGTGACTAGTGGGGTGCCACAGGGATCTGTGCTTGGTCCCAGCTGGACATATATTAATGACCTGGATGAGGAAATCAAATGTAACATTTCCAAGTTTGCTGACGACACAAGGGGCATCTTGACAATTACGTGAATAATGTAATAGGATGGGAATAGTGGGATATGGACCCCGGAAGTGTAAATTTTAGTTTAGATGGGCAGCATGATCGGCGCAGGCTTGGAGGGCCGAAGGGCCTGTTCCTGTGCTGTACTTTTCTTTGTTCTTTGTTCTCCTGTTAAAACCAGTCAGAATTGTGAGTTGTGAGGAGAATGGAAGGAGCTTCAAGGTGTTGCAGAGAAGGTGAGTGAGTGGACAGACACGGGGCAAATGCAGTACGATGCGGCTAAACATGAAGGTATACACTTGGGTGTGAAGAACAGACGGGGAGAGTATTATTTAAAGGGTGAGGATATATTGGCAAATGTGGATGTACAAAGGGATCTGGATGTCCTTGTACACCAGCCAATGGAAGTGGAGAGGCAGGTACAGCAAGCAGTTAGGAAAGCAAATGGTAAGTTGGCCTTCATTGCAAGAGGATTTGAGTTCAGAAGTAGAAATGTCTTACTGCAGTAATACAGGGCCTTGATGAGACCATACCGTGCAGTTTTGGTCTCTCTACCTAAGAAACAGAGAGAGTGCACACGAGGTTCACGAGGTTGATACCGGAATTGGCGGGACTGTCCGAAGAGGAGAGATTGGTTGCTAACCCTGCAGTCACTCGAGTTTAGAAGGGTGAGAGGGGATCTGATTGAAACATCTAAAATCCTAACAGGGGTGGACAGACTAGATGCAGGAAGGGTGTTTTGCCTGGATGGGGAATCTAGGACATGGGGCACATTTTCAGGATACCGGGTAGGCCATTTAGGACTGAGATGGGGAAAGATTTTTTCGCTCAAAGGGCTGTGGAATTCTCGACGACAGAACGGTGTGGAGGACAAGTCACTGAGTGTATTCCAGAAAGAGATAGATTTTAGTTTTAGATTGTACTGGCGTCAAGGGGTATTGGGAGAAAGAAGGAATATGGCATTGAGAATCGTAGAGGATCAGCCATGATCAGGTTTGAATGGAGGAGCAGGCTCCAAGGGAGAATGGCCTCCTGCTGCTCCTAGTTTCTGTGTTTCTATTTGTCCTTGAACTGAGTGGCTATGTCAGAGACGGGAAAGAGTCACCCACATTGCCATGAATCTGGAGTCACTTGTAAGCTAGACCAGATAACAATGGCAAATTTCCTTCCCTCCAGCACATTGGTAATCCAGATGGTTTACCACAATCAGGAATAATTTGATGGTCACCATTACTCAGACTGGCTTTATAATTCCAGATTTTATTAATTGAATTTAAATTCCACCAGCTGCTGTGGTGGGATTTGAACACATGTTCCCAGAGTATTAGCCTGGGGCTCTGGATTACATTACATTACCACTGCACCGCCATCTCCCCCAATAATTTGCATGATATTAATTTTCTATCAGTATACCTGCCGAGAGGTTATGAACATAGACCATACAGTGCAGAAGGAGGCCATTCGGCCCATCGAGGCTGCACCGACCTACTTAAGCCCTCACTTCCACCCTATCCCCATAACCCAATAACCCCATTGAAGGATCTTACAATTGCGAAGTTTATCAATTCAGGGTTACCGGTTGTTCTTGTACATTGCTGAAACTCAGTAGAAATTCAAGTTAAAAACTTGTCGGGTGCAAATAAGAATTGTTTTATTTGGAGTTCATTGGTTACAACTTGAAAATCATTTAAAAGGTAGTTTGTAGACAATTTGATTTTCTTCAAAGAATCACAGGAATTATCTTCTGAGACAATAGCCCGAACACAACTTTAAAAGTCAAAGTCTGAAGTCAAAGTCTGAAAATGAAATATGAATACAGAACTCTTTTCTAATTTTCTGTCCTCTCTTTCTTTCTCTCTCTGTCTCTCTCCTTTCTCTCCCGCTTTTCCTTTCTCTCCGGCTCTTTTTCTTTCTTCTCTGCTTTTCCTTTCTCTCCCTGTCTCTCTTCTTTTCCTTTCTCTCCAGCTCTTTTTCTTTCTTCTCCTTTCTCTCTTTCTCTCTTTCCCTCTTCTTCTTTCTTTCTAAAATGGTGGCCAAATCATCCATGGATATACTATTTCATATCTGTCTTAAGCGATCCGATCACACCCCAATATAATCCTAATTGGTTTGGGTTAGACTCAAACACATTTGATTTGATAGCAAGCTGTCCATCTTCACTATGTAAAGAATGTGGTATTGTGCTTTATCAAAACCAGCAAAAACTGGCCTAATGCTGACCTACCTATTGCCACAATGGAGACTTCATGCTGACCTCACTGCTGCAACAATGGAGACCTTATGTTATCTCATCATACCATGCGAGGCATAATTCCGAAAATATAATTCAAACTGTCTTTTATAAGATTGTTTCAATGAGAATGTTGGAATCAAATATATATATATTATATTTGATTCGCTGTTTTAACTGTCCATTTATTAAAAACAAAGCAACACAGTCTAAAATGTTTCAGCTCGCATAATCATGGAATGTAATTCACCCTAATCTCAAACGGCGTGAGAATCGTGCAATGCTTCATTCTTATTCCTCGTTGCCATGGATTCAACCCTTGTCCTTGGAAAAATGTAATGTTCTTATCAGACTTCTGTGTTTTGCAAACTCATGACTGAGTTTGGAAATTATATGTTTCTTTCATTTTAAAACTGGGAATTAATATTTATGCTTTAAGCAGCTTTTTACCTATATTAAGTGTATTTGAAATACCTGACTTCTACACCCATCTAACCTTTTTGGTCACGAAGGGCAATTGATCATGGCCAATCCACCTAACCTGCATATCTTTGGACTGTGGGAGCAAACCGGAGCACCCGGAGGAAACCCACGCACACACGGGGAGAACGTGCAGACTCCGTACAGACAGTGACCCAAGCCGGAATCGAACCTGGGACCCTGGTGCTGTGAAGCCACAGTGCTATCCACTTTTTTTTTAAATAATTTTTATTGAAATTTTTACAAAATATAAACATCTCAACTCTATTAACAAAACATCTCAACTCTATTAACACCCCAAGAACAATACCTACCCAACTTCAAAAGCAACTACAAACAAAAGACAAAAACAAAAGAAAACCCAACAACAAAAGGGAAAGAGATAACACCCGCCACATCCCACAGACCCATGTACACAGTTCTCCCTCCCACCGATCCAACCCCCCCCCCCGCCCCCGGGTTGCTGCTGCTGCCGGCCTATTTCCCTACCGTTCCGCCAGGAAGTCCAGGAAAGGCTGCCACCGCCTAAAGAACCCTTGTACTGATCCTCTCAGGGCAAATTTCACCTTCTCCAATTTAATGAACCCCGCCATATCATTGATCCAGGCCTCCACGCTTGGGGGCCTCGCATCCTTCCATTGGAGCAAGATCCTCCGCCGGGCTATTAGGGACGCAAAGGCCAGAACACCGGCCTCTTTCGCCTCCTGCACTCCCGGCTCCACTGCAACCCCAAAAATCGCGAGTCCCCAGCCTGGCTTGACCCTGGATCCCACCACCCTCGGCACCGTCCTTGCTACCCCCTTCCAAAACTCCCCCAGCGCTGGGCACGCCCAAAACATATGGGCGTGGTTCGCTGGGTTCCCCGAGCACCTAGCACACCTGTCCTAGCCCCCGAAAAACCTACTCATCCTCGTCCCAGTCATGTGGGCCCTATGCAGCACCTTGAACTGTATGAGGCTAAGCCTCGCACAGGAAGAGGAGGAATTCACTCTCTCCAGGGCATCCGCCCACGTCCCCTCCTCAATCTCCTCACCCAGCTCCTCTTCCCATTTACCCTTCAGTTCCTCCACTGAGACCTCGTCTACCTCCTGCATCACCCGGTATATGTCCGAAATCCTCCCTCCTCCAACCCACACCCCCGAGAGCAACCGATCCCGCACCCCTCGTGGGGGCAGCAAGGGGAACCCCTCCACCTGCTGCCTGGCAAACGCCCTCACCTGCATGTACCTAAACATGTTCCCCGGGGGGAGCCCAAACTTCCCCTCTAACTCCCCCAAGCTCGCGAACCTCCCCTCTACAAACAGGTCCCTCAACCTCCTACCCCTGCCCTGTGCCAGCCCAGAAATCTGCCATCAATGCTCCCTGGGACAAACCGATGGTTCTCCCGTATCGGGGCCTCCATCGAGCCCCCCACTTCTCCCCTATGTCATCTCTATTGCCCCCAAATTTTGAGGGTAGCCGCCACCACCGGGCTCGTGGTATACCTTGTTGGAGGGAGCGGCAACGGCGCCGTTACCAGCGCCTCCAGGCTCGTACCCACACATGACGCCGCCTCCATCCTCTTCCATGCTGCCCCTTCCTCGTCCATTACCCACTTACGCACCATCGCTGCATTGGCAGCCCAATAGTACCCACAGAGGTTGGGCAACGCCAGCCCCCTCCTATCCCTGCCCCGTTCCAGGAACACCCTTCTCACCCTCGGAGTCCCATGCGCCCACACAAATCCCGTGATACTCCTGTTGACCCTCCTAAAAAAGGCCTTCGGGATAAGGATGGGGAGGTACTGGAACAGGAACAAAAACCTCGGGAGCACCGTCATCTTAACGGACTGCACCCTCCCCGCCAGTGACAGCGGTAACATATCCCACCTCTTAAACTCCTCCTCCATCTGTCCACCAACCTTGTGAGGTTGAGCTTGTGCAGAGCCCCCCAGCTCCCCGCCACCTGGACCCCTAGGTACCTGAAGCTCTTCCCTGCCTGCTTCAGTGGGAGCCTACCAATCCCCTCCTCTTGATCCCCCGGATGCACCACAAACAACTCACTCTTGCCCAGGTTCAACTTATACCCCGAGAAACCCCCGAATTCACCAAGAATCCTCACCACCTCCGGCATCCCCCCCACCGGGTCCGCCACATACAGCAACAGGTCGTCCGCATACAGCGACACTCGATGCTCCTCCCCACCCCGCACCAGGCCCCTCCAGTTCCCTGACTCCCTCAACGCCATGGCCAGGGACTCAATCGCCAACGCAAAGAGCAAGGGGGACAGGGGGCACCCCTGTCTCGTCCCCCGGTACAGCCGAAAGTATCCGACCTCCTCCTATTTGTGGCTACACTCGCCATCGGGGCCTCGTAGAGCAGCCTCACCCACCGGATAAACCCCTCCCCAAACCCAAACCTCTCCAACACCTCCCACAGATACTCCCACTCAACCCTATCAAAGGCCTTCTCCGCATCCAATGCCACCACTATCTCCGCCTCCCCTTCCATGGCCGGCATCATAATGACATTGAGGAGCCTTCGCACGTTCGTATTCAACTGCCTTCCCTTCACAAACCCCGTCTGGTCCTCATGAATGACCCCGGGCACGCAATCCTCTATTCTAGTGGCCAGGATCTTTGCCAGCAGCTTAGCGTCGGCGTTCAGCAGTGAAATCGGCCTATATGACCCACACTGCAGAGGGTCCTTGTCCCGCTTCAGGATCAAGGAAATCAGCGCCCGTGACATAGTTGGGGGCAAAGTCCCCCCCCTCCCTTGCCTCGTTAAAGGTCCGGACCAACAGGGGGCCCAACAGGTCCAAATACCTTTTATAAAATTCTGCCGGAAACCCGTCCGGCCCCGGCGCCTTCCCCGACTGCATGCTCCCTATCCCTTTGACCACCTCCTCCAGCTCGATCGGCGCCCCCAGTCCCTCCACCTGCTCCTCCTCCACCCTCAGGAATCGCAGCTTGTCCAAGAAGCGCCCCATTCCCCCCCCCCCGCCCCTGCACCGGGGGTTCCGACTGGTACAGTTCCCCATAGAAGTCTCTGAAGACCCCATTAACATCTACTCCCCTCCGCACCACCTTCCCAGCTCTATCCGTCACTCTCCCAATCTCCCTGGCCGCGTCCCGCTTTCGGAGCTGGTGTGCCAGCATCCTGCTCGCCTTCTCCCCATATTCATATACCGCCCCCTGTGCTTTCCTCCACTGAGCCTCCGCCTTTCTGGTAGTCAATAGGTCAAACCTGGCCTGAAGGCTACGCCTCTCCCCCAGCAATCCCTCCTCTGGATCCTCCACATATCTCCTATCCACCCTCACCATCTCCCCTATCAGTCTCTCCCTCTCCCTCTGCTCCCCCCTCTCCCTATGGGTTCGGATGGAGATCAATTCCCCCCTCATCACCGCCTTCAATGCCTCCCAGACCGTCCCCACCCGAACCTCCCCGTTATCATTGGCCTCAAGGTACCTCTCGATACACCCCCGAACCCTCTCGGCCACCTCCTCATCTGCCAGCAGCCCCACCTCCAAGCGCCAGAGCGGACATTGGTCCCTCTCTTCCCCCAGCCTGAGGTCCACCCAGTGCGGGGCATGATCTGAAATGGCAATGGCGGAGTATTCCACATCCTCCACCCTCGAAACCAGCCCCCTGCTCAGGACAAAAAAATCAATCCTCGAGTAGGCCTTATGTATGTGGGAGAAAAACGAGTATTCCCTGGCCCTTGGCCTCGCAAACCTCCAGGGATCCATTTGGTCCATAAATCCCCTCAGCACCTTAGCCGCCTCCGGCCTCCTACCCGTCCGGGACTTGGATCGATCCAATGGGGGATCCAGTACCGTGTTGAAGTCCCCCCCATGATCAGGCCCCCCACCTCCAGGTCCGGAATGCGGCCCAACATACGCCGCATAAACCCCGCATCGTCCCAATTTGGGGCATAAACATTCACCAACACCACCCGCTCCCCCTGCAGCTTACCACTCACCATCACGTACCTCCCGCCACTGTCAGCCACCACATTTAACGCCTCAAACGACACCTTCTTCCCCACCAGGATCGCCACCCCCCTACTCTTCTCATCCAGCCCTGAGTGAAATACTTGGCCCACCCATCCCTTCCTCAGCCGAACCTGGTCCACCACTCTCAGGTGTGTCTCCTGGAGCATGGCCACATCCGCCTTCAGCCCCTTCAGGTGCGCAAATACCCGGGCCCGTTTGACCGGCCCATTCAGCCCCCTCACATTCCAGGTTATCAGCCGGATCAGAGGGCTCCCTGCCCCCCTCCCCTGCCGATTAGCCATACCCCATCCCTTGCCCACCACCAGCCAGCGTCCCCCGCTCTGCCAGTTTCCCACGGCGGTAACTCCCCCCCCCTCCAGCCCCCCTGCATCCTCCAGCTCCTTCCTGACCGTTTCAGCAGCAACCCGGTACCCTCCCCCCCCAAACCAGGCTAGGACCCCTCCTAGCCGCGCCCCTCCCTCCACAGCACTCCCGTGAGCCAGCTAACTTCTGCTGACCCCGGCGACTCCCGCCCTACCTCCGACTCCTCCCCACGTGGGACTACCCCTCCTCCATCGTGCCCGTCGATGGGTCCTCCCCCCCCCGCTCTTGCGCGGGAAAAGAAAACAGCCAGCAACGACCCGCGCTTCTCAGCCCCGACCCTGCCCCCACCATCTCCCAGCGCGGGAAACCCGCAGAAAGCCCGCGCTTTCGCCCTGCCCAGCCCCGCCTCCTCCAGGGCTACTCCCATTGTCAGCCCCCCCCCCCCCCAGCTCCCCGATCTCCCCGTTTACCCCCCTGCCCGAACCCGTCCACCAGACCCCTACAGAAAAACCCCCATAGAAAAACAGTACGACATTCTTACACTAAACCAAGCAAATACAAATACAGTATTATACAGCATCCCCCATCTTAGACCCTCGGATTGAGTCCAATTTCTCGGCCTGCACAAAGGCCCACGCCTCCTCCGGGGACTCAAAATAATGGTACCGATCCTTATAGGTGACCCACAGACGCGCCGGCTGCAACATGCCGAACTTCACACTCCGTCTATGGAGCACCGTCTTCGTCCGGTTAAACCCGGCCCTCCGCCTCACCACCTCCGCACTCCAGTCCTGGAAGATCCGCACCTCCGTGTTCTCCCACTTGCTGCTCCGCTCCTTCTTGGCCCACCGAAGCACACACACGATCCACGAACCGATGAAACCGCACCAACACCGCCCGCGGCGGCTCGTTCGGCTTGGGCCGCCTAGCCAGAATTCTGTGGGCTCCCTCTAACTCCAGGGGCCCCTGGAAGGACCCAGCCCCCATCAGCGAGTTTAACATAGCCGCCACATAGGCCGCCAGATCCGACCCCTCCAGCCCCTCTGTGAGACCCAGGATCCGCAAATTCTTCCTCCTCGACCGGTTGTCCAGCTCCTCGAACCGCTCCTGCCATCTTTTATGGAGCGCCTCGTGCATCTCCACCTTCCCCGCCACGGCCATACCTCATCCTCCCTTTCGGAGGCCTGCTGCTGCAACTCCCAGATCGCAGCCCCCTGGGCTGTCTGGGTCTCCATCAGCTCCCTGTTGGTTACCTTCAGCGACTCCAGCAGCTCCAACTTCAGCTCCTGGAAGCAGCGCAGCACAGTCGCCTGCTGCTCCTGTGCCCACTGCCTCAGCTCCTCAAGGCCTCCACCGGCCGCCATTTTGTCTTCCTTCCCCCACTTTTTCAGGGATGCTTTCTCCGGTTTTCTCCTTACCCCACTCCTGGTCCGGACCATAGGACCGTTGGGGTCGACTCCTGTCCTCTTCCCACGTTGGGATTTGCCGACACAGCTCCGTTGGGGGCCCTGAAAAGAGCCCCAAAGTCCGTTTTCAGCGTGAGCTGCCGAATGTGCGGCTTAACTCCTCATTGCCGCCACCGGAAGTCACAGTGCTATCCACTTGTGCTACCATGCTGCTCACCTCTAATATTCCATTAGCAGGCCTGCTACCTGAGGCTCTGCAACCCACACTCTTCAGATTCCGTTCCCACTGGTCTTCCCACTATTGCCTAACAACTGCTCCCCCTTTCTCCCCAACCGCCCACCCCCCCCCCCCCCCCCCCCCCCCCCAATCTCCCGCCCCTCCCTCTGCAACCCGGCTTTGAAAACCACTTCAGTAATGATCTATTCCATTTTTTTCCCCCTAAATCTAGAGTACCCAATACTTTTTTTCCAATTTAAGGGTAATTTAGCGTGGCCAATCCACCTACCCTCCACATCTTTGGGTTGTGGGGGGTGAGATCCACACAGACACAAGGAGAATGTGCAAACTCCACACAGACAGTAACCCACGGCTGTGATCGAAACCGGGTCCTCGGCACCGTGAGGCAGCAGGGCTAACCACTTTGCCACCCAGTAATTATCTATTGTAGACTCGGTTTTTACTCATTTCCACTTTCGGTATCAATCGCGATCTTCATCAAAGCGTCTTAGGTAGCCCTGTCTCCTCAGTCTGATTTCATTTTCCGTGGGGGAATGGTGAGGAATTGGGTGAGGGCTGGGAGTGGGGTGGGAGCTGGTTGAGGGATGGGAGTGGGGTGAGGGGTGGGAGTGGGTAAGGGGTGGGGTGAGGGGTGGGGTGAGGGGTGGGGTGAGGGGTGGGGTGAGGGGTGGGGTGAGGGGTGGGGTGAGGGGAGGACTGGGGTGAGGGGTGGGATTAGGGTGAGGGGTGGGAGTGGGGTGAGGGGTGGGGTGAGGGGTGGGGTGAGGGGTGGGAGTGGGGTGAGGGGTGGGGTGAGGGGTGGGAGTGGGGTGAGGGGTGGGAGTGGGGTGAGGGGTGGGAGTGGGGTGAGGGGTGGGAGCGGGTTGAGGGGTGGGAGTGGGGTGAGGGGTGGGATTGGGGTGAGGGGTGGGGTGAGGGGTGGGGTGAGGTGAGGGGTGGGGTGAAAGGGTAGGGAGTGGGTGAGGGGTGGGGAGTGGGGTGAGGGGTGGGAGTGGGGTGAGGGGTGGGGTGAGGGGTAGGGTGAGGTGAGGGGTGGGGTGAAGGGTAGGGAGTGGGATGAGGGGTGGGGAGTGGGATGAGGGGTGGGAGTGAGGTGAGGGTGGGAGTGGCGAGGGGTGGGAGTGGGGTGAGGAGTGGGAGTGGGGTGAGGGGTGGGGTGAGGGGTGGGGTGAGGTGAAGGGTAGGGAGTGGGGTGAGGGGTGGGGTGAGGAGTGGGAGTGGGGTGAGGGGTGGGGTGAGGGGTGGGGTGAGGTGAGGGGTGGGGTGAAGGGTAGGGAGTGGGGTGAGGGTGGGGAGTGGGGTGAAGGGTGGGAGTGAGGTGAGGGTGGGAGTGCTGAGGGGTGGGATGGGGGTGGGAGTAGGGTGGGGTGGGGGTGGGGAGTGGGGTGAGGGGTGGGGTGAGAGGTGGGAGTGAGGTGAGAGGTGAGGGGTGGGAGTGGGGTGGGGGGGAGTGGGGTGTGGGTGGGGTGGGAATGGGGGAAGGGTGGGGTGAGGGGTGGGAGTGGGGTGAGGGGTGGGGTGAGGGGTGGGAGTGGGGTGGGGGTGGGGTGGGTGTGGGGTGGGAGTGGGGTGGGAGTGGGATGGGAGGGGGGTGAGGGGTGGGAGTGGGAGTGGGGTGGGGGTGGGATGGGGGTGGGGAGAGAGGTGAGGGGTGGGAGTGGGGTGGGGGTAGGAGTGAGGTGGGAGTGGGGTGGAGGTGGGGTGGGGGTGGGGAGAGAGGTGAGGGGTGGGAGTGGGGTGGGGGCGGGAGTGGGGTGGGGGTGGGGGTGGGGGTGGGATGAGACATTGAACTGAGACCTCATGGAAAAGATCCCATGGGAGCCATTGAAAGGACCAGGGAGGTGTCCTGTCTAGAGATTAGTTATCCTTCAACCAAATTCACTAACAACAAATCAAATCATTGTCATGTTGCTGATTATGGGATCTTGCTGTGTGCAAACTGCCTACACTTCAAAGGCAGCACATTGTCTGTAAACGTTTGCACTTCCTCCCCGTGTGTGCGTGGGTTTCCCCCAAGTGCTCCGGTTTCCTCCCACAGTCCAAAGATGTGCAGGTTAGGCGGATCGCCCATGATGAATGTGCGGTGATAGGACTGGGGAGTGGGCGGAGGTACAGTTCTCTCTTGGAGGGCAGAGCTCTTATGGATTCTATGGAAAAGGTGTTGTGATATCCTGGAGTTGTGAAAGGTGCTATTTAAATGCGGCTCCTTCTTTAGTTCACTGGGGCACCGTTAAAATCAGGCACTCAATGCTCAGGGCGAAATGTAGACACAAACCCGCTCGCGGTTACTGGCAGTGACACCGGATCAGGATACTGTACTGGTTTGGGATGCTAACTGTTTCAACAATCAGTCAGCAAGAAGCGGCAATAGGGCCAGGCTTTTCTAACCGAGTTCACACACATAGCAAAGTTGGTGCCCAGAGAATCAAAGACAAGTTGGCCTTTATTACAAGGTGATTGGAGAATAGGATTGAAGATTTGCTGCCGTGATTCTATAACACTTTAGTGAGACCACTCCTGGAGTAGTGTGCCGTTTTCACATCGTATTTAGGAGGGGGTTTAATTTAAACAGATTCCTCTTCCCACTACCAGTCCCTAAACAGAAAGGTGTTTTCGATTACTGAATTCCACCTTTCTGAATTTCCTCGAACCACAACATTTGGTGTGTTCCCACCCTCTCTGAAGTCCCCTCAGCAGACTCGAGAAAAGGTAAGATACGAGGTTGACACACACCCAAAACGTAGGACAGAGGTTTCGCAATAACCCCCCCCCCCCCCCCCCCCCCCCCCGCCCAGCCCCCCTCTTGCAGTCACACAAAGAATGATAAGGGAAAGAGAGAGGTTCAGGGGAAGACTACGATAAAAATAAGAGTTTTGGGGCATGACCCTGAGCCCACACTCGGCGTCAGTGGGATCGGCAATGCGGGCGGAAAACCCACGATGATCAGGAAACGCGATTCCCACCGGAGAAATCGCCATTCCCGATTTTCCCCGGCCCTCGCCAGTGACGTCATTGTTAGCGTTCCACGCCAAATGATCCCGACCCCCTCACTAAATATTCATGCACCACGTCGGCGAGGTTTACAACAGGTTGCCCAGATGTAAGGCAGCCGACGGGATCACTCCAGGGGCGCAGAGGTAAGTATAGACCCGGGGGGGGGGGGGGGGGGGGGGGGGGACACCTGCCCGGACAGTGGCATGGCACTTTCCCTGGCATAGGTTGGCACTGCCAGATTGACACTGCCTGGTTGCATGGTGCCGACCTGGCAGTGCCAACCTATGCCCGGGGCTGTGCCAGGGGGGGCTCCCATGGGTGCCCCATTGGGAGGTGTGGGGAGGGGGTGCAGTGCAATGATGTGTGGTGCAGGGAGAGTGCCGGATATACTTCCATGGTGTTGGTGGCGGGGTGGGTGGGGGTGGGAGTTCAATACCAGCGGTGGATGTTGGGGGGGGGGGGGGGGGGGGGAAGGGAGCGTAATTGGGGCGAGGATTATTGGGTGAGGGGAGTCCCCAACACAGATCGGGGTGCCCTTTCAAGATGGCACCCCAACCTCTTGCCAGCTCTATGTCGCCCCACCCCACCAGAGTGACTGGAGGGTCAGACGCCAGCTTTCTGTCTGAGACAGACACTCGGCCAAATTCAGTCCACGGTTTTATGTGAGTCCAGAATTAAAAGTCCAATGGGGTATTCGTTCAGAGCGTATGTGACTGACTGTTGCAAGTTGATCTGTCTTTCCAGAAGTGAGGACTTCCACGATGGGGGAAGACATGTAGCGTTCAATTAGTCTTGAAGACGTGAGTTTCAATGTTCCAGTAGGTCACAGTGTAGATGAGGGATAGATATCTTTCTGTTGCTACTTGCTCAATGGTAAAATGTCAGACGTTGATAGGCTGCTGGCCTGGAGTACTGTTTCTCTTTGGCACTCAAACAGTGACTGAAGATGAGATCCAAAAGGTGTGGAATTCAGCGGCCGCGGACGTCCCTCAAAATCAGGGATGACGTCCGTCAGGCTTGATAAATCTTCAGATCACCAAGGCGTCCAATTCTGGATCCACAAGTTCTTCTGCAGTAAGGGCATGTTGTTGCCCAGGGGAGTGGAACTCGCAGCCCCTGGTTTGCTTTCCTTTCCTTCCCTTACCCCCACTGTTCTGTGTTGCTGTCAAGTCGCTGGGCCTCAAAGTGGCTTGCACCTTGATGGACTAGGTGGAGCAATGCCAGGCAGTCTGCAGCCTTCTCCTCCCAGTCCGTGGTGTTAATGCCTCCCTGCTATAGGATGACCTTGAGCACATCCTTTTCCAAGGCTGCCCATAAAACATTGGCCTCGGAAAGCTGGGAGAAGAGAACCTGCCGAGGGAAGTTCTGTATAATTAAAGGCATTCAGATAGCTCAAGTCTCAGTCATGTGACAGGATGGTTCCAAGTTGAGTTATTGAGCTGATAAAACCGCTGGTTGAAACCCATTGTGTTTTGGAGCAGCTAACAGTGGTGTCATTAACACTCCACTGGAAGGGCGGCATGTTCTCACACTAGCTAGCACTGCTGCCTCATGGCGCCGAGGACCCGGGTTTGATCCCTTCCCCGGGTCACTGTCCATGTGGAGTTTCACATTCTCCCCGTGTCTGCGTGTGCCTCACCTCCACAACCCAAAGATGTGCAGAGTAGGTGGATTGGCCACACTAAGTTTCCCTTAATTGGAAAAAAAATTTAAACACTACACTGGAGATTAGGTGTCACAAACATCTGCCTTTGTACACAGCTGGCCGAGACAGGAAGGATATACTTGCATTGGATTTGGTACAGAAAAGGTTCATTAAATTGGAATGAGGAGGTTGTCCTATGATGACTGACTGAGTCAACTGGGTTTATATTTTCTGAAGTTCACCAGAATGAGAGATGTTGGCAGAGGAACATGCAAGATGCTGAGGAGTGGACACGGAGAGGTTGTTTCTGTTGGTCAGGGAATCTACAACGTGGGGTCACTCTCAGGATAAGGAGCTGATCATTTAAGACAGAGTTAAGAACTTTACCAAGACAGGGAGGTTTCTAAATGCAGGTAATGTTCAATCAGTGCGCAGGCTGGGGGCGCGATTTAACAGAAACATTTCTAAGTGATATTTTGGGCGCGATTGGCAGGTGTTTCTCGATGGCCATGTTGGTGAGATTGTGGCCCGAATACAACGGCATTCAGTGCTGGAAATGAGCCCCCACAAGCTTCTCTCGATTCCTGGCTGTCTCGCCGTCTGATTCTCCAGACTCGCACCTCAGCACTCGCCACTAACAAGGAGGAGCTGCTTTGAAAAACTCCCTCAGCACTCACTCCCAGTAGACACATGAGCAATGCAGCGCACAATCCTGCTCTTTGCTTTGTGGATGCCGGCCTGGCCAGGCTTCTCAATGCCATCGATGCGAGACGGGTCATCCTGTTCCCCCAAGGGGGTGGGAGGACCAGCTGTAGGGTCACCAATGCCGCCTGGGAGGCAGCGGCAGCGGCTGTCATTTCGGGCAGCGTGACCAGGAGGAACCACCGGACAGTGCAGGAAATGAAATGAAAATCGCTTATTGTCACGAGTAGACTTCAATGAAGTTACTGTGAAAAGCCCCTAGTCGCCACATTCCGGCGCCTGTTCGGGGAGGCTGGTACGGGAATTGAACCGGCCTACCTTGGTCTGCTTTCAAAGCCAGCGATTTAGCCCAGTGTGCTAAACAGCCCCTGTTTGAAGTCTGAAGAAGACCAACCACCTCCACTGAGCTGCCAGGGTATACGTTACCACATGGCATCAGTTCCACCTGCCACCCCTCCAGGGCTCCAGCTCCAGGTCCTCCAGAGGATGTCCATCAAGGTGATGAAAGGCCACAGGGGGTGGAAAGCGGCAGCCTGCCTCCACCTCTGATGTGCATCACATCCTACAGACACACCTAGATGTAGCACTAGACCACGGAAGATCAAGAGAGAGGATCACTGAGTGGATACTGGGGGGGGCACTATGTGTAGCTAGGGGAATTGGAAATGTCAAATGGTCACAATTACAACATGTTACACCTGCCTCTTCACAGCGGGCCTGCCTACACCCCTCTTGCCCTCCGCTCCCCCACCTTCCACCCCTGTGCCAGGTTGTGTTGAGCACTGCGGACCACCACAAAGCGGGCGACCACTGGGGAGTGTACTGTAGGGCACCACCAGAGCAGACCAAGCATTGGAACCGCATTTTCAGCAGTCCGATGCTCCGCTCAATGACAGCACGGGTGACAACGTGGGTCTCATTATATCGGATCTCCGCCTCTGTCTCAGGCCTCCGCAGTCATCAGCCAGGACTGCACGTCTGCCAGGACGTGGCACAGATGCCGCACTGTCTCTTTGCTGAGACGAACTCAGCTGTGGCACATGCGGCCCGTCATCTCCTCGAAAGACCAACGCTGCCTGTACACCTTGAGCCGTCGCTGGCGTCCCCCTCTGGGTTTCTCCTCGGCCTGATGGGCGGCCGGATCTTCAGGGTGTGCGGCAGACCCCTGTACGTGGGGTGCCGCCTCCAGCCTCCAGTAGAGGCTGCTGCCACCTTCTCAGGTATCTGGCCACCTGGGCTGCGAGGGCAGCCTCTGCAGGACTGGCATAGCCAGCCGGACTGTTATATCTGGAGAAGGAGAGAGTCCATCAATGAGTTAAGGCTTCCACCCCGGGACCATTAAATCCCCTAAGCCTCCTTCTGTGTCCTTCCTTCACTCGGAGTGCCATCCACCAAGCCAGCTGGGCTGGAGAACCTGGCTTTGCACACTCACACCCCGGCCACGGTGGGGGTCCCGAGACCCCGGAACCCTGCTCGGAACATTAGGAAGACCGTGCCCAGGTCCCCTCCACTGATCCACACGCTTACCCTATGGTCCCGAGGATATCCCAGTGCCGAAGCCCATCTCAAGTGTTTGATTATTGGCTGCTGCGGTTTTTAGAGTTCAGGCAAACTGGTCAGTCTTCAAAGTTTGATTGAAATGGGATGTAATAATCATGGCATGTGCACCTACAGGAAGCCACTTGAGCCAACAGCCGCGTCCCGCCCTCCCTACCATACTCTCTGCCTCCACTTTTCCTAGTTAACCAATTCCCCCCCCCCCCCAACCCGCTGAGTTAACTGTCCTGAAAGAAGTCAATACCCTTCAACGACCCCCTCCAGGCAAATTTAATTGTCTCCAATCTAAGTAAACCCGCGAGCTCGCTCATCTACTCCCCCGGTTTCGGAGACTCCGAGTCCCTCCATCCCAACAGGATCCGTCTCCGGGCTAGCAAAGAGGCAAAGGCACTTCTCTCCCACCCTGGGCCGCCGGGTCTTCCGACGCTCCAAACACTGCCAATTCTGGACCCGAAACCACCTTCACCCTCAGCACCTCCGACATCACGCCAGCGAACCCCCGCCAAAATCTCTGCAACTTCAGGCAGGCCCAAAACATGTGAAAAACAAAGCAGCCCCCCCCCCCCCCCCCCCCCCCCACACCGCCCACACGTATCCTCCACCCCCTCAAAGAAACTGCTCATTCCGGCCACCGCCACATGCGTCCTGTGGACTACCTTAAATTAACTGAGAACTAGGGCAGCACGGTGGCGCAGTGGTTAGCCCTGTTGCCTCACGGCGCCGAGGTCCCAGGTTCGATCCCGGCTCTGGGTCACTGTCCGTGTGGAGTTTGCACATTCACCCCGTGTTTGCATAGGTTTCACCCCCACAACCCAAAGATGTGCAGGGTAGGTGGATTGGCCATGCTAAATTGCCCTTAATTGGAAAAAATTGATTGGGTACGCTAAATTTTTAAAAAACTAACTGAGACTCAGCCTGGCACGAGGAGGACCCATTCACCCCCATTTCACCCTCCTCAAAGCTTCCCCTACAACCCAGCCTCTAGCTCTCCCCCGAGCTCCTCCAACCACTTTTCCTTAACTACGCCTATCAGGGCTCCCTCCCAATCCATCAATTCTTTCTATATCTCTGACACCCTGCCCTCTCCAACCCCTGCTCTTGATAGCACCTTGTCCTGCAACCCCGGGGGGACGGCAGATCAGGAAAGGATGGCACCTGCTTCCTCAGGTAGTTCCACACCTGTAAATATCTGAACCCATTTCCGCAGGGCAACTCATACTCCTCCACCAGTCCTTCCAAACTCGGGAAGCAGCCGTCTGCGAACAAATCTCCAAACCCCTTGTGGTGGTATGATTTGCATAGCTGTCTGCCATTGGTGCAGAACACCGGCTTACCATTGGCCCTGGTCGGTCATGTGTCTCTCAACCGATTGGTTGAGACCAGTCATGTGACAGCTCTCCGATTGGTCGAGAGGCTGAGTTAACCACGCCTCCATACCGAGGTATAAATAGTCTGAACGCCCGGCGGTCGTCCATTTTATTGTAGTCGACCGCAGGGCTAAGTTCTAGCTTATTAAAGCTTTTGTATAGCAACTCGTCTCTCGTGCAATTAATGGCTCATCACCCCTCAATTCCCGCCCTCCGCCAACCCTGAAACCCCCCGTCGAATTTCCCCGGAGAGAACCTGTGATTCCCACAGATCGGGGCCCAGACCAAGGCCCCCTCAAGCCTCAAGTGCCGTCGCCACTGTCCCCCACACCCTCAGGGCTGCCACTACCACCGAGCTTTTGGAGTAACTGGTCGGCGAGAATGGCAGAGGCGCCGTCAACAGCGTTCCCAAACTAATCACCTAACCAGAAGCTGCCTCCATCCGCTCCCAAACCGACCCCTCTCCCACTACCCACTTCCTTACCATGGCTATATTTGCCGCCCAATTATACATCATTAAATTTGGCCAACCCCCTCCCTCTGAAACCACTAAAACCCCAAATGCAAACACCTTTGTCGAACAGGAATATAACTATCAAATAACCCTTCCTTACACAGCAACATTAAATTAAACTATATCTTATCTAATATTTAACAAATATAAATTCATTATAACTACCTTTGTTTTTCTAATAGTCCCTCAGATTCTCGCTCACACCTGATCCTGGATGTGTGTCTCAGTGAAGCCCCATCCAGGCCTCACCTGAAATCCACCCGCAGGAGTCTCTGCCAACCTGACTCTCACCTGTGCCAGTGTGAGTGAAATACGCCAATCGAGTGGCAGCACATTGATGTTTCCATCGAAGCCAAATGGAGCCTCTCTCTCTCTGTGACTTCCGCCAGCCCTACAATCCTCTGCGAACTCTGCGTTCCACCAGTTTTGGTCTCTTGTCCATCCCCCCACTTCCTTCACCCCACCATTGACGGCCTTGCTCTCAGCTGCCTGGGCCCCATGTTCTCGAATGACCACCTTTAGCCTCTTTGTCTCTCAAACGCTCTCTCATCTTAAAACCTTCCTCGGACCACCTTATACCTCCATAAGAAACTCAGTGTCAGGTTTTCTTCAATTAGTCTCATATACGTTAGAGGTTGGGTCGGTAAGGGAGAGGGGTAAGGGGGAGTGGGGAGGGGGCAAGTGGTGGGTTTAAGGGCCAGAGTGGGCAGGTATGAAAGGGAGGGCTAATCCAACTGAAGTGTGATCAGAAAAGGGCAGTGATGGAACCATCAATTCACCAGACACGTGTTTCTGATATGAATCTAGGCTTTAATCGACTTACTACAGAGCCAGCCTGTTACCCGTTGATGAACTCTCAGTGAACTGCAGGCTGACTCTGGACCAGGGTATTTATACAGCAACACTAGGGGGAGGAGTCATGGGCGGAGCCAAGGGTGGAGCCCTGTACAAGCTCCTGAGCCTTCCCAGAGCTACTCCCCCTAGTGGTCGGATAACGCTACTGTGCTTACAAAGACATAGTGCGAATTATCATATTACATCCACCACATTCACCCCCTGCAAAAAAATCAAGTCCGGCGGGGGTGGTGGTCTAGTCTATAAAGTCAGTCTGTCCGGTGGTCGAATTGTCCGTTGAGATCTGCGGAGCACTGGGGTTGCAGCCTCTTGCGGTGGCTGGATGGGTGTAGTGTGCTGGGGTACGATGGCGGACTCCAGGGAGGGTTGTACCTGAGCTTCATACTCTCCTGGTTCGACCGGGGACTGGGGGCGCTGGGGGCTGGCCGGCGCGGGTGCGCGGAACTGGTGGAGCGAGCTCGCGGGCTCGGGAGCGCGAGGGGGCGGCAGCATGGGGTGTAGGGTGAGAGGTCCTTCTGTGGGGGTAGAGGGGGCGCTGGATCCGGCGGGTGCCAGATCCCGGAGGGATACCGTGTCCTGACGGCCGTCAGGTAACTCGACGAATGCGTACTGGGGGTTGGAGTGGAGCAGGCGCACCTTCTCAACAACGGGGTCAGTTTTGTGCGCCCTGACGTGTTTCCTCAGAGGTACGGGTCCCGGTGTCCTCAGCCATGCCGGAAGTGAGACCTCCGTGGTAGTGCCCCTGGAAAAAATGAAGAGCCTCTCGTGAGGGGTCTGATTGGTCGCTGTGCACAAAAGGGGCCTAATAGCGTAAAGCGCGTCTGGGAGGACTTCCTGCCACTGGGAGACTTGGAGCTTTCTAGACGGGAGGGTCAGTAGGACGGTCTTCCAGACCGTCGCGTCTCCCTCTTCACCTGCCCGTTCCCCCTGGGGTTGTAGCTGGTAGTCCTGCTCGAGGCAATGCCTTTGTCGAGAAGGTACTGACGCAGCTCGTCGCTCATGAAGGACGAACCCCGGTCGCTGTGTACGTAGCTGGGGAAACCAAACAGGGTGAAGATGCTATGCAGGGCCCTAATGACTGTGTGGGAGGTCATGTCGGGGCACGGGATAGCGAATGGGAAACGGGAGAACTCGTCTACGACGTTTAAAAAATAAACGTTCTTGTTAGTTGAGGGAAATGGCCCTTTGAAATCAATCGCGAGGCATTCAAAGGGCCTAGAAGCCTTGACCAGGTGGGCCCTGTCTGGTCTATAGATGTGCGGTTTGCACTCCGCACAGATCGGGCAGTCCCTGGTGACCGCTTTTACCTCCTCGTTGGAGAAAGGTACGTTTCGGGCCCTGATGTAGTGGGCGAGCCAGGTGACCCCCGGGTGGCAGAGGTCATTGTGGATGACTTTCAATCGGTCAATCTGCGCGCTGGCGCATGTCCCGCGGGATAGGGCATCCGGCAGCTCGTTGAGCTTCCCGGGTCGATACTTAATGTTGTAATTGTAGGTGGAGAGTTCAATCCTCCACCTCAGAATTTTGTCGTTTTTAATTTTGCCCCTTTGCGAGTTGTCGAACATGAAGGCAACCGATCTTTGGTCGGTGATGAGGGTGAACCTCCTACCTGCGAGGTAGTGCCTCTAGTGACGGATAGCCTCCACAATGGCTTGTGCTTCTTTCTCGACTGAGGAGTGTCGGAGGTCTGAAGCGGAGAGGGTACGGGAGAAAAATGCAACTGGTCTCCCTGCCTGATTTAAAGTGGCTGCAAGAGCTACCTCTGAGGCGTCGCTCTCTACCTGAAAGGGAGTGGATTCATCCACCGCCCGCATGGCCGCTTTGGCGATGTCCTCCTTGATGCCGTCGAAGGCCTGGCGTGCCTCGGCTGACAGGGGAAATCGTGTGGTCCTAAAGAGTGGGCGGGCTTTGTCAGCATATTGAGGGACCCACTGGGCGTAGTAGGAAAAGAAATCCAAGCACCGTTTGAGGGCCTTGGGGCAATGAGGGCGAGGGAGTTCTAAGAGGGGGCGCATACGGTCCGGGTCTGGGCCCAGCATCCGTTTTCCACGACATAGCCGAGGATGGCTAGTCTGGTTGTGCGGAAAACGCATTTCTCCTTGTTGTCCGTGAGATTCAGTTTCTGTGCCGTCTGGAGAAAACGGTGGAGGTTGACGTCGTGGTCCTGCTGGTCATAGCCGCAGATGGCAACATTGTCCAAGTACGGAAACGTGGCCCGCGGCCCGTACTGGTCCACCATTCGGTCCATTGCTCGTTGGAACACCGAGACCCCATTAGTGACGCCAAAAGGGAACGGAGGAAATGGAAGAGGCGGCCATCGGCCTCGAATGCCGTGTAGTGGCGGTCCTCCGGGCGGATTGGGAGCTGGTGGTATGCAGACTTCAGATCCACCGTGGAAAAGAACCGGTACTGGGCGATCTGGTTTACCATGTCTGCAATCCTGGGGAGGGGATACGCGTCGAGGAGCGTAAATCTATTTATGGTCTGACTATAGTCGACAATCGTGCGGAATTTTTCCCCGGTCTTAACGACCTTCACCTGAGCTCTCCAGGGACTATTGCTGGCCTCTATAATCCCCTCACTGAGAAGCCTTCGGACCTCTGCTCTGATAAACACCCTATCCTGCAGGCTATACCGCCTGCTACGAGTGGCTACCGGTTTACAGTCCTTTGTGAGATTGGCGAAGAGAGGAGGGGGGGGGATTCGCAGCGTAGCGAGGCTGCAGATAGCGAGTGGGGGCAGGGGCCCGCCGAAGCTGAGGGTGAGGCTCTTGAGGTTACATTGGAAGTCTAGGCCTAATAAGAGTGGCGCGCAGAGTTTGGGCAAAACGTAGAGTTTGAATTTAGAGTAGTTAACGCCTCGGATTGTGAGTGTCGCGGCGGTGCGCCCCTGGATCTGGACCGAATGGGAGCCTGAAGCGAGCGCGATAGTTTGCTGCACGGGGAAAACGGGGAGTGAACAGCGTCTTACCAGGTCTGGTATGAAGCTCTCAATGCTCCCGGAGTCGAAGAGGCATGGCGTTTGTACCCATTGATCTGGACCTCTGCCATCGAATTTTGCAGATGCCTTGGGCGTGATTGGTCCAGAGTGACGGCGCTGAGTTGTGGGTAGTCGGCGGCTCGATCAGCTGTGCTGGAGTGGCCCCGTGATGACTGCCCTCTGAGTTCATAGTCGTACTCTCCCGATGAGTTGTCCGAGCGTGGACATGCAGGTCGGAGCCCGTGGATCGCATGTAGCGGCGGCGAGGAAGATGGCGTCCAAGATGGTGGCCCGCATGAGTCGCACGTGGCCGGCCGTGTGGTGGAGGTTTGCGAAGATGGCGGCCCCCATGGATCGCACGTGGCTGGAGGGGACGGAGTCGGGGCATAGGCCGCAGCGTTTCGGGCCCTGCGGGCCTGCGGATGAGGGGAGCGATTACTTTGTGCCCTGGGGAGCTGGAAGCAGGGGCCCTTTTAGCGAGGCACACTCTTGCGTAATGGCCTTTCCGCCCGCAGCTGCTGCAGGTCACGTTGCGGGCCGGGCAGTGCTGCCGCGGGTGCTGGTTCTGGCCACAGAAATGGCAGGCTGGAGCAGCATAGTGGCTGGCTGGGGCAGCATGGTGGCTGGGCGGCCGCGTAGCACAGGCCTGAGGGAGTCGCTGGTCGGGGGACCATGATTGGGTCGCGGGGTCCGCGGGGAACGAGTTAAGGCTGCGGAAGGAGACCTCCATCATGGTAGCAGCTTCCACGGTCGTTTCTAAGTCTTGGGCCCCCTTTTCCAGCAATCGTTGACGCACATAATTAGACCTGAGGCCCGCTACAAAAACATCGCGTACAGCAAGTTCTCTGTGTTCAGCTGCGTTGACCGCTTGATAATTACAGTCATTGGACAAATTATTCAGTTCCTTTAGAAATTCGGCGAGTGATTCTGTAGGCCGCTGGCGGCGAGTCGTGAACACATGGCGTGCGTAAACTTCGTTAATGGGCCCCACATATATCTTATCGAGTACTGCTAGCGCTGCAGTATATGAACCGGCCGAGTTTAGTTGTGTAGAGATTCTGTGGCTCACCCTCGCGTGCAGTAGACTCAACTTCTGTTCCTCTGTCGTTTCGGCTGTGCTCGCTTCTGCCAGGTAGGCCTTGAAGCACCGCAGCCAGTGGGAGAAGATTTCTTTAGCCTCTGCATCCTGCGGGTCAAGTTCCAGGCGTCCAGGCTTGAGGGCTGATTCCATGATCGATCTTGAATGTTCTTAAGTCGATTAAATTGATGGAACCATCAATTCACCAGACACGTGTTTCCGATATGAATCTAGGCTTTAATCGACTTACTACAGAGCCAGCCTGTTACCCGTTGATGAACTCTCAGTGAACTGCAGGCTGACTCTGGACAAGGGTATTTATACAGCAGCACTAGGGGAGGAGTCGTGGGTGGAGCCTAGGGTGGAGCCCTGTACAAGCTCCTGAGCATTCCCAGAGCTACTCCCCATAGTGGTCGGATAATGCTACTGCAATAAGAAAGACATAGTGTGAATTATCATAATACATTCACCACAGGCAGCACGGTAGCACAAGTGGCTAGCACTGTCCCAGGGTTACTGTCCTAGCACCAGGGTCCCAGATTCGATTCTCCACTGGGTCACTGTCTGTGCGGAGTCTGCATGTTCTCCCCGTGTCTGCGTGGGTTTCCTCCGGGTGCTCCGGTTTCCTCCCACAGTCCAAAGATATGCGGGTTAGGTGGATTGCCAATGCTAAATTGCCCTTAGTGTCCAAAAGGTTAGGAGGGGTTACGGAGATAAGGTGGAAGTGAGGGCTTAAGTGGGTCGGTGCAGACTCGATGGGCTGAATGGCCTCCTTCTGCATTGTATGTTCTATGTTCTAAAAGCCAGGATTGCCCTTTCCTGCAGCCCACACCAAACGTTTTATGACGTGGACAGTGTATTATCTGGGTTAATTGGCTTGATAACCAACCTAACTGACTTGACTGAGAATTATTCATTTAAATGCAGTGTGCACGACCAGAATTGGCAGCCTGTCGCTCCCCCCCCCCCCTCCAATTATTGGGGTAAAAACCTGGGGGTGGGCAGGAAAGAGGTGCAATGGGTTTACGTGCTTCACACTATTTTATGTGACCCCGCCCCATCCCCGCAGGTAACACACCCGCCAGGGCGCACGTCAAATTCAGCCCCAGGAATCATAGCTGGACCTCCCCCCCCCCCACCCCCCCCACACACTCATCCACCCCACCTGTGGTCTCACACTACATTGAGTAGCACCTACACCCCCTGAGCTATCAGTTACGCCCCTGAGAACGTCCAGGGCTTTGCCCGATGGGGTTGCTGTTGTAACTCTGTCTCCTCTTGCCTTTCAGGGAGCGTTGATTGCAACCTATGTTGTTTCTGAGAGACAAAATGACATTGCTGGTTTGATTTTTATTGCGCCTCTGGTGTTAATGAACCCTGAGTCAGCGACAACTCTAAAGGTAAAAACACTGCATTAGAAGAATTCCACCCGCCTCAAATAATTTTCGGCAATTCTTGACATCTCTTCTTGAGGTAAGTGCCCCCTTACCTGAGGGAGGGAGTTCCAGGACTTTGATGGGGCGATGATGAAGGAGCACCCAGGAAATGTCCAAATAAGGATGGCGTGGGCACAAACCCCTGCTGCCGTTGTACTTCCGGGTCATCGAGGTCACGGGTTTGAGGAGGGGTGGGGGGGGAGGGGTTGGGATTGCTGAACGAGATGGCTGCTGGTTTGTTGAGGTGGATAGCGCAGATGCATTTGAAGGGAAGCTAGATGAACTCATGAGGGGAAAGGGGAATGGAAGGATATGCTGACGGGCCTGGGTGAAGGAGAGCAGCAAGAGCACAAACAGCGGCATCACCCAGCTTCCGGGATGACGTGACTGTATTCCAGAAATGCTTCATTGGGTGTAAAAGCACTTTGGGGATATACTGGAATCGAGAACGGTGGTATCAGAGTACAGCTCTCTTTCTAAATCAAGATTGTTATCAGCTGAATTCAAGCTTTCAGTTTGTCACAATGAAAAGTGAAATTGTGTTCCCTGGGTCATTACTCCAGGGGCAGTGCAGTCACTCGCGCATATTCTCCCAAACGGCAACGGAATGAGTGACCAGTTCATTTAATATTTATTCAGATGGGTAATGATGGTTGAGGGAGGAATGTTGGTCAAGACACTAGTTGGAAACGCTTCTTCCTTCAATTTAGGGGCTGGTTTAGCACAGTGGGCTAAGCAGCTGGCTTGTAATGCTGAACAAGGCCAGCAGCGCGGGTTCAATTCCCGAACAGGCGCTGGGATGTGGCGACTAGGGGCTTTTCACAGTAACTTCATTGAAGCCTACTTGCGACAGTAAGCGATTATTATTATTTGCAGCCTCAACATCCACTGGGTGGACCGTGTCTCAGTTTTGCGCCTCAACCACTTGCTCAGTATGACAAGACGAATGTGTCAGAGTTTTAAAGTGAGGTTTTAGTCTACAATTAGTGTGCTTGCTGTGTTGGCTTGGCCACTAACCAAGCTTATTGTGGTTTGCGTCTCCTCGGATAGCCAGCCTGCCTGTGTGCAGTAAGACCTGGACAACTTTCAGGCTTAGGCTGATAAGTGGCAGGTAACAGTCACACCGCTCATGTGCGAGGTAATGACCATCTCCAATAAGAGAGAATTTAATCATCTCCCTTGGACATTCAACTGCATTAACTGTGCTGAACCTCCCACCATCAACATGCTGCTCGTTACCATTGAACAGAAATTGAGCTGGCCCAGCCATATAAACGCTGACTACAATACGACTGATGGGTGGCACGGTAGCACAGTGGCTTCACGGCGCCAGGGTCCCAGGTTCGATTCCCGGCTTGGGTCACTGTCTGTGTGGTCTCTGCACTTTCTCCCCGTGTGTGCGTGGGCTTCCTCCGGGTGCTCCGGTTTCCTCCCACAGTCCAAAGATGTGCAGGTTAGGTGGATTGGTCACGTTAAATTGCCCCTTAGTGTCCAAAAGGTTAAGTGGGGTTATGAGGTTACAGGGATAGGGAGGGGGAGTGAGAGCCTTGGTAGGGTGTTCGTTCAGCGGGTTGGTGTAGAATCAATGGGCCAAATGGCCTCCTTCTGCACTGCAGGGATTCTATGACTCTAAGCAGTCAGAGACTGGGAATTTGGTGTTGAGTAACTCACTTCCTGACTCCCCAGAGTCTGTCCAGCTCCAAGGCATAAGTCAGGAGTGTGATGGAATATTCACTACTCGTCTGGATGTGTCCAACGACACTGAAGAAGCTCAATACCACCCAGGACAAAGCAGCCCGCCTGATTGGCATCCATTCACCGTCTTAAACAGTCACTCCCTCCACCACTAGCACCCCATATGTGGAGGCTTTGGAGAGGGTGCAGCGGACGTTTACCAGGATGTTGCCTGGTCTGGGAGGTGTTAGCTATGCGGAGAGGCTGAATAGACTTGGACTGTTTTCATTAGAACGACGGAGGTTGAGGGGCGACCTGATAGACGTTTACAAGATTATGAGGGGCATGGATAGAGTGGATGGGCAGGTACTCTTTCCCAGGGTGGAGGGGTCAATCACCAGGGGGCATAGGTTTAAGGTCCATGGGGCAAAGTTTAGAGGAGATGTGTGAGGCAGGATTTTTATGCAGGAAGTGGTGAGTGCCTGGAACACGTTGCCAGGAGAGGTTGTGGAAGTAGATATATTAACGGCGTTCAAAAGGCATCTTGACAAATACATGGATAGGTTGGGTATAGAGGATAATGGCACGAGGAAGTGCCAAGGGTTTTGGGCAAGGGTGGTACCATAACCAGTACAGGCTTGGAGGGCCTGTTCCTGTGCTGTATTGTTCTTTGTTCATAGCAACAATGTGTACTATCTATAAGATGGACTGCAGCCACTTCCCAAGGCTCGTTCGACAACACCTTTCTAACCACTCAGGACAGGGCCAGCCTCCGCCAGCTGCAGATATCTCTCCAAGCCACACGCCATCCTGACTTGGATACATATCGCCGTTCCTTCGCTGTCGCTGGGTCAAAATCCTGGAATTCACTCCCTAACAGCACTGTGGGTGTACCTACACTATGCAGAGTGCAGCCGTTCAGGAGGGCAGCTCACTGTCACCACCTTCTCAAGGGACGTTAAAGAATAAAGAAAAGGTTACCGCATTGATCGACCTAACGTGAGGGTTGAATTGGTAACCTTAGTGTGCTGTTAGCGTTGCCATGGCCACTAACTGAGCCTAGTTACCACATTGAGCCACCCTGCCATCGATGGGTGAAATTTTGCGAAAGCTGGATTTAACAATCCCATTGAAGTGATTGGATGTTTGTTGGCCGATTGCCCCCTGCCTCGACATGTCTGTAAAATTCTGCCCAATATCCCTTTAGGTGGGGAAACTCTGCCCACACTGAACAACCTCATTTTAAATACATCAATCCTGGTAATTGAATCATTCTGCCCATGTTGGATTTGCCAGTTGTCCTTAAATAAGCGCAACCACTCCTCTCTGCAAAAGAAAAGTCCCACCTTTTGTTAACTTTTCCTTATATGTCAAACTCCTAACTCGGTATAAGAAACGGTATAAGAAGCAGAAATGTCAGGAATAGGCTAATCCGGTCTCTCAACTCGTTTTTATTCCCCAGCAATAATTTTCCCTCCCAGGGGCAGCAGGGTAGCATGGTGGTTAGCATAAATGCTTCACAGCTCCAGGGTCCCAGGTTCGATTCCCGGCTGGGTCACTGTCTGTGTGGAGTCTGCACGTCCTCCCCCTGTGTGCGTGGGTTTCCTCCGGGTGCTCCGGTTTCCTCCCACAGTCCAAAGATGTGCGGGTTAGGTGGATTGGCCATGCTAAATTGCCCGTAGTGTCCTAATAAAAGTAAGGTTAAGGGGGGGTTGTTGGGTTACGGGTATAGGGTGGATACGTGGGTTTGAGTAGGGTGATCATGGCTCGGCACAACATTGAGGGCCGAAGGGCCTGTTCTGTGCTGTACTGTTCTATGTTCTATGTTCTATGTTCTAGGTCACAGTTTGGGTGGAGGTGTAGACCCTGTAAGGAATGGCCATGAGAGAGTCTCCTTCAGAGTCTCACCGAGGTTTGGAGCCATGCTGGGGAAAGAAAGCTAACTATGTTCAAAGGAGAAAGATATGAAGGAAGCCATATTTTTGTTTAAACACAAACAATAACCCCAATTTGGTCTGTTCCAGGTCAGCTCCCCAAACCTGGAACATATGTCATGATAATAATCTTTATTAGTGTCTCAAGTAGGCTTACATTAACACCGCAATGAAGTTACTGTGAAAATTCCCTGGTCGCCACATTCCGGCGCCCGCTTGGGTACACAGAGGGAGAATTCAGAATGTCCAATTCACCCAACAAGCACGTCTTTCGGGGCTTGTGGGAGGAAACGGGAGCACCCGGAGGAAACGCACGCAGACACGGGGAGAACGTGCAGACTCCCCCCAGATAGTGACCCAAGACCGGGAATCGAACCTGGGACCCTGGTGCTGTGAAGCAACAGTGCTAACCACTGTGCTACCACCCCTTGCTACTACGCACATTGCTAAGTCACCGAGTAAGCTTTCGGCAGGTGGGCAATACGGTCAGTCACTCGTCCGTGACCCTTCACCCCCCCACCCCGGGCTTTAGTGGTGACTATTCCACTGCGGCATCGGGCCCTTGATGCAACATCCCTCTTCAGCCAAATTTCTGGCTCCGGTCCAGTCTTTCTAGGCCTGGTTCTCAAAATGCATCTCAACCACTATCAACCCTTCTCACAAGCACCATGAGGCTGTGCATACTTCCCAATATCCAAGTCGTTTCTGCATCTTTTGATGGTGTCTCCTCATCAGCTATCAACCAGATGTTATATTCATCAATCGAAGCCTATCTCAGGTGGCCACTCCATGTCAGGTTACTCATTGTCTCAGTCTGTGGTCCAACGGTCACTTAATTCAGTAAAAAAAGGACTTCTGATAAATTTAAGGCAACATTTGCTTCGTATTCCAGTTTGAAAGATGGAAAACAAATCTGTGCGTTGCCAGTATGAAAAACAGGTTAATATAACTTGATTAATTAATCAACAGTGCAATCATAGCTGGGTTAAGATTAATGTCTACCAAGTAAGATTTACTTGGGGAGGCGGTGGCGTAGTGGTATTGTCAGTAAACCAGAGACCCAGGGTAATGCTCTCCAGAGCCAGGTTCAAATCCAACAATGCAGATGGTGAAATTTTAATTCAATAAAAATGGGGAATTAAAAATGTCTAATGATGACCATGGAACCATTGTCGATTGTTGTGAAAACCCACCTGGTTCACAAATGTCCCTTTAGGGAAGGAAATCTGCCGTCCTTACCCGGTCTGGCCTACATTTGACTCCAGACCCACAGCAATGTGGTTAACTCCCCTCAATTAGGGGTGGGGCAGTTAAGGGATGGGCCCAAGCAATCCTCACCATGGGCAATAAATGCTGGTGCACACCCACATGTGAACAATTTTTAAAAACATTAAATATTAACTAAAGGCTTAAAGTTGAAAGAAAAGCAGAAATAAAATGCCAAATTCAAAATTTACAAAGATTAGTGACAGCCTACAATCCCAATGAATATGGAATCATTTGTGGGTCAATAACCTTTACACCTGAGTTCTTGACACACGCACTGAACCAAGGGCATTCACTTGTAGACATCAGTTCACCTGCCATTTTAATTCTTACGTCTCCGCCCTGTCAAGGAAAAGAGTATCCAATTGAAGAATTTGATTCACCCAGACATGCTTTGCTTTTCCCATTCTAGATGGTGTTTACCAAAGTACTGAATCACCTTCTGCCAAATGTAGCTCTGGGATACATTGACCCTCACTTGACATCAAGAGATGAAATGCAGGTAGGTTTCCAATGATTTATTTTTCTTCTTGCATTTGACTAAAGAATACATTGGATCTTACTTTCAGACTCAGTTGAGTTCATCAGCTCTTTGCCAGAACTGCATGAAGCAGCAGCAAGCGCCTAGGGCACATCCCTCGGTCAATCCATGACATTTGGCCTATTAAACCGAGATGCATTTTCACCTCAACATAATAAAACCTCCCACAGTGCCTGAAAAGCAAATACAGGAACAGCTGTTTGAGCTTCAAACTGTGCCGTCAATTTCTTGGCCGTGGAAAGCTCTTCGCCTTTGCGGTTCCAGTTTACCGCCTTGTCTCCTCACGCCCTGGTACCTTTACTGTGGAACAAGTAGTCACGTGATCACGTGATTGCACGGCTACGTACAGGGTCACGTGACGGCAGCTCAGGTGTTGTCCCCGGAGCACGGGCAGAGTGGAAGCATGCAAAAGCTGCTCAGAGTACTGACTAAACCATTGTTCTAAATCCATGGTCGCCAATCTTTGGGAATGCAGGACTTCCGCATAGTGTCAAGAGATGACAGTGTGGCACAGGGACTTTGCGGCATCAACCCGCTCATTCTTCAGGGCAGCACGGTAGCATTGTGGATAGCACAATGGCTTCACAGCTCCGGGGTCCCAGGTTCGATTCCGGCTTGGGTCACTGTCTGTGCGGAGTCTGCACATCCTCCCCGTTTGTGCGTGGGTTTCCTCCGGGTGCTCCGGTTTCCTCCCACAGTCCAAACATGTGCAGGTTAGGTGGATTGGCCATGATAAATTGACCTTAGTGTCCAAAATTGCCCTTAGTGTTGGGTGGGGTTGCTGGGTTATTGGGATGGGGTGGAGGTGTTGACCTTGGGCAGGGTGCTCTTTCCAAGAGCCGGTGCAGACTCGATGGGCCGAATGGCCTCCTGCACTGTAAATTCTATGATATGTTCAATGAAAACATTGTGGACAACTGGGCCATGTTTGTAAAGGAGCGATACAACTGCTGCACTGCCAGATTATCAGATAAATCAAAACAGGTACAAGTTTGCACCTTACTAAATCTAGCCGGCCCCAAGGCTATCAAGAAGTTTGAATTTTTTGCCTTTCAAATGCAGGAGACGAAAGAGGACCCTGAAATAATTCTAAACATGTTTGAGAACAGTGACGAACATAATTCTCAACAGGGACATGTCACTCTACAAACCAAAGATCTGATGAAGCGATACAGTCATCTACGGCAACCTTAAAAATCTTAGCAAGAAAACGTGTGCTTGGCACCTTTATCGATGAGTTAGTCAGGGATCGCCTAGTCTAATAATAATCATAATCTTTATTGCCACAAGTTCGCTTACATTAACACTGCAATGAGGTTACTGTGAAAAGCCCCTAGTCGCCACATTCCGGCGCCTGTTCGGGTACGCAGAGGGAGAATTCAGAATGTCCAAATCACCTAACAGCACGTCTTTCGGGACTTGTAGGAAGAAACTGGAGCACCCGGAGGAAACCCACGCAGACACGGGGAGATCGTGCAGATTCGGCACAGACCGTGACCCAAGCTGGGAATTGAACCCTGGCGCTATGAAGCAACAGTGCCAACCACTATGCTACCATGCCGCCCACGGACCCACAGCTAACTTGTCCACAAATAGCTACAACAAGAGAAAGATTTAAGATCACAAACAGCCATCAGCAGCTGCATGTTACACGAACAGGCTGAAAAAAGCAGCAAGGAGTTTAATCAGGAAACAAAAGTTTTTGTGGCGCAGGGCACACCCTTCCCCAACTGTGGTGGCCACCACCCTAAGAACAGAACAGTATGTTTGGCATTTGGTAAACGCAGCAGTAAATGTGGCAAGTGGAATCATTTTGCAACATTGCTGCAGGTCGGAACCACAGAAGCCTTCCTTTGCCCACAGCCACATTGCAGCCAGTAAGTCTTCCCTCGGAGGTTAGGGGGGTGAGCAAGGTGAACGGGCTGGAGCTCAACCAGAGGAACCGAGCCACTGCATCGGGCGGTGACACTGGGTGTTATAACTTCCACAGGCAAGGTCACAAAATGGGTCAGTGAGCTGCAGCAAAGAAAGTTGGCATGGCCGAGATTTTGCATTGACCCAGTTCACTTAAACAAGATGCTGCTCAGACTTCATCCGTCTGTGGAGACAGTGGAACATCACACCTGCCAAATGCAGCATCCTGGATGTGAAACAGAGGTTCAGGCAAAACCCTGCTACATAAATAATCCTTGAAACTTACCACGTTCCCGTCTATGGGATGTCCGCTGGCAGCAGGATTATCCAGCAATGCTTGGAATATTTCTTTGCAGACCAAAGCGGCAGCATCATTGCTGATGACATCCTGGTCTGCAGTCGTACTCAGCAAGAACACAGTGCACGTCTTTGTCAAGTCTTCGGCAGAATCAGAGTCAGACAACTAGTGGTGTATATTTCCATTCTTTCCATTTGATGTTACCCACCATGTGGACTCGGCTTTTGGCATAAAAGTGCCAATTCCCTTATCTCTCCATTTTGAAGTTACCTTTCCTACATCCCATCGTTTTATCCTTGTCTCATAGGTAAACATTCGCTTTTCTTATTGGTTTGCTATTTTTGCATATCAAAACCCCAGTCAGCGGACAGCTGCCCTTATTAATTCTGTGGTCATTCACTGCAGCTGCCGTTTTCGAATGGAATGGTAAACAACATTTAGGGCGTGACTTACCGGCATTATCGAGCGCGACTTGGTGAATCTCAGAAGAGGCCTCTCACGCGATTCACGATACTGGCCGAGATCCACATCAGCATATTTAAGGGCTCATTTAAATATGTCTGCGTCAGATTCTCCTGGCGCCTGCGACCTAACAGCCTCTACCCACCACCATTTAGTACAGGCCCACACAAACATGGACCAGGCGTAACGGCACCTGTGGGGGTCTGCCAGGTCAATAGAGACCCCTGGGAGGCCGGGGACAGGGCAGGGTAGCCCCCTAGCTCTCTATCTGGCACATGGGCACTTTGACACTGCCACACTGGCACTGTCAGCATACCATGTGTGGCACTGCCAGGCTGTCGGGCAGTGCCAGAAGTACCAGGGTGGCACTGCCAAAGATCTGGGCCTGAGGGGGCGCCATGCCCATGAAAGGGGAGATTGGAGGGTATGAAGGTTTTGGGGATGAAGGGCGGGTGTGAAGGGGTCTCATAAAAGTTGGGGGAACAATACCGAAAGGGGGGCTCAATTGGGGTGGTGGGGAGGCCTGAAAAGGGGGGCCCTAGCAACCCCATAGAGGGGTGTCGTCAATTAGGGGGGGTGGGGTAATAGTGTGCGGCGGATGACATTGCCCATGGGTGGGGGGAGGGGGGGGGCGGGGGAGGGGGGGGCGGGGGGGGGACCCTCAAGGCCACTTAGAGATCTGGGCACCCTTTCAAAATGGCGGCCTGATCTCTGAGGAGCCGGTCTCGCCGGTGAGTTCAACTCCCTATTGCTGAAAAAAATATGGGCTGACCGGGGAGAAACTCCACAAGGCCCGAAAAAATGACAACGTTTGGTTGAATCGCTGTGTGGACCTCATCCAAAAAGCCATCAGGAAACACCCGACCAAGAACGCCCAAAATCTTTGGTTGAATTCCGCCCTAATTCTTCATCAACTCGCATTCCGGGTGATTTGAACTCAACTATCTGCCAAACAAAGAATAAAGAACAAAGAACAAATAAAAGTACAGCACAGGAACAGGCCCTTCGACCCTCCAAGCCCGTGCCGACCATGCTGCCCGACTAAACTACAATCTTCTACACTTCCGGGGTCCATATCCCTCTATTCCCATCCTATTCATGTATTTGTCAAGATGCCCCTTAAACGTCACTATCGTCCCTGCTTCCACCACCTCCTCCGGCAGCGAGTTCCAGGCACCCACTACCCTCTGTGTAAAAAACTTGCCTCGTACATCTCCTCTAAACCTTGCCCCACGCACTTTAAACCTATACCCCCTAGTAATTGACCCCTCTACCCTGGGAAAAAGCCCCTGACTATCCACTCTCTATGCCCCTCATAATTTTGTCGACCTCTATCAGGTCGCCCCTCAACCTCCGTCGTTCCAGTGAGAACAAACCGAGTTTATTCAACCTCTCATAGCTAATGCCCTCCATACCAGGCAACATCCTGGTAAATCTCTTCTGCACCCTCTCTAAAGCCTTCACATCCTTCTGGTAGTGTGGCGACCAGAATTGAACACTATACTCCAAGTGTGGCTTAACTAAGGTTCTATACAGCTGCAACATGACTTGCCAATTTTTAACTCAATGCCCCGGCCAATGAAGGCAAACATGCCGTATGCCGTCTTGACTACCTTCTCCACCTGTGTTGCCCTTTCAGTGACCTGTACATCTCTGACAAACGCGATGAGTAACACAATCATCATCAAGCTTAAGAGACACTTTGCCACACAGTCTCCCTCAGAGACTCAGGACAAGCAACGCTCGCCAATTACTCCACCAAATTTAGAAACTTTGCGCACACATGAGCAGCCCCCTACGTCCACAGTCCCAACAGCTTGGGGGAATTAAGCATCTTCTTGAGAAATGTGTCCGGGAACACAGAGTCTGTCCTTGACAGCACAGCAACTATTGCCCAGGTGCAGCAGGTGCCTTTCTGTCAACAAGTGGTACTGATGCTAAAATTAATGGAAGTCAAAGCAAATAGTGGACCCTCACTTAAAGTGGTTAAAGTTATCTTATTATCACTCTCTACGTGTGGCTCTCCATTGTGACACCACTGTGCTGCAGAACATTTTGCAAAAAGGCCAAGCAATAAATGTATTAATATCCCTTTGTCATCACATGCCCTGTAGAAGAAGGGACTGCGAATGTTCTATCTGCTTCATTCCTGATGCCCTGCCAATTTGTCCTCCTGGTCTAGATGACTCTTTTGGTCACAGTCAAATCCCAAACATGGCTGCCTAGTTCATCTGTGTCTGAGCTGGCGAGGAGGCGGGCTGCTTTCAACTGGGTGAAGAGGGCACTGTACATTAGCAAGGTGCAGTGCGGCATTGTATATCCAGCGAAGCTGAGGGTGACTTACAAGCTCAAGGACTTTTATTTTGGAACGGCGGAAGCAGCAGAGGAGTTTGCGAAGGCAGAAGGACTGGCAGAACTGAGAAATTGAGAAATGGACATGTGCCGATGTAACCTCATGACTGTATTTTCTCTTTTTTTTGTTTGTTTGTTTCACTGCGTGCGGCTGTATGGGCTAAAGGAGCCGGTGTTGTATATATTTGGACAAGGGAAGTGATGGGACTTTCACTCGAAGTGAGGGCTCTTTGGGGTGTAGGTGGATATGCGGGGTTTGTGTGCTAAAAGGGGGATTTTTGGGCTTACCAAGGGTCGGGCAAGGGGGAAAGGGACCCAGGCGGGGGCCTCCACGCTGGCCAGTCTAAGCCGGCCAGTGAACGGGAGTGAAGTGGAGGGGGGGCTGCGGCCATCGGAGCCTGGCAGAACAGGGTCCGAGGGGTCTAGCCGGGGTGGAAAGTTGGAGGGGAAGGAACCGAGGTTGGGGGGAGGAGTTTTACAAGAGGTAGTGGACGGGAGGAGTTGGGAAGGAGTGGGGGTGGGGGGGGGGGGGGGGGGTTTTTTACAACTCTTGGGTATCATGTACGGCACTCTTTCATATGTTGGACGGTGTTGAGTGTGGTAGGGGAAGTGGACTCTATGGTGACCATGGGCCGTCCTGGACTCCTTTTTTCTTTTTCTCCTTTGCTTTTTGTTTCCATCGTGGGAGGGTTTGTTTTATTGGATGAATATATTGACAGGTGGGCCGTTGTTTGAGGCGGTGGGAGGATGGGATCATTGTTATTATTAAGGGGATTGATTTTGTATTTGTTACCGTTTATTGTCTGTGGGTGGGGTGTAAATTTTGGAGGAAAATGTGAAAATGGAGAATAAAAACATTTTAAAATAATACTCCCGGCCTCCGAACGTCACCCATAATTTTGCCGGGTAGAGCACCCCAAACCTGATCTGCCGCCAGTACAGCACTGCCTTGGCCTTGTTGAAACCTGTCCGCCGTTTTGCCAACTTGGCTCCGATGTCCTGATAAATCCGGACGTTATTTCCCTCCCAGTCGCAGCTACGCTTCTCCCTGGCCCACCGTCGATTTTTGGAGTCTCACGATCACCACCCGCGGTGGCTCCCCAGCTCTAGGCTTCTGCCTCAGAGACCTATGCGCTCGGTCCACTTCAGGTGCCTTATCGAGCACCCATTCTGCCACCAGTCCTGCCAGCATCCTCGAGACGTACCTTGTGGCCCTCGCACCTTCCACTCCTTCAGGCAGGCCCACTATTCGCATGTTCTGCCTTCTCGAGGCATTCTCCTGCTCCTCCACCTTTGCCCTCAGCGTTTTACAAAGGTCTCCTACGAGCCCCACCTCCACCTCCAGAGCCACCACACGATCGCTGTGGTCCGAGATCACTCCTTCGATCTCCCGAATCTGTGACCCCTGCACCTCCAAATACCTCTCCATCCGCTCCAAAGTACTCTTCAGGGGTGCCACAGCTTCTGCAATGGCCTTTGCTTGATCCTCATGCATTTCTTTCCTCTGTTTATGGAATTCCTCCTTGATAAAAGTCATCAGTTCCTGTATCTGGGGCCTTACAGCTTGCCCCTCCCCCGCCTGCATGCTGGAAGACACTGTATGTGAAGCACAAGACTGTTTCAACTTTCCAGCCAAACCTCTCACTGTTTTCTGCCGGGTCCGGTGATCAGAAGACATACCATTCCAGGGGTAAACTACGCCTCTAACATTCACCTACGCCTTTTCATCAAAATTCCACCCGGATCTGGGTAAAAAGAGCCCTTTTCATAGAATTTACAGTGCAGAAGGAGGCCACTTGGCCCATCAGGTCTGCACCGGCTCCTGGAAAGAGCACCCCACCTAAGGTTAACACCTCCACCCTATCCCCATAACCCAGTAACCCCAAGGGCAGCACGGTGGCCAAGTGGTTATCACAACCGCCTCACGGCGCTGAGGTCCCAGGTTTGATCCCGGCTCTGGGTCACTGTCCGTGTGGAGTTTGCACATTCTCCCCGTGTCTGCGTGGGTTTCGCCCCCACCACCCAAAAATGTGCAGAGTAGGTGGATTGGCCACGCTAAATTGTCCCTTAATTGGAAAAAATAATGGGGTAATCTAAATTTTTTTAAAAACCCAGTAACCCCACCCAACACTAAGGGCAATTTTGGACACTAACGGCAATTTATCATGGCCAATCCACCTAACCTGCACATCTTTGGACTGTGGGAGGAAACCAGAGCACCCGGACGAAACCCACGCAGACACGGGGAGGATGTGCAGACTCCGCACAGACAGTGACCCAAGCCGGGAATCGAACCTGGGACCCTGGAGCTGTGAAGCCATTGTGCTAACCACTATGCTACCGTGCTGCCCTTTTATGTGACTTTGAACAGGAACAAACCTTTATGTGACCAATCACTCCATAGTCACAAGCGGAAGTCCGTCCTATGTTTTTTCATGTACGGAACGATCTATCTGGACGATACGCAATACTTTAAATTTTTTTTTAGAGTATTCAATTCTTTTGTTCTAATTAAGGAGAAATTTAACATGGCCAATGCACCTAGCCTGAACATCTTTTGGGGTTGTTGGGGTGAAACCTACGGGGAGAATGTGCAAACTCCACACGGACAGTGACCCGGGACCGGGATCGAACCCGGGTCCTCAGCGCCGTGAGGCAGCTGTGCTAACCAGTGAGCCACCGTGCCACCCAGGACAATAATTTTCACTGTACCTCAGTACACGTGACAATAAATCTAAATCTAGTCTCGAATGGGTCTAATACTGTTGCGTATTTATTTACTCTTTAGGGCTGATTCTTACAACCGTGAATGAACCAACGTTCACCCTACAGTTTGGCTTCCTGACTCTTTATACTCTCCACACTTTAGTTTCAAACGATTGGGTTAGATACTGAGTTTTATTGATGCTCTGTTGAAGTCACAACATCAGGTTTCCATTACTTTGGTTTCTGCAGGTGAATGACTACATAAATGACCCTCTCAACTGTCACGTTCCTGTCAGGGTGAGATTCGCTTTTGAAGTGTTGCATGCGTTGAGCAAAATTGAGAGAGTTTTTCCCACCATCACGGTACCAATGCTGATTTTACACGGTGAGCTGGACAAATTCTCCGACATCCGGGGATCCTACATCATGTTCGGGAAGGTGGCCAGCGTAGACAAGACGTTTAAGGTGATTCATATTTCACTGAGGGGAAATCCAGGTTAAACTGGTGTAATATATTGTGATGAAATGTGAGGTCAACGAAGCCTTTTAAAGTTTGCTAACGAATGGCTTCATTAGCATTAAAGTCTGTACAGGTTTACTGATAGAGCTGTATATAACCTCTGAATTCAGTAATTCAATACGAAACTTAGTATGGCCAACTTTCGCACTTTGTGAATACTGGGAAGTTAATAATCCACAGATATTTCTTGCTGAAAAAGTATCCAGCTTTCCTCTTTCCCGTGATTATAGAATCTCTACCGTGCAGAAGGAGGCCATTCGGCCCATCAAGTCTGCACCGATCCTCGGGAAGAGCACCCTACCCAAGCCCATGCACCATCCCCGTATTCCCCCCTAACCTTTTGGACACTACGGGGCAATTTAGCACGGCCAATCCACCTAACCTGCACATCTTTGGACTGTGGGAGGAAACCGGAGCACCCGGAGGAAACCCATGCAGACACGGGGAGAATGTGCAGACTCTGCATAGACAGAGCCCCAAGGCCGGAATTGAACCCAGGTCCCTGGTGCTGTGGGGCAGTAGTGCTAACCACTGTGCCACCATGCCACTGATGATGTTACCAACAGTACAGGTACATCTGGGTTGATGGTTTCCCCGAAGTCTCTCAAGGCCCCATTATCCATAGCTTGCCAGAAAGCCGCAGGTTATTCTTTGAAACTTTGCCAACAACAATAGCCTGCATTTAAATTGCACCTAAACATAGAAAAATGTGCCAGGGCGTTTCACAGGCAGCGCCGGCCCTAGGGTTGCTGGCGCCCCGGGCAAGCTGAACTTCGGCGCCCTTGGGGGGGGGGGGGGGTGGGGGGGGGGGGGGGCGCCTGGGGGGGGGGGGGGGGCGGGCGGACCCACGGGGGGGGGTGGGGCGGACCCGAGGGGAGGGCGGGGGGGGGCGGACCCGAGGGGGAGTGGACCGAGGGGGGGGGGGCGGACCGAGGGGGCGGACCGGGGGGGGCCGCCCTGGGGGAGGGCGGCCACCGCGCATGCGCTGGTTGGCACCGGCCCAACTGCGCATGCGCGGGACCCGAGTCTGGCGCCCCCTAGCACATGGCGCCCCGGGCGACTGCCCGAGTTGCCGGTGCCTTGAGCCGGCCCTGTTCACAGGAACGATTATCGAAAAAGAATTGACACCGAGCCACACAGTGAGACATTGAGACACATAATCAAAAGCTTGGTGAAAAATGGATAGGTTTTAATGAGGAGCTGGGTGTAGAGAGCCTGTGATGTTTGCGGAGGGAATTTCAGAACTTGGCGGCGAGGTAGCTGAAAACATAGAACATACAGTGCAGAAGGAGGCCATTTGGCCCATTGAATCTGCGCCAACCCACTTAAGCCCTCACTTCCACCCTATCCCCGTAGCCCAATAACTCCGCCTAACCTTTTTTGACACTAAGGGCAATTTATCATGGCCAATCCACCTAACCTGCACGTCTTTGGACTGTGGATGGAAACCGGAGCACACGGAGGAAACCCACGCAGACACGGGGAGAACGTGCAGACTCCATACAGACAGTGACCCAGCGGGGAATCGAACCTAGGACCCTGGCGTCCACTTGTGCTACTGTGCTGCCCCCCTGTGGGGGAGTGATTAAAATCGGCACTGTGCGGGAAGCTGAAATTGGCAGAGGGCAGAGATCTCAGAAGGCTGCAGAAGCTCACTGGGATAGGAAACAGAGGGGCCATGGAGGGATTTGAGGATTAGAAAATTGAGGCATTGCTTAACCGGGGACCAATGTAGTTTAGCGATGGATGAACTTGGTGCCGACCAGGACATGGCAGAAGAGCTTTGGATGAGCTCAAGCTAATGGAGGATAAAATGTGGGATATCAGCCTAGGAGTGCGTTGGGAAAGCCAAACCCAGAGGTAAGAGAGGCCTGGGTGAGGGTTTTGTGGTGATGTGCATCACTGTAAACACACAAAGGGTTAATGTAAATACATGTAGACTAGCTAGACACTAGAGGGAGCACCAGAGACATGACACACAGACACTAATCCAATAGAACAGTTAGATAGGACACGACCAATGGGCATTCACGATACACACAGAGGTGACACGACCACAGGAGGACATTACACCAACCCATATATAAAGGACACCACACACATGATCTGCCTCTTTCCAGTGGCGACAGTCAGAGAGTACAGACAGAGGGTTGATTCAATATCACTCCCACCACGTGGATTGTAGCAGACTGGTTTGTCAGTCTGAGTAGCTATAGTAGGATTAACAGTAGTGTCGAACCCGAGTAATAGAAGTGTAAATAGTTTAATAAACATGTTGAAGTTATCTCCACGTCTGATCCTTCCTTTGTCAAGTGCACCACAAGGAAGCCACTTATGCTATACCTAGAGCATAACAAGACAGGTTTCAGTAAAGCAGAGACAGTGGCAGGGTTCGGCCGACGTTACAGAGATGGAAGTAAGCGATCTTCCACAGCATGTACTCTTAAACAGTCAGTTTGATTTTTCCTTCAAAGTATTTTTATTAAGTGAAATTTTTCAATATAACAGCAAATGATTCAAATTACACACAGCCAATACCCCCCCCCCCCCCACCTCACAAAGAAAAGCAACCATAACAAATAAGCAAAACCAAACCCCAAGGATCTCCCCCAGACTAAATGTCATTGATCTCAATCACAAAGTTCTTCAAAGCTCTGTCTTCCTCAGGAAGAATCTCAGCTCCTCCTCTTCTCAGATTTCGCCTGATCCTCAGCCAACATCAGCGCACAACCAACCCAGGTACCACAAGCACAGGCTTCACCAAAACTGGCACACATCTGCAGAACCTCCATAACTCTGCTTATGTGAGCGTGGATGGTCCAGATCGACCAACGTTATCTTCAAGTAACAGAAATAGCCACGCACAATATATTTGCCTTTTCTCAGTTTCTGGATCCAGCATCCACCTTCCTCAGCCTGCCTATACTGCACCACTGGAATCGCCATCTGAACTCCGATAGCTCTGTGTCCTTTTACGTTTCAAAAAGTTTCAGTCTCCCAGAAGCTTCCAATCTTAGTTTCAGTTTTAGCCTCCTAAGAAACTAGAAGATTCTGTTTCCTTTATCAGTTTCCTTTTTCATTTTGGGTATATCTCAAAAAAGACAAGGGCCGGGATTCTCCCCTACCCGGCAGGGCGGAGGGTCCCGGCGTGTTGGAGTGGCGTGAACCACTCCGGCGTCGGGCCGCCCCAAAGGTGGCCGCACCTTTAGGGGCCAAGTCCTCACATTGAGGGGCTAGGCCCGCGCCGGAGTGGTTCCCACTCCGCCGGCTGGCGTGAACGGCCTTTGGCACCATGCCAGCCGGAGCCGAAAAGGACTTCGCCGGCCGCGTAAGTCCGCGCATGCGCCGGAGCGTCAGCAGCTGGTGACGTCATCCCGGCGCATGCACAGGGGAGGGGGTCTCTTCCACCTTTGCCATGGTGAAGACCATGGTGACGGCGGAAGAAAAGGAGTGCCCCCACGGCACAGGCCCGCCTGCCAATCGGTGGGCCCCGGTCACGGGCCAGGCCACCGTGGGGGCACCCCACGGGGTCAGATCGCCCCGTGACACCCCCCCAGGACCCCGGCGCCCGCCCGCACCGCCAATCCCGCCGGTGAGGTAGGTGTTTTGATTCCCTCCGGTGGGAGAGGCCTGTCAACGGCGGGACTTCAGCCCATCGCGGGCAGGAGAATCACCGCGGGGGGCCCGCCGACCGGCGCAGTGCGATTCCCGCCCCCGCCGAATCTCGGGTGGCGGAGAATCCGGGACACGACGGGGGGCGGGATTGACGCCGGCCCCGGGCGATTCTCCAACCCGGCGGGGGTTCGGTGAATCCCGCCCAAGGTTTGAAACCATGGATTCCATCACAACCATTCCAGATGAAGTCCTTCATTGGGATCTTTCTTACAATCAGTTCCCCTGCACCAAACATACAGCTTGTTATATGCAGTGGCGGGTTTTAGTGATGCAGTGCTGTCTGGCTTTGGGGCCTGATGCTGATAGCAAGCATCAGACAGGAAGTCAGCATGTCACCCCCACCCCATCTCCCCCTCACTCAACACTCAGAGCCACACCCTCTCCACCAGCACTGTTCACACACAGGGGGCGATTCTCCAAAATGGAGCCCGTGTTCACGCCGTCGTGAACGCCATCGCGTTTCACAACGGCGTGAAACGGGCATGGGGACGACCGATTCTGGCCCCCACAGGGGGCCAGCACAGCGCTGGAGTGGTTTACACCGCTCCAGCCTCCCTTCCCGGCGCCAAATGGGCGCCGCGCCAACCCGGGCATGCGCGGGGGACCTCTTTAGCACACTGGCCCCGACTCAACATGGCGGCGGTGTTCAGGGGCCAGCCGCACAGGAAAGTAGGCCCAGGGGGGGGAAGAGGCCGGCCCGCCGATCGGTGGGCCCGGATCACGGGCCAGACCCCATCGGAGGCCCCACCGGGGACGGAGCCCCCCTCCCCCCCCCCCCCCCCCCAAAGGCCACCCCCGACCGTTCGCGCAGAGTTCCTGCCAGCGGCGACCAGGGGTGAATGGCGCCAGCAGGACTCTGTCATATTCGCGCGCCCGCTTGGCCCATCCGGGCCGGGGAATCGGAGGCCCCTCCGATTCCAGCGGCCCACGGCCGCGCCAAACACGCCGGCGCAAATGGCGTCGATTCTCCACACCTCGGAGAATCGCCCCCACAGTGTCTGCACGGTCTTCCCAATGGATTCTTTACTCCAATGGAATTGCTTGAGTTTATCATTAGTCAGCAAATCAAAGCCATTTGGGATGGAATACGGTCACAATGAAGTTTGGATCAGTTAATAACACGAGCGCCTGTAAAGCACAAAATAGGGATTGAAGCACATTGAGTGAGGAACCAGAGCTGTATGGATTGAAGAGTACCTGGGCGAAGGGTGACCTGGTAGACGTCCACAAGATTATGAGAGGCATGAATAGAGTGGACGGGCAGGCACTCTTGCCCAGGGCGGAGGGGTCATTCACCAGGGGGCATAGGTTTAAGATCCTTGGGGCAAAGTTTAGAGAAGATGTGCGAGGCAGAGAGTGGTGACTGCCTGGAACGCGTTGTCAGGGGAGGTTGTGGAGGCGTTCAAAAGATATCTTGACAATTACATGGATAGGATGGGTATAGAAGGATACAGCACGGCAGCACAGTGGGTATCACTATTGCCTCAATTGGGTTCCAGGTTCGATTCCCAGCTTGGGCCACTGTCTGTGCTGAGCCTGCACGCTCTCCCCGTGTCTGCGCGGGTTTCCTCCGGGTGCTCCGGTTTCCTCCCCCAGCCCAAAGGTGTGCAGGTTAGGTGGATTTGCCATGATAAACTGCCCTTAAGTGTCCAAAGGGTGGGGTGGGGTTACTGAGTTACGGGAATAGGATGGAGATGTGGTTTTGGGTAGGGTGCTCTTTCCAGGGGCCGGTGCACACTTGATGGGCCAAAGGGCCTCCTTCTGCACTGTAAATTCTATGAAATTAAGGAAATGCTGAGGATTTTGGCCAAGTTTAGTATCATGACCAGGACAGGCTTGGAGGGCCGAAGGGCCTGTTCCTGTGCTGTATTGTTCTTTGTTCTATGCACGGGGTGCATTACTGAATGGTTTTCAAGGTATAGTAATGCATTTTTAATGCAAACCTTTGTGTTGCTATTTCGTCACTTTGCCATCTCTTTTTCCTTCCAGGTCTTCAGTAATTGCTATCATGAGCTCCAAAATGAATTACCAGAGGTTATTGCTGAACTTGTGTTCTTGGTGGAAGAGTGGATGGATCTACACCTACAAATGTTGGAAACAACCGAAGAAATATGAAAACAGAAGGTTTAGGGAGGAACCCATTTTGTTTCCTTCGGAGTTGAATGTGTTGGGAGTTAGAAGGAGTAAAATCAATCTCAAGCCATCGAACCAACAAAATAAAAGCTTTTTGAAAAGAAAAAACCCCGTGGGAAAATAAATGTCTGTCCAGCCACTTTCCACACAGCAAAAAAACGAGAGTAAATTCGCCATGCGCCTCTTCTTTATGTGTGTGCAGACATCCTCCTGGTCTAATTTGACTTTCCCCAAATCCAGCCTGCTGCTTGCCATCATAGCTGTGGAGTCCCTCACGGTTAGAATTACAGACAGCAATGCACAGATTGGGGCTGTGAGGACAGGAGCAGGTTCAATTCTGAGCAATGGACACTTCTTAAACTCACAATACATACATGGGCCGGGATTCTCCCCTACCCGGCGGGGTGGGGGGTCCCGGCGTGGTGCAGTGGCGTGAACCACTCCGGCGTCGGGCTGCCCCAAAGGTGCGGAAGTCTCCGCACCTTTAGAGGCCAAGCCCTAACATTGAGGGGCTAGGCCCGTGCCAGAGTGGTTCCCACTCCGCCGGCTGGCATGGAAGGCCTTTGGCGCCACACCAGCTGGGACCGAAGGGACTTCGCCGGCCGGCGGAAGTCCGCGCATGCGCCAGTGCGTCAGTGGCTGCTGACGTCATCCCCGCGCATGCGCAGGGGAGGGGGTCACTTCCGCCTCCACCATGGCGAAGGCAGAAGGAGAAGAGTGCCACCACGGCACAGGCCCGCCCGCCGATCAGTGGGCCCTGATCGCAGGCCAGGCCACCATGGGGGCAGCCCCCGGGGCCAGATCGCCCCGCGCCCCGCGCCCCCCCCCCCCTCCCCCCCAGGACCCCGGAGCCCGCCCGCGCCGTCTGCTCCCGCCGGTCAGGTAGGTGGTTTGATCCACGCCGGCGGGAATGGCATGACAGCGGCGGGAGGGGGGGCACGCCAAACCGGCGCCGAGCGATTCCCGCCCCCGCCGAATCTCCGGTGCCGGAGAATTCGGGACACGGCGGGGGCGGGATTGACGCCGGCCCCCGGCGATTCTCCAACCCGCCGGGGGCAGTACCTCGGGGACCAGGAGCCGGTTTCAAGAAGTCTGTCAGATCCTCAGATTGCTTTTAAATGGTTTCATATTGACTGTTTATTGCTCTGTGTGTCTAATCACCATGGATATTTGTAAAGATGCACTTTCACCAACTTCATCTCAGTTAAGAGCAGCTCTCTGCCAGGTACAGGGCTTTCTCTCGCCCTCAGAGTATGAAGCCATCCTCACAACTCAGTTCATTCCTGTGGGTTAATTTTCTCAGACACTGGCTCATTTTCCCATCCTGTCAGTAATTTGTCTCTCACATTGGACAGAATTGGTCTCGACTGGTCCAGTTCCTGATGTGCTTTACCAAGAATGGCAATGTGTCTAAAAAATGTAATGTCGTGATGATTTCTTGTGGTCCTGGAGTATTTTCTAGCAACGGGTAGGCAGCTAAGCGCGTCCACGTTCGCTGTGCGTGCCCCAGGTCAGTGTTTGTAAGTATATTCATAGGCAGACAGAGTTAATGTCTATCGTTGACTTCTTACTGAGTCGATTGGCGGGATAGACCTGTCTTCCTTGAAGAGATCCCAGAGCAGTTTGTGGTCAGAAATGAGGGTGAAAGGGGTGGCATGTGGCGCAGTGGTTAGCTCTGGGACTGTGGCGCTGAGGACCCGGGTTTGAATCCCAGCCCTGGGTCACTGTCCGTGCGGAGTTTGCACATTCTCCCCGTGTCTGTGTGGGTTTCACCCCCACTACCCAAAGATGTGCTGGTTAGGTGGATTGGCCACGCTAAATTGCCCCTTAATTGGAAAATAAGTAAATAAATAACTGGGTATTCTAAATTTAGGAAAAAAAAGAAATGACGGTGAAGCGTCTACCATGTAAGTACAGGTAGAATTTCTTAATGCCAAAGACAATTGACAGTCCGTCCTTCTCGATTTGTGAGTAGCCTTTTTCAGCCTCTGAGCAGGTTCTTGACACAAACCCCATTTCAGAGCCAGCGTCCACCACATGGGACAGCATGGACAGGTTTCACAGGTTAATATCCGTTCTTTAGATGGGTTGAAATGTACTAACAGGTTTGAGGCATGTAGCAGTTGCCTATTCCATTGAAAACCACCTCCTGCCGAGCCTTCCAAAAACAACGGTGGTGTTTATTTAGAAGAATATGCAAGGGAGCCAGTACCATCGATAAGTTTAATGCCGAGTTCTTCCAACCTGTTTAACTAAGTGTCCACTTTCTCGTCAGGCATATGGTACAGGTCTTGCCCTAAAGAATTGGGGAGTCACCTCTGGATCCATATAAATCATAGCTTGCAGATCTTTGAGTGTTCCTAATTCATCATGGAAGAAGCTCTTGTATTTTATTATCAATTCGGGCAGTTCCCCTTTTCCACACTTGAAAAATCTCAGTCCAATTCAACTTGATTTCTTGAAGCCAATCCTGGACAAAAAGGCTTGGTCCTTCACCCGCCACTATTATCACTGGCAGCTGGGTAGACTGCTATCCATGGTTTACAGGCACCATCGTAGAGTCTTTTATTTCTATTGCTCTTCCCGTATATGTCTTCAGCTTGGCATAGGTACTGAAATGTATGCTCGCCCATAAAAGTGGCTGATGCCCCTGTGTTTACTTCCATCTTAAGATGACCCCATTTACCTGAGCGTTACAGTAACAGAGTCTATCTCGCCTGTTTTTAGATTAAACAGAGGGCGAATACCAGGATCACTGATGCTGAGCCCTTTAATGAAATGAAATGAAAATCGCTTATTGTCACGAGTAGGCTTCAATGAAGTTACTGTGAAAAGCCCCTAGTCGCCACATTCCTGCGCCTGTTCGTGGAGGCTGTTACAGGAATCGAACCGTGCTGCTGGCCTGCTTGGTCTGCTTTCAAAGCCAGCGATTTAGCTCTGTGCTCAACAGCCCCGTTGTAGAACATTGTATACTTGTAAGCTTGTTGATCCATTACTCGGCGATCTTGACTTAGCCCTGCATTGCTTTATCAAATGTCCTCTTTTGGGACAAGAAAAGCTCTCAGCGTCCTCTAAACTGACGTGATTCAGGAGTGGAGCTCCCTCCACATCGGTAACATTCTCTCTTTGGGAGCAACACAATGGCGCAGGAGATAGCACTGCGGCCTCACGGCGCCGAGGTCCCAGGTTCGATCCTGGCTCTGGGTCACTGTCCGTGTGGAGTTTGCACATTCTCCCCGTGTTTGCGGGCCTTTTCGCCCCCACAACCCAAAGATGTGCAGAGTAGGTGAATTGGTCACGCTAAATTGCCCCTTCATTGGAAAAAATGAATTGGGTACTCTAAATTTTTTTTTAAATTCCCTCTTTAATCATTACTGACTGATTGCCAATTCTGCAGCTTTTTGCTTTGTTGGCGGCTGAAATTGTTTCCTGCTTCAAGGTTGTTTCTGCAGTTTTCGGCATCACAGCTGGCTGCAGTTTCGATCCCTAATAGTTGGTAAATGGCGCCATTTTGTGCAGCTCTTGCATGGCCTGCTACTGCTTTCCATGGCCAGCTCTATCTCCTTTGCTTGTTTAAAATTTATGTCAAACTTTGCAATCAATCGCCGTTGAATAGCGTCGTTGTTCACAACACAGACTAACCTATCCCGAAACGTGTGGATTTAGGGTGGCTCCAAAATCAAATACTCCGATAATTGCTTTAGTTAGTGATGTAAGTCGCGGTCAATTCGCCTGGGGCCCTCGCCCTCGAATTAAATTGGAATCGCTGGAGTATGACTGATGGTTGCAATTGAGTCTTCACTAAACCCACAAGCTCACTAAATGATTCAGGTCGGGTGTGTTTGGGGCTGTAAGACTGCGAAGAAGGTCTGAGGTCCACAAACACTTAGGAGAAGCATTCTGGTGAGTACTTTCTTTTCAGACTTCGATCGAAACAGGATACTCACAGGTGTCCAGCCAGGGGAAGTGTCATTATTTAATTTGTCCTTATTGCCAGATGTAAAGATGCACTATCACAGATTTCATTAGTGAGCACAAAAGGTATTTATTAATAAGAATTATACAGCAGTTTCATGACTGTAATTAGCTCCCAAAATGTCTCTATCGAGGAGCCTTTCTCACCATGGGATGATTCCACACTCTGAGTCCCGATTGGTCACCCAGGCCAGTTGACCCATACTCTGCTGTGTTGCCCTTAAAGGGACAATCACCACAGAATTACTGTACAGTTAATTACGTACTGATTATCTTTGTGATCGGATGTGGGACTAAAGGGATTGACAATTCCCTCTCTGTCAAGGACAAAGTTCCGAGTCAGATCTTACTGTGTGTATAAGAGACAAAGAGATCCAATTGTGCAGAGGTAGCCTGCTGCTCAGGTGGGTGGAAGAGGCAATGTTACTCGTCCAGTCACGCTGTCATCTTTCAACATCCCATGATGCTGGGAGGAAGACTGCGAGGAGAAGTGAATATTTTCCTTTTTAACCAGCTTATTAAATGATGAATTCCTGTACATATCAGCGCGATGCAAAGGAGATCCCCAAGCATCTTACTTGGTCGTGAATGTGAATGATTGCATGAATGTCTTTGCAAATCTTCTCATTTGAACTCTCCACACTAACCTAATGTCTACGAAATGAATTGTCATTCAGTGTGTGTATCACAGCAGTAGGGTGCCTGACTTTAAATAGGATTCCAGTGTCAAGGGTATTGATTTCCTGAGGACAGCTTGACAGACATTGGAATGCAATCTGCTTCATCTATCTCTGGAGATGCAGCTAATGTAAAAGGAATGCCATCCCATATCATGATATTACAAGCATTGAGGCTGGTTAAATATGCAGCAGATTAAACGTATTAAATTATCATTTACTACTTCAGAGCCGCAAAGCACCATCTCCTTGAATGCTCAATGCTTCTTTTGCCTCATCCAGTTTAGCGCACAAATATTAACATTGACTGCTTCGCCCCTCTCTCAGCCATCAGCTCCTGAAACCCTCACTCATTCCTTAATTATCTCTAGCCTCAAATATTCCAACACACTCCCAGATGGTCTCCCACATTCTACTCTCTGCAAATTTTAGGACATTCAAAATTCTGTTGCCCATACCTTAACTCGGGGCAAGTCCCGATCCCCTATCACCCCTGTACTCGCTGACCCATGTTGGCTCCCGGTCAAGCAATGTCTTGATTTTAAAATTCTCATCCTTGTTTTCAGATCCCTCCGTGGCCTCATCCCCGCCCATAACTTTGTAATCTCCACCAGCTCCACAACCTTCCAAGTATCTGATCTCCAATTCTGACCTCTTGGGAGTCAGCGATTTTAATGGCCCCGCCATTGGTGGCTGCATCTTCGGATGCGTAGGGTCCCAAGTTCTGGACATCCCTCCTTCAACCTCTCCTCCTCACTTTCCTTCTTTAAGACACTCCTTAAAACTAGCATCTTTGACCAATCTTACGGTCAACTGTCCTATCTACCTCCTTACGTCATATTTTCCTCCGTAATCCTCCTGTGAAGATCCTCTTGGGATGTTTCATTATGTTAAAGGCACAATGTAAATATAATCTGTTGTTGAGAAGTTCATGAATGGTTTGGTGCCTCAACAAGTCTTCAAACTCAATACACAGAATCCCAAATTCTCATTGTGAGGCAACCTGGAGATTTAAATATTTATCCAATTGAAAAAGAAGATTTGACGATTGTAAAAGGCAGATTACTAATATACATAAAATGCCCAACTTATCTTAATGACCCTGATGCGATTCAGTTTATGAAGACAAGTGAAGTTGAGACAACAGATGCTTGCTTGCCAAATTCTCAATAAATAAACATCCATTCAGAGTCCTGCCAAAAAGGGCGGCACGGTGGCGCAGTGGGTTAGCCCTGTTGCCTCACAGCGCCGAAGTCCCAGGTACGATCCCGGCTCTGGGTCACTGTCTGTGTGGAGTTTGCACATTCTCCCCGTGTTTGCGTGGGTTTCACCCCCACAACCCAAAGATGTGCAGGGTAGGTGGATTGGCCACGCTAAATTACCCCTTAATTGTGAAAACAAAATTAATTGGGTACTCTAAAATTTATTTTTTTTAAAAGAGCGCTGCCAAAAATATCAACAACTTTTGCTTCTGACACAGATCTGCAAGTAAAGCTTGAAAATTTTGGGAATTTGAAACCGTCAAATATGGTTAAGTGACTGCTGGAAGCTAACGAATCCTCCCCATTGTGGATATCCTGAAGTTAACATGCCAGCATTCGTCAAATCCTTCCATACATTTATGTATTATTATTTGGAAAGGATCAAGAGAAAGAGGGCACAGATTTTAAAGTGATTTGCAGAAGAAGCAAACGTGATGTCAGGATAAACGTTTTCTGACAGGTGGTTGGAGTCTGGAATGTACTACCCGGAAATGTAGTGGAGGGAGGTTCAGTTGAGACATTCGAGAGGGCATGAGGTGATTTTCTTGAATAGGAAGAATGTGCAGGTGCGCGGGGAAAAGGCAGGGGTACGACACTAAAGTCATAATGCTAGTTTGGAGAGACAAATAGTCTCTTTCTGCGCCGTATCAATTCTGTGATTCTGTGAACACTATCTAAACATCGTCATCCATTCAATACACAGAATCCCAAATTCTCCAGCTGGGAGTGTGTTGGAATATTTGAGAACTTGGTGCTTGGCTTGGTGAATGTTCCTGAGCATTCTTTAAATAATGCAAATTTCCTGCCAGTTGTTTCTGTTATTTCTTGATATTATGAGCATCAGACATCATTTCCTACATAGGACGGCACAGTGGCAGAGTGGTTAGCAGCGCCAGGATGTGGGTTCAATTCCAGCCTCGGGTGACTGTGCGGAGTCTGTAAGTTCTCCCCCTGTCTACATGGGTTTCCTCCGGGTGCTCCGGTTTCCTCCCACAGTCCGAAGTTAGAACATAGAACATAGAACAGTACAGCACAGAACAGGCCCTTCGGCCCTCGATGTTGTGCCGAGCAATGATCACCCTACTCAAACCCACGTATCCACCCTATACCCGTAACCCAACAACACCCCCCCCCCCTTAACCTTACTTTTTAGGACACTACGGGCAATTTAGCATGGCCAATCCACCTAACCCGCACATCTTTGGACTGTGGGAGGAAACCGGAGCACCCGGAGGAAACCCACGCAGACACGGGGAGGACGTGCAGACTCCGCACAGACAGTGACCCAAGCCGGGAATCGAACCTGGGACCCTGGAGCTGTGAAGCATTTATGCTAACCACCATGCTACCGTGCTGCCCCTGCTACCAGTTGTGCAGGTTAGCTGGATTGGCCATGATAAATTGCCCCTTATGGTCCAAAGAAATGCAGGTTAGGTGGGGTTACAGGGATAAGGTGAGGGCGTGGACAGAGGTACGATACTCCTTCAGAGGGTCGGTGCAGCCGTGATGTGCCGAAAGGCCTCCTTCTGCACTGTAGAGATTCTATGGATTCTATACTTCAAAGTTTCAAACAACCTCCTCCACAAATGGTGAATGTTACTTCTGCACCATCCCATTCTGGGTGACATGGTAGCACAGTGGTTAGCACTGTTGCTTCACAGCTCCAGGGTCCCAGGTTCGATCCAGGCTTGGGTCACTGTCTGTGCTAAGTCTGCGTGTACTCCCTGTGTCTGCGTGGGTTTCCTCCGGGTGCTCCAGTTTCCTCCCACTAGTCCCGAAAGACGTGCTTGTTGGGTGAATTGGACATTCTGAATTCTCCCTCTGTGTACCCGAACAGGCGCCGGAATGTGGCAACTAGGGGCTTTTCACAGTAACTTCATTGCAGTGTTAATGTAAACCTACTTGTGACAATAAAGATTATTATATTATTTACCTCGCAAATATGAATATTGTACGTTTTGTTTCCGTCTCAGCTCATCGAGATGCCTTGTGGGCTGGGATAGGGTTTCTGTGTAATTGAAACAAATTCTTATAAACACCCTTTATTAACGAGTTTATGAAATTTTCACAAGTAAAGAGGGAGTCTTTTTTCCAGGGGAACTGTTGGAAGGACGATGGATCCCAGTTGAACTCCGCCTCCCTAGGAAAAATGATGGATCGCTTTTGATAGTATTACATAGCACAGAAGGCCAATTGGTCCATCATTTCTGTTCTGGTTTTATTATTAAAAAGAAAAAAAAAAGCTTGTGAGCTGGTCAAAGAATCTTTATAATATTGCAAAGAGTTGGCTGGGGGTGGAGGGGGTTAAGACTTCACACTTAAATGAAATGAAGACTTACAATTATATAGCTTTTCCACAACTACAAGACATCCCAAAATGAGATGAAGTAAAATGAAGTATTTTTTGAAGTGTAGTCATGGCTGTAATGTAGGAATTGACAGCCAATTTTCAGACAAGATCGCACGAACAGCAATGTGATCATGGCCAGGTAATCTCTTTTGGTGATGCTGATTGGGGAATAAGGATTGGCCCCAGGATACCAGAAAGAACCCCCTTGCAGAAATCCACCATGTGACTCAAAAGATTCTGCAGGGGAAGGGCCAGGTGAGGCGGAGGAAGGATTGGGTGAGTCAGGTTTTCCATTAGGGATGCGAGAGCAGGGCTCAGTGGGGTAGCGGTGTTGGTGGGCAAGAGGGTGAGGTTTCAGATAGAGAAGGTGGTGGCTAATTCAGGAGACAGGTACGTGGTAGTGACGGGTGCGTTAGAGGGGAGTTTGGCAGGACTGGCGAGCATGTATGGCCCCAACTGGTACAATGCGGGGCTTGTGAAGATGGGGCGAGGTGCCATCCCGGTCTTGGGAGCTGATAGCTGGGGGGTGGGGGGGGGGGGGGGGGGGCTGGTACGTAGTGTTGGAAGTGAAGGTGGAGAGGTTCCACCGCGCTCGCTGACCCAGTCGGGGGGGGGGAGGCATTGCCTGGGCTCATGAGGGAGTTGAGCAAAGCACGTCAGAGGGGAGTATACTGGGGATCCTCCAGAGAGTCGGGACGTTTTCTGGCTATAAACTGAATTGAGGGAACAATGAGTATTCAGTGGTCTCCACGCCGGGAGTGAGAGCAGGGGTGGGGGGGTGGGGCTGCCATTTCATCTGGCAGCATCTCATTTTAGGCATTTGGGGGTGCAGCTGGGCCAGGATTTGGCAGGGCATCGGAAGTTTAATTTCACTATTTTGGTGGGGAGGGTAAAGGGGGATATGCTGAGGTGGGACAATCTCCCTCGGTCATTGGCGGGTCGCGGGCAGTCAAAATTAATGTTTTGCCGCGATGCCTGTTTTTGTTTCAATGTCTGCCGGTCTTTTTGCCAAAGTCTTTTTTCAGGAGGGTGGGCAGATTGATCTTGTTTGTTTGGGGGTGGGGAGTAAGTGGCCAGGATTGTGAGGGTGATACTGCAGAGGACACTGCAGGCTGGGGGGGGGGGGGGGGGGGGGCAGGTGTTGGGCCTCTCAAATTTGTTCCATTATTATTGGGCTGCAAATGCAGAGAAGGTGCAGGCTGGTGCAGGGCAGGGGAGCTCAGTGGGTAAAGATAAAGGCTGGCCCTTGTAGGGGGTCAGAATTGCGGCGCTGGCAATGGCGCCACTCCCGATGGCCCCAGGGAAGTATTTGGTGAGTCCGATGGTGGTGGCCATGTTGAAGATTTGGAGGCTGGTTAGACAGCACTTTAGGCTGGGGGCTGGGTCAGGGGGGAATGCCGAGTAGGGGTTCGAGCTGGGGAGGATGGATCCAAGATTTCAGGGATGTGAAGAGAGGGTGATTAAGAAAGTATTTGTTCCTGGGAGGGCGATTTGCAAGTTTGGAGGAGTTAGCAGAGAGGTTTGGGCTGGCGCGGGGGGGGGGGGGGGGGGGGGGGGGAGGGGAGGTTTTGAGGTATATGCAGGTGTAGGACTTTGCGCGCAAGGTTTTCCTGACGTCCCCGATAGCACCTGCCTCCTCGTGGTTGGAGGGGATGCTGCCAGTGAGGGGGTTGGAGACGGAGGTCATCTCGGCAATTTGTGGGCGGTTTCTGGAGGAGGATGGGTGTCCGTGGAGGGGGTTAAAGCAAAGTGGGAGGAAGAGCTGAGGGCAGCACTGGAAGAGGGATTGTGGTGCGAGGTGCTACGGAGGGTGAATACCTTGACTTTGTGCGCAAGGTTGGGCCTGATACAGTTGAAGGTAGTGTACCGGGTACACCATATAAAGTCTAGGATAAGCGGCTGTTCAAGGGGGTGGAGGATGTCTGTGAGTAATGTGGGCGCGGGGGGGGGGGGGGGGGGGGGGGCGGGGGTGCGCATCGTGTGCATATGTTTTGGACCTGTCCAAAGTTGGAAAGGTTTTGGAGGACTGTGTTCAGCACAATCTCAGGCATATTACACACAGATGTGGAGCCCGGCCCCCTGGAAGCCATATTCAGGGTGTCAGACTGACCGGAGCTGGAGATGGGTGCGGGGCAGGTGCCTTTGCCTCACTGATTGCCCAAAGGTGGATCTTGTTGGGGTGGAGGTCAGCTTCTTCATCCTGTGCCTCAGCATGGCAGGGCACCTGCTGGAGCTTTTCACTCTGCGGAAGGTGAGGTTTGCGCTGAGAGGGGCCAGTGAGGGGTTCTACAATTGTTGGGATTTGTTCATCAGGCACTTCTGGGAATCGGTGACCGTTGACTGCTGAGGTGGTGGTTGGGTTGGGGGGAGGGGGGGGTTGTATTGTAAAATTGTTGAAGGTTTGCTAAATAAAAAGTAAAAATAATAACTCACCAAGGTTCCTTTGACAGCACCTTCTCAACCCACAACCTCTACCATCTAGAAGGGCAAGTACAGTAAGAATACTTACTACACCAGGTTCAAGTCCAACAGGTTTGTTTCAAATCACAAGCTTTCAGAGCACTGCTCCTTCCTCAGGTGAATGAAGAGGTAGGTACCAGAAACGTGTATATATATATATATATATAAAGTCAAAGATGCAAGACGATACTTTCAATGTGAGTCTTTGCAGGTAATTAAGTCTTTACAGGTCCAGATGGAGCAACTGGAGAGAGGGCTAATCATAGGTTAAAGAGGTGTAAATTGTCTCAAGCCAGGACAGTTAGTAGGATTCGCAAGCCCAGGCCAGATGGTGGGGGATGAACGTAATACGACATGAATCCCAGGTCCCGGTTGAGGCCGCACTCATGTGTGCGTAACTTGACTATAGGTTTTGGTCAGCGATTCTGCGTTGTTGTGTCCTAAAGGCCGCCTTGGAGAACGTTTACCCAAAGATCAGAGGCTGAATGCCCTTGACTGCTGAAGTGTTCCCCGACTGGAAGGGAACATTCCTGCCTGGCGATTGTCGCGCAATGTCCGTTCATCCATTGTCGCAGCGTCTGCAGGGTCTCGCCAATGTACCACGCTTCGGGACATCCTTTCCTGCAGCGTATGAGGTAGACAACATTGGGCGAGTCGCACGAGTATGTATGCACACGAGTACGGCCTCAACCAGGACCGTGGATTCATGTCGCATTACATTCACCCCCCACCATCTGGCCTGGGCTTGCAAAATCCTACCAACTGTCCTGGCTTGAGACAATTTACACCTCTTTAACCTGTGATTATTCTTCTCTCCAGTTGCTCAGCCTGGGCCTGTAAAGATTTAATTACCTACAAAGACTCGCATTCAAAGTATTGTCTTGCATCTTTGACTTTGTCTATATATATTATTTTTGGAACCTACTTCTTCATTCATCTGAGGAAGGAGCAGTGCTTTGAAAGCTAGTGTTTGAAACAAACCTATTGGACTTTAACCTGGTGTTGTAAGGCTTCTTACTGTGCCCACCCCAGTCCAACGCCGGCATCTCCACATCATAGAAGGGCCAGGGCAGCAGATACACCACTACCTGGAGATTCCCCTCGTATCTATAGTCCATCCTGTCTTGCAAATATATCGCCGTTCCTTCAGTCACTGGGTCAAAATCCTGGAACTCGAGGGCAGCACGGTGGCCTAGTGGTTAGCACAACCGCCTCACGGCGCTGAGGTCCCAGGTTCGATCCCGGCTCTGGGTCACTGTCCGTGTGGAGTTTACACATTCTCCCCGTGTCTGCGTGGGTTTCGCCCCCACAACCCAAAAATGTGCAGAGTAGGTGGATTGGCCACGCTAAATTGCCCCTTAATAGAAAAAAAAAATAATTGGGTAAAATCCTGGAACTCCCCCCCACAGAACTGTGGGTCTACCTGCACCTCAGTGACTGCAGTGATTCAAGAAGACAGACCACCTCCTTCGAGAGGACAATTACAGATGGCCAATAAATGCTCATGCCCTCATCCCATGAAATAATAAAAAGTAAAAACATTCTCTCCCGTCCACAGCTAAGATTCTCATGCTGTTCCTCCATTTGTTCTGCAGCTTTTGAAGAAAACAGAATTCAATTTCTCGAACTACCATGATTAAACTTGAATTAATTCTCTGGACTATTCCTCTATTAATGTACCTACATTATACCTCTTATATTCGCGATCAGATTAAGTAACACTGACTGATTCCTCCCCACTCCTGTTACAGCAGTCCCCAATTGCCACTCAAGCCAGAATTGGCCAACTTGGAAAAGACCAGAGCTCAAACCCAGCTTCTCAGGTGGACAATGATTTGTACTGGATGCCAATTGCCAACTACCATCAAGTGAGTGTTAACACACCTGAGTTATGCAAGACAGCACAATGGAAATCATTGTTGAACAGAAGCCACATTATTCTCTCTGCATAGCTGTGCAGAATTGAGAAACCCCATTACACCTATATATCTGCTCCATCTAAACAAATACTTTCTAAAATTGGGCAGAGAGCAGAACTAATTTCCTTGGATGCGCAAGTTATCTGTCTGCACGCCAAGTTTGTCCAGCACTGATTACCACTCACGTGAAATGAAATGAAAATCACTTATTGTCACGAGTCGGCTTCAATGAAGTTACTGTGAAAAGCCCCTAGTCGCCACGTTCTGGCGCCTGTTCCGGGAATTGAACCGTGCTGCAGGGCTGCCTCGGTCTGCTTTAAAAGCCAGCGATTTAGGCCAATGTATGTCAATGGAGAATTGGAAGGGAGCTTTCAGATGCAATTCATTGTATTTGCTGACAAGTTTCCAATTATTTCTATATATTCTGGCAAATTGATTTTCCCAGGTTCAGCTAAACGAGTTGAAAGTGACAAAATGCTGTTCATCCTGCCCAATGTATTATATCCCACACTGACCACTGGGAACAAACAACTAAATTATCCAGCATTAGCTTGGGTGGAACTAGAATACATAGAAAGGAAATGGGGTGGATGCATAGACAGTTTTTAAACCACAAGTCTTAGAAACATGTGCACACACACAGTATACATATTCACATGCAGGGAATCCAAACACATGCACTCAAGGAATTAAGAACAGTTACAGCACAGGGCACCATTGAGAGTGTTGTGACGATGCTGACTCTGCAAGAGTTGCTCACAAATCCATTCATATGCACTGCCCTTGTAGCACTGAACATGGTTTCCTATTTTGATAATAATCATTTCCCTTTCAAAACCCCGATTGAAACGGCCTCCATTCTCAGGCAGTGCATTCCACTCTCTGCATAGAAAATGTTTATTTCCAATCTACACCTGAAGACTCCACAGTTAGACCTTCTTCCTTTGGTTGTTCATCGAAGTACACAGCCTTCCGTGGCACCGGCTCGGAACGCTGCAATTCCTCCACTAAATCTTACCTCTCCTTAAGATGCTCCTTAAAACCTACATTTTGGTCACCTGCCCGCAATATTTCTTTACACAGCTTTGGGGAGTAAATGGTGGCTCAGTCCATAGCATTCTCAGTTCAGAGTCAGATGGTTGTAGGTTAAAGTCTCACGCCAGGACTCAAGCGCAACGATGCAGAACTGGCTAAGTGTTGGCAGTGCTGTCTTTTGGACGAGATTGTTGAAAAGAGGCTCCGTCTACCCTCTCGGGTAGATGCACAAATATCCCGTGGCACTATTTCCAAGGACGGTTATCCTCGGTACGTTGGCCAATATTTATCCTTTAACCAACATCACATAAGATAATTATCTAGTCATTATCAGATTGCTGTTTGTGGGAGCTTGTAGAACATGATTTACTACCAGGTTTCCTACATTACAACAATGGCTACACGTCAGAAAGTACTTTGTCGGTTGTAAAGTGATTTGCCATATCCAATGGCTGGAAAAGGCAGATAAATGTTTTTTTTTTAAATGTGGCTCAGTGTCAAATATAACATCTTGTGAAGCACCCAGGGACCTTATACAATATGAAGAGTGCTATATAAATGCAAGTTGTTGTTTCTGCTGCTTAGTAGCTTAGATAGTGGACTTTAATTGGTACTTGACCATCATAGCTAAGCTTTCTGCTGGCGTGTTGTTATTCCATGCACTCACATGCAACTTCAAGAGTAGGAAGACGGAAGAACAGGTTAAACAAGAATGGCAAATTCAAGACCGATAGCAGAAATATTTTTTCAGTGCAAAGAATGATCACAACGTTCATACTGTGTGCAAAATAATAGATTCTGGCTCTGGGTTGTGTCTAACGTCTGTTTGGAGCTGCAGAACACTGGCATAAAATACTGACAATTACTGGTGGTGACAGGTGGGTTCAATACAAGGTGATGAATTAAAAGCATCACACAAGCCATATTTTGAATTAGCACAGAAGTGTTTTTGCATAAATGTGACTTTCCTAGTGTATTGACACCGGTGTACCAAGTATGTCAAGAAATCTTTTTTTTTTTCCTTGCAAAGATTTCCAAAGCCACAGTCCACCCAAAACCATGGGGTTTACATAGACATAAAACAGTACAGCACAGAACAGGCCCTTCGGCCCTCGATGTTGTGCCGAGCAATGATCACCCTACTCAAACCCACGTATCCACCCTATACCCGTAACCCAACCCCCCTTAACCTTACTTTTTAGGACACTACGGGCAATTTAGCATGGCCAATCTACCTAACCCGCACATCTTTGGACTGTGGGAGGAAACCGGAGCACCCGGAGGAAACCCACGCACAAACGGGGAGGACGTGCAGACTCCGCACAGACAGTGACCCAGCCGTAGAAATTTCTAAGGGAAATTTCAACCCTCACAGCTACTGGTGACATTTGAGCGATCAGACACTGCCAATTTAGTCCCAACTAGGATTAGACTCCCCAAAATGGCCTCAAACCATTTCACACAAGCCCCTTAACCACCGGCAGACCCCACCGGTCTGGAGTGAAGTACACCCCACTGTATTACTCAGTTCCTTTCCATTCTATCAAATGGTCACCAATTACCTCCCAATGAGGAAAACATTCCCCACCAAGGAACTCATACTTCACAATTTGTGCTGGTAACAACATATTGCGATTTATAAATAACTGAGCTTATAACATTCATCTGCATGGAAAGCAGATCGCACTACATTTTAAATGTGAAGCCACCCTGGCTTATCTGAATTTCATTGCTTGAATTCTGCCACGAATGCGACAAGTCTGCACTGAAGTGAACCTGAAGGAAGTGCTGAATAATTAAATAAGAGAAAAGTGCAACAAATGGCCCTGATATGTAATCTGTCATCTATATCAAAGGAGCTATTCTAATATCTTCAGCAGCTCCAACTGCATCTGCTGCTACAAGATGGGCCAAATACTGAATTTCATTTGCATACTATATAAAACATATATATGCATACATATATACACATATTAAATTAGATAAAATAGTGATATTCTCTGTAGCTGTAGCTGAGATAACAAATAACAATCTTAAATCAATCAAACTCTGGTTTTAAGTATAAATTCACATTTTGTGAAGGAAAGACTAAAATCTAAACTGCGCTGCACTAAGTTCAAAAGTGCTATTTTCTTCTAGAAGAAACAGTCTCACATTTTGTAAGCCTGCTTGGGCTGGAATCCAAACAGACCAAAACTGGATGCACGGTAACGGACTCCCTTAGTGGTGTCGTGAGGAAGGAAATAGAGTGGACTTGGGTAATGATCTCTCCAGAGCAGCAAGGTCTTACGCGTAATAGGGATGGGAAGTTGGAAGATTGCAGGTGCATGTGAGCTGGACCTAGAAGGGGTCAGCACCATTAGGGTGGGGCTAGTTTGGGGGGGGGGGGGGAGCAATACGGCAAGGAGTTACAAAGTTACTTTCCCATCCTCCTCCTCATCGACGTTTTCACAGCAACTGATCCAGAAAAGGCCCTTCACACAAAGGTGAGACGGGAATGTGGAAAGCTCCATCACCCACAGCCTGGAAAGTCAATGCTGCATTCAAAAGGGAGGCAGACACTTACGTGAGAAGCTAGAATATTCAGAAGTGTAGCAGGAAAGGCAAGGGTTAGGATTAAAAATAGATGTGACGTGACTAATAAACTGGCAGAGCTGGCTCAATGGGCCAAATGGCCTATTTACGGCCCAATATAAATGGCAGCAAAGAATCTGGGGCAATGGGCATGATCAAGACGTCCTCGTCATTTATCAGGCGATTGTACTAAATGGATACAAGTGCAAAAGGTAATTCACAGAGAGGACACAGCGTTATGCTTCAAGAAAAAGTAGTGACAATTTACCTTCTCCCGTATTAGTCCTTATTAGTTAGAGCATAAGAGACTATCAAGGCTAGCTGCTTGTTTAGGAATTTTTAACCTGTAGGAACGTCACTGAAACGATACATGCCACCACCAAAAATTAGCTGTTTGGTATAAATCCCAACAGTACAGTTTTTCCAGGGTCTCTCCATTTGCCTGCAGTCTGGAACCTCCTTGGCTCATCAAATAAATATATCTGGCCAGGTCGGTACAGCAATTTCACAGGAGTTAAAACAAAAACTGCAGAGGAATCGAATCAGAATTCTTTTTTTAAAATGTTGCAAATTTACACAGTCATTGACTGAAGAAAACTGGAAAAAAATACATGTTAGCTGAGGACCCACGATAAGATACGCACTCTGACTTTTCTCTTACAGATGTCAACAGTTATGAATAGCCAATATTCCCCTTTGAAACTATAGTTAATATTCTTGTTTCACAATGCCAGGAGTTGGGATTCCAATGTTTGGTGACAGTTTAGCAGTGTTTCTAAGGGTTTCTTTCAGTTCATTGTGGTTTTTCACACGTCTGTGGCCAATTGAAGACTGGATATCAAAAGTTGCCCAAAAGGAGGTGGGCAGAATGAGAGCCACAAAAGGAATAAGTACTGTGTCAAAAGAATGGGGGATATTTGCATGAACCCCATCTTATTGCTTTAAACTTCCATTTAATGCAGGCCAACAAAATGGGACACTGTCTCTCGAATAAATGTCTTTGATTCTTATTGCATTAAAGATGTAGTCAAGTTCACAAGAGACGAACTATATTGCCTGAGCAAAGGCTCACTCTTCTCAGTGCTGCTCTCCAACATGATCGATGTAGCTAGTCACAACGGAAAAGCAATGAATCTCTTAACACTCGAGTTCCAATCTAGCCAAGAGTTCTTCCAGGGCTTGGAGTTTCTGGTTAGCCTCCTCGATGGCACTGTAAGTCTGCACGTTGCTGGTGACGTGGAAACGTATATCGTCCACAAGGGGGATGGAGTCTGTCTCCTGTCGGGCCTCGACCTCTGCAGCATCCTCCTTTACCACTTCAGCGAACTCTTCTGACTCCACAAGCTAGAGCAATATGAACAAAACAAAATGTGATTGAAATAAACGTAAATTTTCTTAATTAAAAACAGAAATGATGGAAATACTCAGCAGGTCTGGCAGCATCTGTGGAGAGAAAGAAGCTTAATTTTTCAGATCGATGACCTTTCATCAGAACTGGGAAAAGTTAAAAATGCAATAGCTTTTAAGTTAATGTAGGAGAGCGGATAGAATAAAGGAACAGTCTGTGATTTGGGGGGGGGGGGGGGGGGGAAACAGGAGCTATTAAGTGAGAAAAGTGTTGGTGGGGGCTGAGCCAAAGAGAGCAATAATGGGGAAAGTAAAGAATCGAAAGAGGAGTCTAGAGGAGGTGCGAATGGCAGAATAATGAACTGCTGCCCGAAAGCAAAAAACTACCAACATTATTGATTTGGTACGTTTGAAAATTTCCTTCCCCTTTTCTTTCCAGTTGGACCCAATTCTGTCCCCCGCATTGGCTCAATGTACCCTCGTCTCCAAGTTCAAGGACCATTCCAGAGACCAAAGCACATGATCCAGGCTGACACTTCAGTGCGGTGAGGAGTAAGTGCTGCACCATGCGTGGTGCTGTCTTTCAGATGAGGCATTAAACCGAGACCCCGTATGCTCTCTAGGATAAAAATCTTGCCGATCTTGGTCTTTAAAATTCCTTTTAGCAGAAGGAGTTCCAGATATTCTCTACGCTTTGAGATAAAACGTTCTCTATTTCACTCCTGAATGGCTGAGCTCTAATTGACAGTATGGCACTTGGGGACTTTGAGGTCACGAATATGCGATATAAATGCAATGCTGGTTAATTCATTTGATCCTTTAATGTGGATGCAATCAGTGCTATATAAACGTAGATCTTTAAGTCTAAAGTGTGACGCTACATTTTAAACCCAAATGGTTAATAGTTCCAGTTTTGTGAGCCACAGCTGGAGATTTAACCATAAACCTAATGAACAGGTAATCGGATTGAAAGGTCATACGGGGTTGCGCAAGTAACTGCACAGTGTGCCGGGGGGGGGGGCTCCAGAACTAAGTAACCCCAAATAAAGATTTTTTTTTTTCAATTTTAACACTAATTGTATTTGCTTGGCATGTCCCGTCAGTAAATACTTTTTCTGCATTCATACACTGCCTTGCACTTTAACATGTGAGCTCTGAATAATTGGAATACTTTCCAAATGCAACATAGTGCCCAGCATAATATACTCGCTCAGTTAATTAACTGCCTTGAGCTGTGCCAGATCATAATGAGGTCTGAATATATAACAGTCCAGTCATTGTACTAGCCTCAGCTTCCCTGGATACACAGGTCTAGTAATGAGGAATATAATAAACAGGCTATTTTAGGTAGGTTGGTGAGCACAAAATATGAAAAGACAACTGCAAAGTTCACCAACCTCAAGAAAAGTTGAGATTAGTAGAATATCTGTTCTTTTGCTGCATAAATGGACAGTAATATCTTCTGCCTCGTAGCTGTGCCAGGTAAAAGTTTGATTCGGCAATAAATATTACAGCAATAAAGTTGCAATCAATAAACAAGAGCACAGGGCCAGAAATGCATGGATGGGACAGACTAAAAGACAAAGAAGCTCATTAAGAGTCAGCTAGAACCCGTATGAGTAGGTTCTTCCCGGAGGTGGAAGACAGATGTGAACGGTGCCAAAGAGGCCCGGCCAACCACGCCCACATGTTCTGGTCTTGCCCCAGACTCGTGGAGTACTGGACAGCCTTCTTCGAGGTTATGTCCAAAGTGGTGGGAGTGAGGGTGGAGCCATGCCCGATAGTGGCGGTCTTCGGGGTTTCAGAACAGCCAGATCTATTCCTGGGGAGGAGGGCGGACGCCCTTGCCTTTGCCTCCCTGATCGCCCGCCGTAGAATCCTGTTTGGCTGGCGGTCAGCAGCACCGCCCAGAGCTGCGGACTGGCTGTCCGACCTCTCGGAATCTCTCCAAATGGAGAAAATCAAATTTGCCATCCGAGGGTCGGACGACGGCTTCCACAGAACGTGGGAGCCATTCATGCAACTGTTCCGGGACCTATTTGTGGCCAATGTACAAGAGGAAGAATAGTCGGGGGAAGGTAGCGGGAGGGGCTACAGGTTCGGTACGGGGGTTCGATGGCTAGCTAAGGCCCAAAACCAAACTAAATAAACATGTTGGGGGGGGGGGGGGGGGGGGGAGGCGGGCGCAGTTACTACTACGAAGATGCTTACCTGTAAATATGTATGTTAATTTTTGCGTGTTTGTTTGTTGTTTTTTTTTTTGTTCTTTTTCTCTCCTAACAATTTGTAATTTGTTCAATATAAAATATGAAAACTGAATAAAAACATTTATAAAAAAAAAAGAGTCAGCTAGAAACTTTGCAATGGAGTTGAATCAATACCTGTGAAGTTCTTATGTGGAAGGGCATGAATCATGTGATTGTGCATGGATTGCAGAAGCCATGGGGGTTTTATGATCCAAAAGGCATTTTGTTTGGTTGAGGATTACTTTGAGACAGCAAACAAGCTCCTTCCTCATGTCAACATGGGCAGCAGTCAAATAGGGTGGCACGGTAGTTAGCACTGTTGCTTCACAGCACCAGGGTCCCAGGTTCAATCCCTGCTTGGGTCACTGTGCGGAGTATGCACGTTCTCCCCGTGTCTACGTGGGTTTCTTCCGGGTGCTCCAGTTTCCTCCCACAAGTCCTGAACGATGTGCTGTTAGGTTAATTGGACATTCTGAATTCTCCCTCTGTGTACCCGAACAGGCGCCAGAGTGTGGCAACTAGGGGATTTTCACAGTAACTTCATGCAGTGTTAATGCAAGCCTGCTTGTGACAATAATAGATTACTAATTAGTTAAAGTGGCTTCCCCCTCAAAAAGAGATTGAAGTAAAGTGGAGCAGAGAAAGTATGCAAATAGGGAATAGATAGGATAGATGCGGGCAGGTTGTTTCCACTGGCAGGTGAAAACAGAACTCGGGGGCATAGCCTCAAAATAGGGGAAGTAGATTTAGGACTGAGTTTAGGAGGAATTTCTTCACCCAAAGGGTTGTGAATCTATGGAATTCCTTGCCCAGTGAAGCAGTTGAGGCTCCTTCATTAAATGTTTTTAAGGTAAAGATAGATCGTTTTTTGAAGAATAAAGGGATTAAGGGTTATGGTGTTCGGGCCGCAAAGTGGAGCTGAGTCCACAAAAGATCAGCCATGATCTCATTGAATGGTGGAGCAGGCTCGAGGGGCCAGATGGCCTACTCCTGCTCCTAGTTCTTATGTTATTATGTTCTTATGAATATAACAGAATGGCAGACCAAATCAGCACAGGTTCAAGGGCTCGGAAGGACAAATTTTTAACAGGCAAAAACAATAATTGGCAATGGGGACAGAAGGAGAGTCGAGACCAGGACACAGATTCTTCCACGAGGAAGATGGGGATTTCGGATGAATGAGACCAAAAGTACGGAATGGTTTTCATCGCCCTTTCCTTGGTAACCTTTCTACAAATTTATTATCCTTTGGGTGAAAATGTTCTGCCTAACTCCATTTTCTCACTCTTAATATCTCAATCTTTTACTTGTACCCCTGAGCACACCATCCTTCACCACAGTGAACAATTTTCATGGAGCAGTTTGATTAATTGCTTTAACAATCTTTAATAAGGTCACCTTGAAATTATTTCCTGAAAAACAAGTTATGATTTACTTAACCTGTCCTCATGGGAGGCACAGTAGCACAGTGTTAGCGCAATTGCTTCACAGCTCCAGGGTCCCAGGTTCGATCCCCGACTTGGGTCACTATCTGCGTGGAGTTTGCACTTCCTCCCTGTGCGTACGTGGGTTTCCTCCGGATGCTCCGGTTTCCTCCCACAGTCCAAAGATGTGCAGTTTAGGTGGATTGACCATGCTAAATTGCTCTTGGTGTCCAAAAAGGTTAGGTGGGGTTACGTGTATAGGGTAGAGGTCTGGGCTTAGGTAGGGTACTCTTTCCAAGTACCAGTGCAGATTCGATGGACCGAATGGCCTCCTTCTGCACTGTAGATTCTATGTTTCAAAAATGATTAAATCTCCCCAACACTCAGAACCAGCTGAAGGATTGCGACACTAGAGGAACAAAATGCTTCACGTGACTAGGTAATTAGAGCTGAACACTGGTCACCCAGTCAAGTTAGAGTCTGCCCAACACCTTACACATCAAGAAAACATTTGCTTTGGTGTTATATTTAGAACCAGTTTTATTTTTTCTGAGCATGTATTGTTGAGCTTTGAGCTGCTAATCATTATTAACTCTTACAATGCCAGCCCGTGTGCCCCTTCAATCCCTATGTTTGTTTCCAGTGGACCCCATTATGGAAGTCACTCTGATTAGCTTGTATTGATGGGCCAGGTGATGGTCGCTCCCGAGACTGGCTGAAGTTAAGTCACATCTGGTCCAACTTCAGATCAAAAATAATCACCTTTGCTAAACCAAAGAGAAAAGAAAGGTAAAGGGGGGGCAAGGGAATAACAGCCAGAAGGAGGGCACGGGAAACAATAACAAACTTGGCATCTACAGGAGCAGAAAACAAGGAAAATCCAGGCAAAAGACGGGACGAATGTCTTAAGCGGAAGTGATCGCGAGACGACAACGGCAGCGAAAACTGCCGGGGAGAAGCAAGTGACAACGCCAACACCAGATCCATTCGCGTATTGCCCTCTGTAATTGTTCTGTATTTGTTTCCCCGGAGCCCAAATGTATATATACACACCCCCAGTTTCCTCCCCCCCCCCTCCACACAAACAGATGCCTACTTATGTGCTAAAAACAATACTGCCAATTGTACAGAGCTGCTGTTGTTGAGCTAGCGCATAATACCCTACCAGTTATTTTATTCTAACTTTATTTTTGTTGTTATTGTTTGTTTTGTTTTTTGTGCGTGTTCCCTTCTCTTCAGTGTATATATTCTATTTTGTGTACATAACGGGAAATATACTAATAAAAAACATTTAGTTTTTAAAAATCACCTTTTCTATAATTTTAGCCATATATTCAGTGCACTGGTCCTCAAGTCGGGAAAGCCTGAAAAGCTTTGCTGTCTTCCAAATATTGACCACGTTGTCCTCGATCAGCATCGTGGCAAGGGTCTTCCCGCAAAGCCTCTTCAAGCCTGGCAGTAGATACATGTCAGCCACACACAGCACCTCGTAGACATTTTCCGGAGATAACTGCAAGCAGGAGAAAAAATTTTAAAGTGTTGTTTCAGTCTAGTCAAGGCTCTGTAACGGAATTCCTTTTTTAAAATTGCTTTTAGTAGGAAGTCTTCCAACACCAGGTTAAAGTCCAACAGGTTTATTTAGAATTACTAGCTTTCGGAGCATAACTCCTTCATCAGCTATACTCCGAAAGCTAGTGATTCCAAATAAACCTGTTGGACTTTAAGCTGGTGTTGGAAGACTTCTTACTGTGTCCACCCCAGTCCAACTCCGGCATCTCCACATCCTAATTGCTTTTAGTTTCCTCTTTCCTCCCATCATCAAGGCGTCAACTACCAACTGAAACACTGCTCTACAGCTGATGTTATTTGAATGGTACATTGCCCTAGTGGTCATTCGTTAATAGCAAGAGCTTTCTACTTTACAGGTCCAGTCTACCCTGGGTGATGGCCTAGGAATGTTTACAATTCTTTTGAGTAGCTCATGCTCCAAGGAAGGGGTCTCCACATGGCCCACTATCTCTCACGGTCCAAGAAACGTCCTTATATTACCTACTGATAACACACCTCACTGCAACAGTACTAACATTTGGTGCCAGGGAGGGCTTCACATCACTGCAGAACAGGGAATGCATCTTCTGAATTAGTAGGCATACGGTAGAAGCTATGACTCAAGATTAGCAGACCAGAGGTTGCTAGTTAATATTCCACTAACCGAGCATTGTAAACCCGAACTTAGTAAATCCCAGGAATTTGTGAGCTGGCCAGGAAAGAGAAGCACGAAAGCTGCAAGCTAGCCAAAAACAAAAACAACTGAAAATTAAATGAAATGAAATGAAAATTGCTTATCGTCACAAGTAGGCTTCAAATTAAGTTACTGTGAAAAGCCCCTAGTCGCCATATTCCGGCGTCAGTTCGGGAGGCTGGTACGGGAATTGAACCATGCTGCTGGCCTGCCTTAGTCTGCTTTAAAAGCCAGCTCTTTAGTCCTGTGCTAAACCAGCCCCAACTGATTGACCAAATAGTCTTCAATTGTAAAATCAATCTCTGACACAGCTTCTCAGGGTAACTAAACAGGTGCAATATAGCTCACCCTTCCTTCTGAAGGGCAATAAACGCTGGGCCCTGCCAACCATACCCAGACCCTGTGAACAAAAGTCTAAAATCAGGAAGCGCGCATTTTCCCTCACACAAGAGGGCAGGGGAATTCTCTCTTCTCCCAAAATAATATGGGGGGTCCATTAGAGGTGAATTGGAGACCAGTAAGATAGATATTAGATAAGGTTATCAAGGGATATGGAGCAACAGTGAGAAATGGACTGGAGGTACAAATCAGCCATACTCCAATTAAACAGTGGAACAAACTTCAAGGGATTGAATGGGCTCGTCCTGTCCCTATTTTTCCATGTCACATTGCAATGTAGGCTTTCAAACCACGATCCGTGTATCCAAGGTTGGACATTCTGTAGTCTACACTTAATTCCTGCTTTTAATCGATCTCCTGGAACATTCTGCTGTTGTAAACTAATTGTAAACGGTTTCCTTTGGATAGCTGATGCTGCTATAACAAATGAGAACTGGGTCTCCTGAGTCAGGACAATATTTATAGCCGGCAATACATTCTAGTTACTCAGCTTGACAGCTGCCTTGGGAGATTTTGCAATCCACATTCAAAGTTCACAAATCATTACTGCTACCTAGTGGCGAATTCAAATCCTACACCTTTTGAACCACTATAATTCCTTTTTGGAAAAGTAAAGTTGGTTGTATCTGTTTACAAGAGGAACACCAGTCCCGTCTTTTTTCTTCCTTCTCACTGCCGTTCTGCTCCACTCTACAATGCAGCAACTATGGCGTTCCCAAGCCAGGCTCAAATTGAGGGGAACGCGTTTAATTATACCAAGATAAAAAACTAATTACTGCGGATGCTGAAATCTGAAACAAAAGCAAAATCAGGGCAATCCCAGCAGGTCTGATGGCATCTGTGGAGAGAGAGAGAGAGAGAGAGAGAGAGAATGGAACTAATGTTTCAAGTCTGGATGACTCCAGCTCGGCCTGGATTGTGTTGAAATCCTGGAGCTGGACTTCAGAAAACCTTCCGATTCAACAGCAACTGTGCCACACTGAACTGTCAAGACTGCTTTCCATTTGCAAATCAATTTCCACCATTTGCTTCCCACCAGTGTCTGTGCCACAGAGTTCAGATCTGATTTATGGGCAAATTTCACTCCACATCTAGTTCTCTACCTGCATCACTTTCAATAATGATGTTCGACTATATAAATGCTCAACACCTTATCAATAGTATTTCCTGAATTAAAAATGCTTTTAGAATATTTCTCTATAGTAGCGCCAGTATCACAGCTCCATTTTAATATATTTTCAAAGGGTAATTCATATGCTCATTTTGCTCTACTCCCGCACTATCACCACGATTAAATGCTAGTGAGGGCAGCAGGGTAGCACAGTGGTTAGCACTGTTTCTTAACCACGCCAGGGACCTGGGTTTAATTCCCTGGGTCGCTGTCTGTGAGGAGTCTGCACGTTCTCCCCTTGGCTGCGTGGGTTTCCTCCGGGTGCTCCGGATCCTCCAACAAGTCCCGAAAGACGTGCTTGTTAGGTGAATTGAACATTCTGAATTCTCCCTCAGTGTACCCGAACAGCCGCATGGTGACACACTGCTGCCTCACGGTGCCGAGTACCCGGGTTCGATAACGGCCCTGGGTCACTGTCCGTGTGGAGTTTGCACATTCTCCCCGTGTTTGCGTGGGTTTCGCCCCCACAACCCAAAGATGTGCAGGGTAGGTGGATTGGCCACATTAAATTGCCCCTTAATTGGGGAACAAAAAAAAACAGAATATTGAACTTCAAATTTATTTATTTTTAATGTTTGGTAACAAAGTGACTGCAGAGACAGAAAGATGCAATTTAGCTGGTTCTATTCTCTTTGTACAAATCTTAATTTTCACAATGAAAACCCAAACTCTAAACAAATGGTAACACAGGTGTTCTCCAATCTCACAAAACACAGATTTATTAAAGTGTGGTACATAATAATAATAATCGCTTATTGTCACAAGTCGGCTTCAATTAAGTTACTGTGCAAAGCCCCTTGTCGCCACATTCCGGCCCCTGTTCAGGGAGGCCGGTACAGGAATTGAACCCGCGCTGCTGGCATTGTTCTGCAGCTGTTTAGCCCACTATGCTAACCCAGCCCCTAAACATCTGAACATCATTTGCTAAACATCAGGAGGACCAAATTATTTACTATCCACCTGGACAGGATACAGGAAAGTTAAGATAATTCAGCTCCCAAAAAATATTTACTATGCCATCTCTGGGAAATCTCTCAAACTGCTGAACAAATTATTTTATGATTCAAGGAGATGATCCAAGATATTTAGCATTCCTGGTTTACCTCTTCTTCAGCTGTTCACCAACAATTTTAAGAGACTTTGGCCTAGTCCCTCAACTCCAGAAAACATTTCTGCCGATTATTGTCCCCAGTCATACCTCAGTATTATCACTGTAGATGTAGTAAAGGACTCTGATGAAGATGTCCTCCGTCATGTTATGGAGTGTCACCATGGGGATACTGGGCTGGCTCTGAAGTTCCTCACTTTCAGAGAAATGATCCTGCAGCAATGCCCTGAAGTAGTCACTGCGACTGCAAAAAAATGCCTGCAAGCACAAAACCGAGATATCAACATCAACTTTGTACAGCCCCAGTGTTTACAACACAGAAGGAGGTGATTTATCCCATCATGTCTGTGCCAGCACTTGACTACCCAAAACTATTCCCACTGCCTTGCTCTCTCTCTCCATAACATTGCAGGTTACTGCGGAAAACCACGCACAAGGTTGAACAGTCCTCAATCGATGGTCTGCAAGGATTGGTCTGAAAGAGGGATGCAGGAGGAACAGAAGGAGCAGTCTCTCTGTCAATGCACTGGTTGCAATGGCTGCACTCGGACCCAGGTTGCCTTCTATCCAGTGTCTGCTATGTCACTTTAGCTTGGGTCTCTGTGATGCGTCGCTAAAGCTGAGCCAATACAGCAAGAGGCCAAGCCTGTTCTGTGCACCTTTCCCTTGCTTCCCTCTCTGGCTGTTGTGTCAGATATGGGTAGGGGAAACAGTGTCGCCAAGGCAACACCAAACACTACAAGAGTGGGGGCTCCAGCGGCGTGACTGGCGATGGAGAAGACTGAGAATAACATACGCAATATTACCTTCGAGTGAAATCAGGTTTATTTTGAAATTAAAATGACACTAAAGCAGCTTTAAATTTTAAAAAGGGGCGAAAGACAAGCCAAGCCTAAATGGGGAAGGACAGAGGCTGATTGTCCAATCAGAACGCACATCAATTTGCGACGTGGCACAGAGGTTTGCAGGCAGCAATCGAGCACCTGGAAGGTACTGTTCTCACGCAGAAGTCTGGGATATGTTAAACACTGGCCACTCGCACGGATATCTAGGATATGCTAAACCCTGGCCACACCAGAACTCTCAGCATCCCTCCGTGTTCTGTCACAAGGGCAAGCCAGTAATGCCTTAGGCAGTCCAAAACAATCGGAGCTTTTGCACTCAAGTTGCGCATAGAAGAGGGTCTATTTCCAGTGAAACAGAAAGAAGATGGTGATAAAGTGGCAATATCACTGGACTAGTAACAAAAGGGACCAAGGGTAATCTTCGAAGGGCACAGGTTCAAAACCCACCACGGCAGCTGTTGGGCTTTAGATTGAATTAATAAAATCCACAATCGAAAGCTCATCTCATTATGGGTGACCATGAAACTATCGATGCTGTAAGAACACAGCTGGTTCACTATGTCTCTTAGGGAAGGAAATTTGCCATCCTTACCTAGTCTGGCCCAGTGACTGGAGCCACAGCAACGTGGTTGACTCTTAACTGCCTCTCAGGTGGCCTAGCAAGCCTCTCAGTTCAAGGGCTATTCAGGATGGGCAACAAATGCTGGCCTTGCCAGCGACGCCCACATCCAATGAAGGAATGCATTTTTAAAAACAGACCGATCAAGCAGGTTTATGTTCGGCCGGTTGTGAATGCGGGTATTGTATTTTAAAACACTACCAGCATTGGGCGCAGTTAGTTTCATATTGTTGTTTTTGTTTTACTTACTTAAATAAATTAATTAAGATGCGACAGGCAAAGTTTAGAGGAGATGTGCAAGGGAAGTTTTTTTTTTTTTTACACAGAGGGTAGTGTGTACCTGGAACCTGCTGCCAGGGGTGGTGGTGAAAGCAGGTACGATCGTGACGTTTAAGGGGCATCTTGACAAATACATGAATAGGATGGGATTAGAGGGATACAGGCCCCAGAAGCGTAAAAGGTTTTAGGTTAGACGGGCAGCATGGTCGGTGCAGGCTTGTAAGGCCGAAGGGCCTGTTTCTGTGCTTTACTTTTTGTTCTTTGCAGAACTAATTCTTACTAGGAAAAAAAACACTTCTGTTATTGGGGGAGATCTGCGAAATTTTTATAACACCAGACACAAGGCCACTGTATCACAAAGACAGCACATTACCGGGTATGCTCCTGGTGGCCAGGAAATATAAGGCTGTTTAGGATCAGTGAACCCACATCAATGACATCAACTCAACTTTGCTGCAACTATACATGACCCTGGTGAGACCACATTTGGAGTATTGTGTGCAGTTCTGGTCACCTCATTATAGGAAGGATTTGGAAGCATTGGAAAGGGTGCAAAGGAGAATTACCAGGATGCTGCCTGGTTTGCAGGATAGGTCTTATGAGGAAAGGTTGAGGGAGCTAGGGCTTTTCTCTTTGGAGTGGAGGAGGATGAGAGGTGACTTAATAGAGGTTTATAAGATGATGAGGGGGATAGATAGAGTGGACGTTCAGAGGCTATTTCCTCGGGTGGATGTAGCTGTTACAAGGGGGCATAACTATAAGATTCAGGGTGGGAGATATAGGAGGGATGTCCGAGGTAGGTTCTTTACTCAGAGAGTGGCTAGGGTGTGGAATGGACTGCCTGCTGTGATAGTGGAGTCGGACACTTTAGGAACTTTCAAGCGGTTATTGGATAGGCACATGGAGCACACCAGAATGACAGGGAGTGGGATAGCTTGATCTTGGTTTCGGACAATGCTCGGCATAACATCGAGGGCCGAAGGGCCTGTTCTGTGCTGTACTGTTCTATGTTCTATGTTCTTTATACTTTTCTTCTTAAAGTGTGGTACATAAATGTATATGCGGTTATCTTTGTGACACACCAAATGGCAAAATAGGTATGTAAGACAAAAAACAAATGAATTATATTCCAGCCAGAATATATATATTTTTAAACGGTTAATGGTAGGCAGTTTCAACACCAGCGTACAGACCTTGTGGCACAGGAAGATGTAGCCTTCTACTCTGAAGCTCAGATCAGGGTAACTGCTAAAGTTATCAGTGCTGTCAAAAGGTAGCTCACCAAATCCCACCTAGGACAGAAAGGGCAAATGAAAAGATCCAATTGTATTACAAGAAAAGCAGTGAGACCGACATTACATTCAATTCAGGCAAATACAATATTAACAAGGGCACAATACATTCTGCAGGGGCGGCTTCTCAGACCACAAAGAGTTTCCCCCGCTTTGCCTCATCGTCACTCCTCGTTCACCTCTCCCCGCTTTAGCCTAACTAGAAGCCTGAATTTATTGTTTAAAATTCAATTCTGGGATGCAGGCGTTTACTGCCCATTGCAAGGTGGCAGCAGTGAGCCTCCTTGTTAAACTGCGGCATTACCCGTGTTCAGTAGGAATTTTATACAACGGAGTTACTTACGAGACAACATCAGAGGACAAAGAGTCAATCACACCAGACTGGGTAAGGGCAGCAGGCTTCCTTCCCTAAAGGGACATGAGTGAACCAGCTGGGTTTTTACGTAGGTTTTTAAAAAAATGAGCAAAATGAGCCGCAGACTGAAATCTGGAGAACCCCAGATCTATATAGCACGAAGTTGGTACAAGTTGCCTGCTTGGATCCATTCAGAAACAGCCTTTTCACAATATTCCCGATCTTGTACACTATTGTGTACAATCTCTTCAGTGAGAGAAGAGATTGGCATAATAGAACCACAGAATTCCTAGTGCAGGAGGCCATTTGTCTACACCAACCCTCTGAAAGGGCACCCCTTACCCACACCCACTCCTCCATCCTATACCCGTAGCCCACCTAACCTGCACATCTTGGACACTAAGGGGCAATTTAACATAGCCAATCCACCTAACCTGCACATCTTGGACACTAAGGGGCAATTTAACATAGCCAATCCACCTAACCTGCACATCTTAGACACTAAGGGGCAATTTAGCATAGGCAATCCACCTAACTTGCACATCATTGGAAACCGGAGCACCCGGAGGAAACCCATGCAGACACGGGGAGAAACTGCAAACTCCACACAGTCACCCGAGGCCGGAATTGAACCTGGGTCTCTGGCACTATGTGAGCAGCAGTGCTAACCACTGTGCTGAGCCGTGCCATGTCGTTTTGCTGGCTTTTCACAGGATACAGCATATAAAGCCGAGCTCCTAAATCACAGGTACAGTTTGGAACATGTTCGGCAGTCTTTTACCACCTCCCCACCCACTCCCATTTATTGGGCATAAAACATGCATGAAGATATCACTTGCATATCGACATCTAAATTAAAGCAGCTTTTATCTGTGGTACAATAACGAACGAGGGAATTATATGGGGCAGTAAAGTTATAAAGCTAAAAGGGAATGTGGATTCTTGAGCAAATTTTCCAAGGATTCTAAACTACACATGTTCAGAAGAATTTATTAATAATATAATAAAACATTCCAGGCCCATCTGCAAATGTCTTCCCGTACTGTTTTAAAACATAGGATGAGAATTAGGGAGAAAATCTCAAAATAATTCACAGTCAGCTCTTAATACTATTTTTATTTTAATTATTCATTCATGGGATGTGGCCGTTGCTAGCTGGGCCAGCATTTATTGCCCATCCATAATTGCCCTCAAGAACATAGGTCAGGGGGCAGCACGGTGGCACAGTGGGTTAGCCCGGCAGCCTCACGGCACCAAGGTGCCAGGTTCGATCCCGGCTCTGGGTCACGGTCTGTGTGGAGTTTGCACATTCTCCCCGTTTTGCGTGAGTTTCGCTCCCCCAACCCAAAGGTGTGTAGGGTAGGTGGATTGACCACGCTAAATTGCCCCTTAATTGGAAAAAATGAATTGGGTACTCTAAATTTATTTTTAAAAAGAACATAGGTCAGAGGCGCTTAGGAGGAATAAGCGATTTGTCCCTTTGAGCTTGCTCCCCCATTCACTAAGATCATGTGGTCTCAGCTTCACTTTCTTAACTCAGCCTTGAGAGAATTTATAAAGACCCAGACTCCACTAACATCTGGGAAAGAACATTCCACACTTTACGGAGAGAGCAAAATTCTCCTCATCCTGATCTTAAAAGGGAGACCTCCTATTCTTAAACTATCTTCCCAAGTTCAAGTGTCCTCCACAAAAAAAAAACATCCTCTCGGTATCCACTCTATCCTGCCCCCCAAGATCAGCACGGTAGCACAGTGATTAGCACTGTTACTTCACAGCGCCAGAGTCCCAGGTTCGATTCCTGGTTTAGGTCACTGTCTGTGCGGAGTCTGCACGTTCTCCCCGTGTCTGCGTGAGTTTCCTCCGGGTGCTCCGGTTTCCTCCCACAAGTCCCGAAAGACGTGCTGTTAGGTGAATTGGACATTCTGAATTCTCCCTCCGTGTACCCGAACAGGCGCCGGAATGTGGCAATGAGGGAATTTTCACAGTAACTTCATTGCAGTATTAATGTCAGCCTACTTGTGACAATAAAGATTATTGTTAATAAAAATCACCTATCGTTCTTCTAAACCAGAAAGGGTATAGGCCCAACCTTTCTTCAGAAGGTAAGCTCTTCATCACAGGGATGAGTCAGGTGAACATTCTCTGAACTGCTTCTAAAGTAATCATTTTGATTCAATTAGGGAGACCAAAACTGTACTGCAGATATGATCTCACCCAGGTCCTGGACAACTGTAGTAAAACTTCCCACTTTTATATTCCATTCCTCTTGCAATAAATATCAACATTGCATTTACCTTCCTAATCATTTGCTAATCAAGGTGGTGAGCGCCTTCTTGAACTGCAGCAGTATCATGTAGGTACACCCATAGTGTTGTTAGGGAGCTCCAGCAATTGTACTCAGCAACAGGAACGGTGATATAGTTCCAAGTCAGGATGGTGAGTGACTTGAAGGGGGAAACCATATATCTCATGCCCTTGTCCTTCCAGGTGATGGAGGTCCAAGTTTGGAAGGTGCTATTGAAAGAGCTTTGGTGAGTTGCTGCCGTGCATCTTGTAGATGGTGCACAGTGCTGACACTGTGCGCCAGGAGTGAAGGGAGTAAATACTGAAGCTGGCGAATACTGAAGGTGGTAAATGAGGTGCCAATCAAGCGGGCTGCTTTATCATCAACTTTACTGAAACACAGCCAAGTTTGCAGTGTATATTTTAATATTTACTCATACTGTTATGATCATTGATTCACCAATCATAGAGTGATACAGCACTGAAAGAGGCCACTCAATTCAACATAACCCAGTGATGCCTTTTCCCCACAGCCATGTAAAATTCAAGCATTTTTCTAGCAACCCCCCCCCCCCCCCCGGAGCCCTCTGGTTACCCCTCCCCCTGCACCGGAAACAGTTTCTCCCCATTTGCTCTTTGAACATCTCTATGACTCTCCACCTTAACCTTTCTCCCAAGGAGAAATCAATCCAAAAACCTGGAAGGGCGTTTGCAAATGTTGTTTTTGGTAAATTATTAAAAATGAGAACCTACCCGCAGCTCTGCAGGCAATGCACAGTCTGCAAGTATGGCCAGATCATCCTGCAGCCTGCAGTTTTCACCAGGTTCCAATGACAGAACTTTCACCCAGGTCCCAGGCTTCGAGGAAACTACATTAAAAATAAAACAGGAAACGTAACACACTTCACCATCCACTTCTAAATTTAAAACAAACTTGGAAGACCGCCCAAAAGATTACAGTCTGCTCTCATCGCCTTCAACCTGCGCTAGACCAGAAATCCAAGAGCCTGTCAGAATCTATTCACATGCTTGCTATGGCTGTTACGGAGCTGGCTTCCGTGCTTTCGGGTGACAAGGACCCATGACAACAGAATATTTTAATAATAAAACCAAATTTTCTCTTCTTTCTCTCTCCTTATGGGGAACGTGACTCCACTTGGTCACTGACTATAGCAGTATAGGAGTCCAGCATGGAACAATCCCAGAGGCAGTGTGAGGTCCGATCATGGTGGGCTGCTGTGGCCTCAGCAGTCCCAAGTTATTCTCATGTATGCTTCACAGGCTAGGAATGTGGTTCTAAACCAGTCAACAAAGCATGGTTTAAACTTCATCAATTAACTTTTCCAAGACTTGATGGAATATTATTTGCCTTTTTCCCTTAGACAGCGAGTGTCAGTAAGCTAGAAGAACAGGGAATGTCTCAGTGGTATCCCTCAATATTTAATCGAGCAACCTGCATTTCCCAACCTCCATCACGACAATCTGGTCACTGCATTTAATAAGATTCTGCTGCAGGCAAAATGGACACTGCATTTTCCTATATTACAATTACCAGAATAGATAAATGGCTCCAAAGCACTCTGGGACACCCTGAGGTTGTAAAAGGTGCTCCATAAATACACCTTTCTTTTTAGGTTTGATCATCCAGGAGGCTGCAGTGGGATAGTCAAGGAAAATGCATGTTACTTTTTAAAAGAATGCGAAGAAGGCGGGCGCTGTAGAAACTTACCAAACTCGTACACTTTTTTGCATTTGCTTTCCAATTCACTGATGAGTTCCTCCAACTTGCACTGCTTTGCTAAGATTTTAAAATCTTCAACATTTTCCACTTCAATATCCAGTCGGCCTGCAGAGTCAAAAATAGCCATGGAAATTGGTGACCTCTCTCCTTCTGAGGAACAAAGTTAACGGCCACCTGGAAAGAGGTGACAGTCAACACAACCTTGCTAAAGATAAATCATTTCCAACACACTTACACAACATAAGAACATAAGAACTAGGAGCAGGAGTAGGCCACCTGGCCCCTCGTGCCTGCTCCGCCATTCAATGAGATCATCTTTTATGGACTCAGCTCCACTTTCCGGCCTGAACACCATAACCCTTAATCACTTTATTCTTCAAAAAAACTGTATTTATCTTAAAAACATTTCATGAAGGAGCCTCAACTGCTTCACTGGGCAAGGAATTCCATAGATTCACAACCCTTTGGCTGAAGATGTTCCTCCTAAACTCAGTCCTAAATCTACTTCCCCTTATTGTGAGGTTATGCCCCCTAGTTCTGCTTTCACCCACCAGTGGGAACAACCAGCCCGCATCTATCCTATCAATTCCCTTCATAATTTTATATGTTTCTATAAGATCCCCCCTCATCCTTCTAAATTCCAATGAGTACAGTCCCAGTCTACTCAACCTCTCCTCGTAATCCAACCCTTTCAGCTCTGGGATTAGCCGAGTGAATCTCCTCTGCATACCCTCCAGCGCCAGTACGTCCTTTCTCGGGTAAGGAGACCAAAACTGAACACAATACTCCAGGTGTGGCCTCGCTAACACCTTATACAATTGCAGCATAACCTCTCTAGTCTTAAACTCCATCCCTCTAGCAATGAAGGATAAAATTCCATTCGCCTTCGATTGAGTTCTTTAATGAAGCGGCAGAGGGGGCAATTAGGTAACATCACATATATGGACTTTAATAAAAGGGGCTGGTTTAACACAGGGCTAAATAGCTGGCTTTTAAAGCTGACCAAGGCAGGCCAGCAGCACGGTTCAATTCCCGTACCAGCCTCCCCAAACAGGCGTCGGTCGGATTGTGGCAACTAGGGGCTTTTCACAGTAACTTAATTTGAAGCCAACTTGTGACAATAAGTGATTTTCATTTCATTCATATGTTTCTCACAGGGACTCATGCAATACACTTGTTTGCAAAATCCAACCCTATAGGATGAGAAAGTGTGACAGCAGAGTTAAAAAATTGGCAGACTGAGGTATAAAAAGCTGAGGGTAGCGGTTAACTACTGTTTTTCAGACCAGATACAACCAAACAGTGGTGTTCCTCCAGGGTTGCCAAAGCATAGTTAATGAACTGAACTTGTGCACGGAGGGCATAATTCAAAGGTTTTCAAATGTCATAAAGCTTGGAAATCTAATAAACAGCAAGGGGGACAGAGGCAGATTTGAGGACTGATGAAATGAGCAGACATATTGTATATCGAAATATTGGCCCTCTTTTTCACCAAATTCCTCTAATTATTTAAATATTTCCTTGCCACTTTCTGAAACGAAGACATGGATTCATATCAGGTCTTTCGTGGCAATGAATCACTTTTAAACTGTAGTTGCTGTTGTAATGTAGGAAACACTGACGGCACAGTGGTTAGTGCTGCTGTCTCAGCGCTAGCGGCGCAGGTTCGATTGCGGCCTTGGGTGACCCCGTTTGGAGTTTGCACTTTCTCCCTATGTCTGCGTTGGTTTCCTCTGAGTATTCCGGTTTCCTCCCATGGTCCAAAGATGTGCGCATTAGGTGGATTGGCCATGATAAATTGCACCTTAGTGTCCAAAGATGTGCAGGTTAGGTGGACTTATGGGGATAGAGTGGGGGAAAGGGGCTAGTTAGGGTACACTTTAATGGGGTCGAGGTAGACTCGATGGGTCAAATCTGCATTCTAGGATTTCTATAGGTTTTACAGCAGCCAGTGACTTTTGCATACAGCAAGGTCCAATAAACAGCTATGTGGTAATGACCAGATATCCTGCTCTTAATGGTGAGAGATTAATATTGGCTGAGACTCTGGGGAGAACTCTCCCCCTCTCCTTTGAAGAGGGATCTTTTACAACCACCTGGGAGGGCAGATGAGGTCTCAGCAGGGTGCATCATCTGTAAAATGGCAGCTCCAATTGTGTAGCACTCCCTCAGTACTGCTCTGAAATTGTCGGTCTAAATGTTGTGTTCCCTGGAGCAGGACTTGTATCTAACTTTGTGACTTTGAGACGAGAATGCTACCAACAAAGCCCATCACCTACATTACAATTTCTCCAATGCATAATGGAGGAGGCAGCACATTACATACCTGTATAGAAATACTGCAAAATTGCCCTGAAAGCCATCGGGTTAATCTGTCAAACAGGACGAAAAGGTAAACGTGAAACAAACTTGTACTTTGAAGCCATAACGGAATTATTCTGTCAATCATAAAGACATTACACTGATACCATAACATGGGACTGAAATAGGTCTCTCTTAAACATTAGAATGTGTTTTCCCCTCATGGCTGCACTTGAGGGCAAACACTCAAAATATGAAAGACGGCACCCGAGGGCAGCCAGCACCTTCAATCATGCCTCAGTACAAGCCAACACCTTGAGGTGAGCAAGTGGGGGAACCGGAGGAACAGAATATGAGTTTCTACTGGTTAATTGGAATACAGTGATTAAAAAGAAAAAGTCAGACACCAGGGAGAAGGGGCACCAAGTAATCAGAGGCCCACTCCAAGGATTTGTTAATTGGAAAGCTGCAATCAGAGCAGACAAGCAGAAAGACTGAGGTGTGCGGATACACAAGTGGGAGCAAGCTGAGAGACTGAAAATAAAATGCATTTGGGATCCTAGGTTCTATAAACAGGAATGCAGAGGGATCAGGCTAAGCCCACACACATCAATGGTTGGGCTGCAGTTAGAATGCCAACCCTGATTTCGCAGAGAGCAGTGAAGGAATAGCTTTCGCCGTTCGTCACGTGAGTGACTCGCTGAGTTTTTAGCAGGTTTGTCAGCAGAGATTCCCAGTGATTTGGCATGAATGTGAATGCAGCTCCCACAACGGGGAATCAGTGGAGTCTGTGAGCAGGATAAGCAGCACAAAGGGATCTCAACCAATCGGATTGAAGAACCCTCACCAGACAGCAAAGCAGGAAGTAAAACACAGGAAGCAATGATTACATCATTGTACAGAAGCAAAATGAAGACTAGAACAAATAAATAGGAAAGGACAATACATAAAAGAACAAAACAGGATTAAAAAAAGCAACATTAATTTTATTTTGAGGGAATGAAACTCCATGGTTGCCAATTCCATTTTTCAGGGCCAGAGAGATTGCTCAGCTATCATTGCTGCTGATTATATCGTTGGAAATCCAGTTAGGCCTGACTGAACAAGCTCCAGTTTTCTCAGCTGATTTAGGAGAGAGAAAAGTGGATATTAGTCTGAAGTTCATGCCATGACAGTGATCTATCCATCAGTGAGACACGCAACAGCACAGCCTAGTGCGGGAGCAGGGCATCATGGACAGCAACTTCTGCACTTCCAAGTTGAACTGCGCATATGCAGATCCCAGAAGCCGAGGTCAGTTTTACCCAATAATAAAAAACCGAGGGATCACAGCCCCACCGTTACTAGTGAAGTAAAATCCAACCCAGTGTGTCCAGTTTTGGGCTCCTTACCCGAGGAAGAATGTCAGGATCTTGTAAAGAACGTGAGGAGGGAGAGTCACTGGAATGATATTGGAGCCGAGAGGATGAATTTACGAAGTGCAACATGATGATAAGAGGTATTCAAAATTCTAAAATACTTTGATAAAGGCACGGTCAAGGGAATCTATTTCCACCATTGGCAAGTTGGTAGCAAAAGAACACACCACAGAAATTCAAGGAGTTTTCTCCTGCCATAACTGAACAGAAATCCTGGAGATCTGGCAGAAATTACCACTTAGCCGAGGAATCCACCCAACCTACTGCAGGAAATCACATCCTGCAGTATGTGATTCTAAGCGCATATCTTTAAGGTCAACACCAAAAAAATAAAGGTAGAAATTCAAAATTCAGTGAATTTATTTTAGCCAGAGGGTTGTTAATGGAATGAGCAACTACTAGCAACAGCAGTGGGAGCACAACACACAGATTTCTGAAAAGGATAGTTAATCCTCGTGAATCCTCATTGAACTCTTGTTTCCCGTTTAATTCCTGCTCCTTTGGCTCTTATACTTCTGAAAATGGGCATTACTGGGGCTGACTCCTTTAATAAAAAAGAAACAATAGCAGGATGTGCTGCCATCAGTGATGACCCCATTTGACAGTCTTGGTCAACAATCAATGAGTCTTAGAATAGCAGGACAACTGCTGTTGTTGATTGCGGTTGGTGGAACCCTTCAGCTTTTAGACATACAGACAGGCTGGCTCTCAGGTTTCAGTTTCGTTTTTTGAGACAGAGCTGAAGAAGATTTTAAGTTCTCTCTCACAGAAGGGGGTGGATCTCTCTCAAAAACCCCAGTTGGGGGCTCTGTTTCCTCCTTAGTTGAGCTGGTAAGCATTCTCTGTGAGACTGTGAGACTGTTCATCCAAGTTAGGCTTCAGTTGGATCAAGAAGCCGGAGAGTGCAAGCCCTGATCTCTCTGGTCAGATGGCTCTCTGTCAGAAGGGGTTGGTTTAAAACACCCTCTCTATGCAGCCAGGTCTGTGAAAGTTTCACTTCTGATTAAAAGGCTGGGGAGCTGAATCAAATTTATCTCAACTGATGGCCTGGGTTTAAAGACCGTTCTCTCTGCAGTTAGTTCAGCCTGCAGGAAATTCCAGTCCAGTGCGACCTGCAGGAAGTTCCAGTCCAGTGCGACCTGCAGGAAGTTCCAGTCCAGTGCGACCTGCAGGAAGTTCCAGTCCAGCGCGACCTGCAGGAAGTTCCAGTCCAGCGCGACCTGCAGGAAGTTCCAGTCCAGCGCGACCTGCAGGAAGTTCCAGTCCAGCGCGACCTGCAGGAAGTTCCAGTCCAGTGCGACCTGCAGGAAGTTCCAGTCCAGTGCGACCTGCAGGAAGTTCCAGTCCAGTGCGACCTGCAGGAAGTTCCAGCCAGTGCGACCTGCAGGAAGTTCCAGTCCAGTGCGACCTGCAGGAAGTTCCAGCCAGCGCGACCTGCAGGAAGTTCCAGTCCAGTGCGACCTGCAGGAAGTTCCAGTCCAGTGCGACCTGCAGGAAGTTCCAGTCCAGCGCGACCTGCAGGAAGTTCCAGTCCAGCGCGACCTGCAGGAAGTTCCAGTCCAGCGCGACCTGCAGGAAGTTCCAGTCCAGCGCGACCTGCAGGAAGTTCCAGTCCAGCGCGACCTGCAGGAAGTTCCAGTCCAGTGCGACCTGCAGGAAGTTCCAGTCCAGTGCGACCTGCAGGAAGTTCCAGTCCAGTGCGACCTGCAGGAAGTTCCAGCCAGTGCGACCTGCAGGAAGTTCCAGTCCAGTGCGACCTGCAGGAAGTTCCAGCCAGCGCGACCTGCAGGAAGTTCCAGTCCAGTGCGACCTGCAGGAAGTTCCAGTCCAGCGCGACCTGCAGGAAGTTCCAGTCCAGCGCGACCTGCAGGAAGTTCCAGTCCAGCGCGACCTGCAGGAAGTTCCAGTCCAGCGCGACCTGCAGGAAGTTCCAGTCCAGCGCGACCTGCAGGAAGTTCCAGTCCAGCGCGACCTGCAGGAAGTTCCAGTCCAGCGCGACCTGCAGGAAGTTCCAGTCCAGTGCGACCTGCAGGAAGTTCCAGTCCAATGCGACCTGCAGGAAGTTCCAGTCCAGTGCGACCTGCAGGAAGTTCCAGTCCAGTGCGACCTGCAGGAAGTTCCAGTCCAGCGCGACCTGCAGGAAGTTCCAGTCCAGCACGACCTGCAGGAAGTGAGGGCTGCTGTTTGAAATCCTCAAGTGAAGGATTCTAATATTACCTCGGTGAGTCTGAGGGCCAGTCTGGTGGAGGTCATTCCCCTGAAACTGTCTCCCCAGAGAGAATTCATGTTCTAGTTGGAAGACAACCATTAGAAGATACAAACTGATGTGACTATCAATTCACACGACACGTAGTTGGAAGTGAACAGTGTTGTTTTAATGATCTTACAACGAAGCCTGCCTGCGACACGATGAACTGGCAAGCAGGCTCAGAAAGCCAGGCTTTATACTTCCGGTTAGTGGGAGGAGCCATGGGCGGAGCCAAGGGTGGAACCCAGTACAAACTCATCTCCCCCTAGGGGCAGAGCAGCGCAACTGCTCGTATACCGAACTTACACAGACACAGTACATCATATATAATAACAGTGTGATTTACACAGACTGTGATTCACCACATTCACCCCCTGTAAAAATTGAGTTCAGCGGGGGTGATGTGTCTACCAATTCCCAATTGCGAATTACAAATTACAAGTTACAATTTACATGTTATAAATTACAGGTTAAGTCGATCTGGCGGCCGAGTCGTCCTCTGGGATCGATGAAGCACCGGGGTTGCAGCCTCTTCTGGTGGCTGGGCGGTGGCCATCGGAGAGGGAACCATGGCGGACTCCGGGGGTGATACGGCCAGAGCTTCGGATCCAACTGGTTCGACTGGTGAAGGGGAGCGCCGGAAACCCAATGGTGCGGGGGTGCGGAGCACGGGCAGCGGAACTGCAGGCGTGGGGGCGCCGGGCGCAGGGGGTTGGGAGGGGTATAGTGTGAGGGTTATCTCAGCGGCGGTGGTGTCCGAGTTGGATCCTGCAGGTGCCAGGTCCCGGAGGGGAAAAGTGTCCTGACGGCCATTGGGGTACTCTATAAATGCGTAGTGTGGGTTTGAATGGAGCAGGAGCTCTCTCTCTATGAGTGGGTCAGTCTTGTGAGTCCGGACGTGCTTCCGGAGGAGAACTGGGCCCGGTGTCTTTAACCATGCTGGGAGCGAAACCCCCGTGGTAGTGCCCCTGGAGAAAACAAATAGCCGCTCGTGAGGGGTCTGGTTGGTGGCCGTACATAGGAGGGACCTAATAGCATGGAGCGTGTCGGGGAGGACTTCCTGCCAATGGGAGGTCGGGAGCTTCCTGGACCGGAGGGTCAGTAGGATGGTCTTCCAGACCGTTGCGTTCTCCCTCTCCACCTGCCCGTTCCCCTTGGGGTTGTAGCTAGTAGTCCTGCTCGAGGCAATGCCCTTTTCGAGCAGGTACTGACGCAGCTCGTCGCTCATAAAGGACGAACCCTGTCGCTGTGTACGTAGCTGGGGAAACCAAACAGGGTGAAGATACTATGCAGAGCCCTAATGACTGTGTGGAAGGTCATATCGGGGCTCGGGATAGCAAAGGGAAAACGAGAGCACTCGTCGATGACGTTCAGGAAGTACACATTCCTATTGGTCGAGGGGAGTTGTCCTTTGAAATCGATAGCGAGGCGTCCAAAGGGCCGAGAAGCCTTGACCAGGTGGGCCCTGTCTGGTCTATAGAAGTGCGGTTTGCACTCCGCACAGATTGGGCAATCCCTGGTGATGGCTTTCACATCCTCTGTGGAGAAAGGCAGATTTTGGGCTTTGACGTAGTGGGCGAGCCGGGTGACCCCGGGGTGGCAGAGGTCATCGTGAATAGCTTTCAGAAGGTCGTCTTGCGCGCTGGCGCACGTGCCGCGGGTCAGGGCATCCGGGGGCTCGTTGAGCTTCCCCAGTCGGTACATAATATGTACTTGTAGGTGAAGAGTTCAATCCTCCACCGTAAGATCTTATCATTTTTGATCTTGCCACTTTGAGAGTTGTCGAACATAAAGGCAACCAATCTTTGGTCGGTGATGAGGGTGAACCTCCTACCAGCGAGGTAGTGCCTCCAGTGACGTATCACTTCCACAATGGCTTGTGCTTCCTTTTCGACCGAGGAGTGTCGAAGTTCCGAAGCGGAGAGGGTTCGGGAGAAAAAGGCGACTGGTCTCCCAGCCTGATTTAGTGTGGCTGCGAGAGCTACCTCTGAGGCATCGCTCTCCACCTGGAAGGGGACGGATTAATCCATCGCCCGCATGGCCGCTTTGGCGATGTCCTCCTTGATACGAGTGAAGGCCTGACGAGCCTCATCCGATAGAGGGAAGAGTGTGGCCTTAAATAGTGGGCGGGCTTTGTCCGCATATTGAGGGACCCACTGGGCATAATACAAGAAGAATCCCAGGCACCTTGTGAGGGCCCTGGGACAATGAGGGAGAGGGAGTTCTAAGAGGGGGCGCATAAGGTCCGGATCGGGGCCCAGGACTCCGTTCTCCACGACATAGCCAAGGATGGCTAGCCTGGTCGTGCGGAAGACGCATTTCTCCGTGTTATACGTGAGGTTGAGTTTCTGGGCAGTCTGGAGAAATCGATCGAGGTTAGCGTCGTGGTCCTACTGGTCGTGGCCGCAGATGGTGACGTTATCCAGGTACGGAAACGTGGCCCGCAGCCCGTACTGGTCCACCATTCGGTCCATTGCTCGTTGGAACACCGAGACCCCATTAGTGACGCCAAAGTTGAACCCGGAGGAAGTGGAAGAGGCGGCCGTCGGCCTCAAACGCCGTGAAGTGGCAGTCCTCCGGGTGGATTGGGAGCTGATGGTATTCAGACTTCAGATCCACCGTGGAGAAGATGCGGTACTGGGCGATCTGATTCACCATGTCTGCAATCCTGCGAAGGGGGTACGCATCGAGGAGCGTGAATCGATTCATGGTCTGGCTATAGTCCACTACCATTCAGAATTTTCCCCCGGTCTTGACAACCACCACCTGAGCTCTCCAGGGACTGTTACTGGCCTCTATGATCCCCTCACGTAGAAGCCTATGGACCTCGGTTCTGATAAATACCCTGTCCTGCAGGCTGTATCGCCTGCTGCGAGTGGCTACTGGTTTGCAGTCCGGCGTGAGATTGGCAAAGAGTGGAGGGGGGTCGATTTTTAGTGTAGCGAGGCTGCAGATAGTGAGTGGGGGAAAGGGCCCGCCGAAGCCGAGTGTGAGGCTTTTGAGGTTGCACTGGAAATCGAGTCCCAGTAGGAGTGGGGCGCAGAGTTCAGGGAGCACGTACAGCTGGAAGTTTGAGTAGCTAGTGCCCTGGATCGTTAGGGTCGCGACGGTGCTCCCTTGGAGGTGAACAGAGTGGGAGCCCGAAGCGAGGGAGATCGTTTGCCGTGCATGGAAAATAGGGAGTGAACAGCGTCTTACCAGTTGTGTGTACACGAAGCTCTCGGTGCTCCCGGAGTCGAAGAGGTACGGTGTCCTGTACCCGTTGATTTCAATGGTCATCGTTGAGTTGCGGAGGTGCTTTGGACGGGACTGGTCCAGTGTCACTGCGCTGAGTTGCTGGTAGTCGGCGGCTCGATCAGCTGTGCTGGAGTGGCCCCGTGATGACTGCCCTCTGAGTTCGTAATCGTCTAGTCGAATTTCTGAGTTGGAAGAAGATGGCCGCCCCCGTGGATCGCACGTGGCGGGCAGCGAGGAAGATGGCGCCCAAGATGGCGGCCCCCATGAGTCGCACGTGGCCGGCCGCGTGGAGGGGGGTTGCCAAGATGGCGGCCCCCATGAGTCGCACGTGTCATTTGGGGGCGGAGTCGGAGTACAGGCCGCAGCATTTCGGGGCCTGCGGGCCTGTGGATTCTGGAAACGGGTGCTCTGGGCTGCGGGGGAGTAAGAAGAGGAGGCCTGTTTCGCCAGGCAGACCCAGGCGTAGTGTCCCTTGCGACCGCAGCTGCTGCAGGTCGCGTTACGGGCCGGGCAGTACTGCCGTGGGTGCTGGGGCTGCCCGCAAAAGTGGCACACTGGGGCTGCGTTATGGCAGGCCTGGGGCAGTCGCTGGTCGGGAGCCTAGGATGGGGTCGCTTGGTCCACTGGGAACGAGGTGAGGCTGCGGAATGAGACCTCCATAGTGGTAGCTAATTCTACAGTGTCCTCTAAGTTCTGGGCCCCTTTTTCTAACAACCGCTGGTGCACATAATTTGATCTGAGGCCTGCCACATACACATCCCGAACCGCAAGTTCCATGTGCTGTTCGGCTGATACCACCTGATAATTACAGTCCCGAGCTAAAATCTTTAACTCCCGCAGGAATTCTTTTAACGACTCCGCGGGGCGCTGGCGGCGGGTCGTAAAAAATATGGCGCGCGTAGACCTCGTTGATGGGCCTCACGTACATTCCATCTAGCATGGCTAGGGGCCCCCTATACGAGTTGGTACTATTTAGTTGAGAAGATATACGGTGGCTCACCCTTGCGTGCAGTAGACTGAGTTTCTGCTCCTCTGTAGTTTCTAGAGTACTTGATTCAGCCAGGTAGGCCTTAAAACATCTGAGCCAGTGCTGGAAGATTTCTCTTGCCTCTGCAGCCTGCGGGTCGAGTTCTAGTCGGTCAGGTTTGAGGGCTGATTCCATAGTTGTTTCTTGATTTGTTTCTTCGATTTCTTCTTATCGATTTCTTCTTGTTTCCTAAGATCATTAAATTGATGTGACCATCAATTCACACGACACGTAGTTGGAAGTGAACAGTGGTTTTAATGATCTTACAACAAAGCTTGCCTGCGACACGATGAACTGACAGGCAGGCTCAGACTGCCAGGCTTTATACTTCTGGTTAGTGGGAGGAGCCATGGGCGGAGCCAAGGGTGGAGCCCAGTACAAACTCCTCATCTCCCCCTAGGGGCAGAGCGGCGCAACTGCTCGTATACCGAGCTTACACAGACACAGTACATCATATATAACAGTGTGAATTACACGGACTGTGATTCACCACACAAACCAACCAATGTTTTCAAAACTTAGCGTCCTTCGAAGATCGCTGATGACAATGACCACAACCTCAGCAGCAAAGATTCACCTCACGACCTTTTAATCTCTGTAATTTTCAATCCTTCCCTACCCCCACCGTGTGTTTGTCTTGTGTGTGTCTGAGTGGAGGGTGGGACAGGGTTTGGGGAATAATTAGTTTAGCAGATCATTGTTATATTCTTACCATTATATGTTCATCTGTTTCTCGTTACAAATAAAGAGTTTTATTAATATTTTACTCACAAATCTGGTGCCTGTAACTCATTGGAGCATTCAAAGTCAAAGGTCTCAGGAAAATACACAAATTATTGGTTACATCACTTACGTTGGGATTCCGGACTCTGCACTCGCCCAGGGTGTCGTAACAATGTTACGAAAAAGAAAAAACTGTTGGGGAATGGGACCGAGGACTTTTAAAAGTTTGGGATGTGATCGTGGCTGGCAAAGCCAGCATTTATTGCTCCTCGCCAATTGCCCTCGCAAAGGTGGTGATGGGCCACTATCTTGAAACGCTGCGGTATATCTGGTTCTTCCAGGAAGCCACCACGAGATATGTACTGGTCAGATAGTTGCCTTTGGTGCTGTAAAAAAGTGCCACAGTGCTAATGTGCATCTTACCAATGGGTGCTTGAGAGCTATCGCCTTTTTTCCCTTCCACTTTGTCTGAAACATTTCTGCGAAGTACGTCGAACGCGCATTCAACACGCAGCAATGAGCTCGGAACGTCTGCCCGTGAACCAGGAAGGCAACATCACTATAATATCCTTGTTCCAACAATCTGCTCAAGGAAATGAAAAAGATAAGTTACAATATCTGCCAGAAATCAAATTCATCTCGGTTTTCCTTGTGCTCACCAGGTTTGAGGGATGTCTGTGTTGGTAAATAAATCTATTTTGAGAAACTTCAGTATCGCTAATCATTCCCAAGTTAGTGAAGCTCAGATAGAAAGAACATAATACTGATCTGTGCCAACTGTGTGCTTCGCTCCCAAGCACATTCCTATTGTAATACTATGGTAGTTTTTCTAATGAACATTGACCCATTCTTGCACCTGTCAGTGACAATGCCTAGCAGTTAAAAGGGCCGGCACAGCCACAATGGGCTGAATGGCCTCCTTCTGCCCTGGATCTATGAAAAGAGCCAACAGGGAAATTAGTTCATGAATAACCTTCAAAATACACTAACTATTAAACAAGTTGCTGCATTCAAGTATAATTGCTCATTGATAGAAAGCAATTGATATAGCTCAATAGCTACTTCAAAAACCAAGTAAAGACTTTAGGAAGAATTTACTTAGAGTGGCGATTGCTGCCATTTGGAGAGACTGGAGCAAATAGCATTGCTATATTTAAGAGGAGGCTTGGACTGGACGAGTGAGAAAGGAGCAGTGGTATGGGGCAGAGTGGGAAAGGTAACTCAGAGTAGGAGGAATGTGTGGAATGTAAATAATGGCTCAAACCAGTTGGACTGAATGGCCTGTTTCCGTGCGGTAGATTTAAATGTCATGCCTATTGCTGCCAAATTATAAGCCATTAACTGCCCCAGGGAAAGAAATGGATAGAAACATCTCAAACTTCTAGAGGCAGGCAGGCAGCAGGAAGGAGGATAATGAACCAGGTGCATATTTCTGATGTTCGCACATCTTCAACATCCCCCCCCCCCTTAGAGTAAAAGGTTGGTGATTAACCCATTTTATCACCCATTCCACACTCATGGACAGCACACAATAATAATAATAATCTTTATTATTGTCACAGGAAGACTTACATTAACACTGCAATGAAGTTACTGTGAAAATTTCCTAGTCGCCACATTCCGGCACTTGTTCGGGTTCAGAGGGAGAATTCAGAATGTCCAATTCACCGAACAGCATGTCGTTCCAGACTTGTGGGAGGAAACCGGAGCACCCGGAGGAAACCCACGCAGACACAGGGAGAACATGGAAACTGCGCAGACAGTGACCCAAGCTGGGAATCGAAACCAAGTCCCTGACGCTGTGAAGCAACAGTGCTAACCACTGTGCTCCCGTGCGTGCCGCCCATAAACATGGCACTACTCATGTATAAACCAGTGACTGAACAACATGTGTGGCACAAGGAAGCAGAACATGGCTAGGCTGGGAAGTTGTGAGTTAACTGACCTGGCCATCTGTCCGGCATGATTCTCTGGACCCGACTGGTTTGTGCCAGTATTACCATTGGCTAGGGCAGAGCAATTAGCAATGCAAATAGAAGGCTACAACCATATAGCAAAAGAGATTTTTGTTACTGTAATCAATCAGACACCATCATGCATCAGAGTTTTCTTTCTGGAGATTGATGTATGACAGTTGGGTTCACATTACACTGTTCATATTGCTAAAGAATTTATTTCCATCGTGTCTGTGCAGCCATCAAGCGATTCTCAACCCATTTTCCAGCACTCGGTCCGTAGCCTTGTCTGCTGTGGTGTTTCAAGTGCTCATCTAAATACTTCTTAAATGTTGTGAGGGTTCCTGCCGCTACCACCCTTTCAGGCAGCGAGTTCCAGATTCCCATCACCCTCTGGTAGAAACATTTTTTCCCTCAAATCTCCTCTCAATGTCCTGCCCATTACCTTAAATCCATGTCCCCTGGTTATTGACCTCACTGCTGAGGGGAAAGGTTTCTGCCTGTCTACCCTATCTATGTCCCTCATAATTTTGTACACCTCATTCAGGTCTCCCCATCACCCTCCTCTATTCCAAGGAAACCAACCCAGCCTAGCCAACCTCTTCATTTCTGATACACCCTAGCCCAGGCAACATCCAAGTGAATTTCCTCTGCTCCCTTTCTTGTGCAATCACGTCCTTCCTATAATGTGGCGACCAGGATTGCACACATTACTCTAATTGTGGTCTAAGGATGTTTTGTACAACTCCATCATAACCTCTCTGCTCTTATATTCTTTGCCTCAGCTAATAAAGGCAAGTATTCCACATGTGTTCTTAACCACCTTATCAATCTGTCCTTCTGCCTTCAGAGACGTTTGGACATGCACCCCAAGGTCCCTCTGGTCCTCTGTGCTTCCTAGGATCCTACCGTTCATTGTGTATTACCTTGCCTTGTTAGCCTGCCAAATCACACTTTTCAGGGTTAAATTCCAGTTGTCACTGTTCTGCCCATCGGACCAGCCAGTCTATATTTTCTTGTAATTTAAGGCTATTTACCACACCACCAATTTTTATGTCATCTGTGAAATTACTGACCATACCCTTCACATTCCCATCTAGATCATTAATGTACAGTGCAAACAGCAAGGAACCTAGCACCGATGCCTGCAGTACACCACTGGACACAGGTTTCCAGTCACAAAATCAATCTCTGCCTCCTGCCACTAAGTACATTTTTGGATCCAATTTGCCAAATTGCCCTGGATCCCATTGTCTCTTACCATCGTGATCAGTCTCCCATCGGGACCTTGTCAAAAGCCTTATTGAAGTCCATGTAGACTACATCAACCACACTATCATCTACACACCTGCTCACCTCGAAAAATTTAATCAAATCTGTTAGACATGGCCACCCCTGACAAAGCCATGCTGCCAATCTTCAAATAATCTTTGCCTCTCCAAGTGGAGATTAATTTTGTCCCTCAGAACTTTTCCGATAATTTCCCTACCACTGATGCTAGACTCACCGGCCTGTAGTTACCTAGTTTTACCATACTGCCCTTCTTGAATAATGGTACCACATTAGTTGACCTCCAGTCCTCTGGCACCTCACCTGTGGCTAGAGAGGATTTGAAAATTAGTGCCAGAGCCCCTGTAATCTCCTCCCTTATATCACACAACATTTTAGGATACATTTCATCTGGGCCTGGGGGTTTATCAACTTTTAAGCCCACTAAAACCTCTTCCCTCTCAATGCTAATCTGTTCAATTATATCAGTCCCCTCCATGCTTTCTATACCTTCATTGTCCTAAGCCATGCTGAAAACAATGCAAAATACTTATTAAAACCTCACCTACGTCTTTCGGCTCCATACCCAGATTGCCACTTTGGTCCCGAATGTGCCCTACTCTCTCCCTGGTTACCCTCAATAAATTTATAAAACACCTTGGGATTTTTCTTTATTCTTCCCCCCAGTGTTTTTTCATGCCCCATCTGTGGTCTCCGAATTTATTTTTTAAAGTACCCCACCCCCTGCACTTTCTATACTCCTTTTGGGCATCCACTGTTTTGAGCCCCCTATGTTTGTTTTAAGCCTCCTTTTCCTCTTTATCCAAATCTGTATATCCCTGAACATTCAGGGTTCTTTGGACTTTACCCGTTACAGGCACATGTTGGCCCTGTACTCTCTCTCTCTTTCCTTTTTGAATGACTCCCATTGCGCTGTGGATTTTCCAAGTAGCTACACCCTGTACCCCAGGCATTGGCAAACTCGGGGGCACGACCCGCGGGTGGGTCGCGGAGCCCCCAATTGCGCAAATCTGTGGGCAACAGCCGCAGCAGCCAGCTGTTAATAACGCCGGCTGCAGGCGGCCTTCAAAATGGCCGCGAACATGTAAATAAAATACGGCCACACTGCGCATGCGTGCCAGATCATCGGCGCGCATGCGCAAAACTATGTGCATGCGTGATGATCTGGCACGCATGCACAGTACTGCCACCTTTTTTTTTTTAAACTGGTCGCAACTTTTTGTTTTGCAAGTTCGGGGGGGGGGTTTTAATAATTTTATTCATTTATTTATTCATTAATTTTTTTTTACAAGTTTTGGGGGGGGGGGGGATTATTTGATAAAAGTTTACAGCAAAAAAATGCAGAACTTTGGACAGATGGAGACTCCATACTTTCCGACACCGGAAGGCTTCACCTTCATCCAACAGGTTCCTTTGGAGGAGCGTGTACGAGGGCCAAAGGGACCCAAAACCATTTCCTCCATTTTTGTCAACAGCAAACAAGATAGGAGAAAATGGTCGCGCAGGTCGGTCGGCCGGCGTGGGTCGGCCGGGTTGGGTCCCTGAAGGTTGGCCGGTTGGTAAAAATGGGTCCCCGGAAAAAAAGTTTGAAGAACACCTTGTCCACTTTATCCAGATCCAGTCTCATCACATTAAAATTGGGCTTCCCCCAATTCAGAACCTTTATTTCCGGTCTATCTTTGTCCTTTACCATAACGACCTTAAATCATACTGAGTTATGGTCACTATCACCTAAATGTTTTCCCATTGACACTTCTACCACTTGCCTGGCTTCATTCCCTAAAATTCATACTTACTGGAGTTTAGAAGGATGAGAAGGGATATGATAAAGGTGTATAAAATACTAAATGGGATTGATAAAGTAAATGTAGATCAAATATTCCCCCTTGTGGGGAAACCTAGAACGAGAGTTCACAGATACAGATTGAGAGACTGTCAATTTAAAACTGAGATGAGGAGGAACTACTTCTCGCAGAGGTTGGTGAATTAGTGGAACTTGCTTCCCCATAGTCTGGTGGAATCTAGTCATTAAATAGTTTCAAAAAAGAGATAGATATATTTTTGATTTTTTTTAAAAGGGTTAAAGGATATGGGCAACAAATGGGGAGGTGGATTTGAAACCAGGAGGAGATCAGCCATGATCTGATTGAATGGCGGAGCAGGCTCAAGGGGCTGAATTGTCTACTTCTGCTCCTAATTCCTATGTTGCTATGATTCTATGATATCTGCTCTGCTATCTTTTCCGGGAGATGGCCACAGAACTGACCGGCTTTAGGAAAGAGGGCCTATTTCTCAATGGTAATCCTCTTTCCTAACAAATGGAGCCATTGAGCAGAGGGTGAAACATAACTGGAAAATGCTGTTTGCTTGAGATTCACTGAAGGGTTTTTCAATGAAATTGAGAATATTTTAGAAGAACTAATTTTGAAAAAAAGTTTAAAAGTTAGCAGATCAATATTTTGCCTTTCAGTACTAATTTCTGAGCCGGAGCCAAAGGGTTCAGGTGCAGGCTCCAGCTTCCTCACTGGGATCAGCAGCTCAACTCTATAGCAGTGGGTCAGCGGCTCCCAGCCAAGGAAGCGGACAGAGATCACTCTTGGCCACTGCCCAGAAGGAGTTGAGCTGGTGCCACTAACGTGCAGTATCATGGATCCAGCTTTCTTTTCTCCCCATGCCACAGCAATCTGTCTGTGCTCACTGGAGGAGGGACAGGCGCCGTTGGTTCTCCAATCCTGTGCCAGGGAGAGAGCAAGCCAACTGCGCCTGCTGCATTCCCAGGAACATAGCCTTGCGCTTGCTTCCTGCAAAAGTGTTGATTATTCCATCCACTCATAGTTCACTCATCCCAGGGGCAGATGGTGAGCAGCCCACTTTGCCTCCGGCCTAACAAACCAGCAGCCAGAGACACAATGGTCGCCATTGTATTACTCATGAGTCACTTATGCAGCTACTCCTGCCGCAACTCGTTCACTCTGCCAACCAAGGGATTCTAGGATGGAGAGATTCAGTTTGCTCCAGAACAAATGCTGGGTGCAAGGGGCAGTAGGAGGTGTTCCCTATGAAAACTGAGCAGAAGGGTAAAAAGCAACGATATTTAGGAGCACAGTACACATGCGCAATCCACATCAGTACCAGTTTATATCTTATGTCATCGTACTGCCAAGTACGTCATCAGATCAGCGTTATACAATGAACCATTACATTCAATAACACTGGGATTGATATCAATTCCAGATAACTGTTAGGTGGGTTGGCAACCCCAAAGTTAGGGGAAATAACGTGCTCTTTTTATTCACCTACAGGATTTGGGTGCTGCTGGCCAAGTCAGCATTTATTGCTCATCCCTAATTCTCCCAGAGAAACTGGTGGTGATCTGCCTATTGAACAGCTGCAGTTCATGTGGTGTAGGTACGTCCGCCAACATTGCTATTAGGGAGGGAGTTTGACCTAGCGACAGTGAAGGAACGGCGATATATTTCCAAGTCAGGATGGTGAGTGACTTGCAAGGGAACTTCTAGGTGGTGGTGTTCCCATGTTTCTGCTGCCCTTGTCCTTCCAGGCGGTACAAGACACTTAGAATTTGACCCCTCAATATATTGTTGATTCCCCTTGCACTTGCCCTGGTTTGATCCAGCTGTAGTTTAGGAAGTTTTGCTTCCTTAAGTTGAGAGCCATTTATTTCTCCCCTTGTGGAACACAGCAACCAAGAACTTGGGTTAGCCAGGTTTAATAATAATTTACATTTATGTCGCACTTTTATAGTAAATCATTCACAGAAGCACAATTAGTCACAAATTAATACCAAGCCATTCTACTGGCAGCAATGGCTTCTTTAGTGTTATACATGAATGGTCAGGCACTTGTTTATGGTGAATCAGCTTCCTGTAAATCCATCTTCATGTTATTCCATTATTGTCACTGTCATCACTCTTACTGTACACAAAACAGCTATTGCATATTCCTATTTAGCATAGAAAAACTACAAAGGAACTTCTCGAAGGAGTGATCAGATTTTTAAAAAATTAATGCTGATCCAAAGTAGGAGATGTTAAGAGGGCGTAACAAACAAACCAATTCCTAGCATTGGTATTAAAGAGGGTGATACAGGGGTTCTGCAGTCAAGTCATATGCCCTTAATGAGAAAATGGACACTTTACTGTTAAAAGGCAGCTTGCCACTGGGACTACAGGAGGTAATGCAGTCAATTAGGTGATGTATTGGGAAAAGTGCCAGGGCCGGATGGCTTCTCAGTAAAACTTTTCGGTGGAGTTGGCCCCACATCTTTTGGAGATGTTTAATGAAGTCTGAGAACACGCACAAACACACTCAAAAACAGCTTCTTCCCTGCTGTTACCAGAGTCCTAAATGGCCCTCTTATGGACTAACCTGATTAACACGACATTCCTGTATGCTTCACCCGATGCCGGTGTTTATGTAGTTACATTGTGTACCTTGTGTTGCCCTATTACTACCACTATGCTACTGTGCTGCCCAGGGAGGGTCACCTATACCACCCAGAGCACCAGGTTTAAAGCGGACTGTCAGCGGCATGCGCAGCTGCATGGCTGCGTTAATGGTGTTGCGTACCCATCCAACCTGACCCCACAGCCCACCTCCTGGCCAGCCCCACTACTCTCCCCTGGCCCTGGCCCTGGCAGAAGCCCCCCGGCCTGGGGCACGACTGTTGGTGAAGTATGGCGGTGCTGGACACTGTTCGTAGCCACCACACCAGATTCACAATTTATGAGAACACACGTAGACCGCACTGTCGGGAACTCGGCCTATCAGAGGGGGTGAGTACTGTACAGTCAAGTAGACAATGGCAAGAACGGAGGTCCTTAAGGTTTGAGCATCTGTACTCCATGGCTGCATTTTGGACAATTGAATACATTGATACAATTCTCACATGACTGAAACTGTCTGGAGATAGCCAATATCAAACAAATCCATAAGGACAGCCCTATGATTCAGGCTGGTACACAAAGGCTAGAACGATGCATCTCCTGCTTAGCATAAGACACCCTGCCTCAAAAGACACCTTGGGCAAGGAAGTAGGAATTATTCATTTTTGCTGCAAGCTTATAATTCTTCTCTGCAGGGGCTCAACCAACTTTGCCTAGAAAACCAGAAAGCTTGCTGTTGTTTTGGGTAAATCAGTAAAGGTTAATCACTAGAAACCTCCAACTTTCATTTTTCTTCAGTGCATCAAAGCAGACCTTCTTCAAGACTGCAAAGCTTCAACCAACTTGAGGACTATTTAGAAGTGACTTTTTATTTACTCTAAGGTAACAAAGTGCATACTATGCCTTTAGAAATCATCTTTCTCTGTGTGTGGTATGAAAGTGAGGTGTGTGGTTGTTGCATTTACATCACAGGTGTTGCAAGAAATAAATGCTTATCCATCTTTTGATTCAAACTTATAAGAAAGCCTGTTTCAAATGTTCTTGAAAATCAAAGCACTCAAAGGGGTTAAAATACTCCTCAAAAATACATCTTGCTGCAGTCAGTCAGGAATGAATAAATGGAGGGCAGCACGGTGGCGCAGTGGTAGCACTGCAGTCTCACGGCGCCGAGGTCCCAGGTTCGATCCCGGCTCTGGGTCACTGTCCGTGTGGAGTTTGCACATTCTCCCCGTGTTTGCGTGGGTTTCGCCCCCACAACCCAAAGATGTGCAAGGTAGGTGGATTGAACACGCTAAATTGCCCCCTTAATTGGAAAAAATTAATTGGGTACTCTAAATTTAAAAAGAAAAAGGAATGAATAAATGGGCATATTATTCCTTGTTTCTCTCCCTGCAACAGAATATGAACATGAAAAATCAAGGAGCAGTCACGATGGCTAAATGCATGGGGTGGGGTGAAGTGGGTGGAGAATGTCCAAGAGGTCAGAGTTCAGGGAGCAGTGAGCTCTGGGTGTGGAGTTTTTTTTTGGGGGGGGGGGGGGGGGGGTGCGCACAAGGCAAAGAGTATTCAGGCTGAGTCAACATGGTTTAACCAACTTTGGAGTTCTTTGAGGAAGTAACATGTGCTGTGGATGAAGGGGAACTGGTGGATGTACTGGACTTAGATTTTCAGAAGACTTTTGATAAAGTGACACATCAAAGGTTATTGCGGAAAATAAAAGCTCATGAGATAGGAGGTAACATATCAGCATGGATGGAAGCTCTGCTGGCTAACAGGAAGCAGAGAGTAGGCATAAACGGGTGTTTTTCAGGTTGACAAGATGTAACACGTGATATGTCACGGGGATCAGTTCCAGAACCTCAACTGTTTACAACTTATATTGGATGACTTGGACGAAGGGATGGTTGTCAAATATGTTGATGACACAAAGATAGGTTGGAAAGTAAGATGAGGGGAGGACAGAAGGAGGCTACTAAAAGATATAGATAAGTTAGGCGTGTGACCTAAGATCTGGCAAATGGAGTATAATGTGGGAAAATGTGAAATTGTCCATTTTGGCACGAAGAATAAAAAAGCATATTATCTAAATGGTGAGAGGCTGTCGAGCCCTGAGGTGTAGAGGGATCCGAATGCATGAATCACAAAAGGTTAGAATGTAGTTACAGCAAGTCAGTAGGAAAGCTAACAGAATATCATTTATTGCAAGGGGATTTGAATACAAAAATAGGGGCATTATACTTCAGTTGTACAGTGCACCAATAAGACAACATTTGGAGTGCTGTGTACGGTATTGGTTACCTTATTTAAGGAAGGATATAAATGCGCTGGAAGCAGTTCAAAGAAGGTTTACCAGATTAATACCTGGAATAGGTAGGTTGTCTTCTGAGGAAAGTTTGGGCAGGTTAGGTTTATATATGCTAAGTTTTGAAAAGTAAGAGACGACTAGATTGAAACACACAAGAGCTTGAGGGGTCTTGACAGGGTGGATGCGGAAAGGATGTTTCTTCTTGTGGGTCGGTGTTTAAAAATAAGGGGTGACCGATTTTAAATGGAGATGAGGCAAAATCTTCTCACTCAGGATCATGAGTCTTTGAAACACACTTCCTGAGAAGGTGGTGGAAACAGTCTTTGAATATTTATTAAAGCAGAAGTGGGTAGATTCCCTGGACGAAACGGTGATAGGTTATCAAGGGTAGCTGGATGCAGATTTGAGGTTACCATTACATCAGCCATAATATTACTAAATGGCGGAGCAAGGTACTCCTGCACCTTGTTCATATGTTTGAGTATGGTGATGCATAAAACCCCTTCCTGTTCTTCTTCTACTACGTTTTTGCTTTCCCTCCAAGGCCATCCTGATAAGCAGCTAAGTTTAGGTTGAACAAGTGTAACAGAAACTTACTTTTGTTTCCTGATTTCCTACCTTTGCAGAAAGTCGTCGTAATAATCTCTCTGCATTGACTTGGCAGTGATCTGTTTGTAGTCCTTCAGCAGCCTCCGAATAGAATCATTTAGAGCACCATACAAACACCGCTCCCCATCAAATGTGTTGGCTTCACATTTTGCACCTGTAAAACAATAGATTTCAGGTGGAGAAGACCAAGCTTCAGGAATAATTGCCACTGCGGCAAAACAAACAATTCAATGTTGTACATCAAATGCTGCTTTGCAATACAACCTCACCACGTCAGGGCTTTTATTAAAGTGTGCATCAACATAGAAAGCTTTGCAGTCTAACCTTTTTTAAAAATGTTAGTTTGTTTTCGCCTCTTCCTTGGAGCTCACAGAATAGAATTCCAGGAGTCCATTCAGCCCATCGCATCTGCACTTACCCTCTCAAAGAGCACCCCACCCAAGCCCACTCCCCTGCCCTATTCCCATAACCCCACCTAACCTGCACAACGTTTTTTGGACATTAAGGGGCAATTTAGCACGGCCAATCCATCTAACCTGCATTTTTTTGGACTCTGGGAGGATACTGGAGCGCCCGGAGGCAACCCACGCAGACACGGGGAGAAAGTGCAGGCTCCACACAATCACCCACGGTCGGAATTGAACTCGGGTCCCTGACTCTGAGAGGCAGCAGTGCTAACCACTGTGCCGCTTGCGGCTTGTGACTCCTGACTCTTTACCCGATGCATAATCTGAGTGATCACCCCAAATCCCACCCCATCAACTTAAATAGAAACTTGCGCCCAGCCTTTACATAGTTGGTGACCAGTGCTTGGAAATCACTTTTCCATAACTTGAGCACCGCATCTTACATGAAACACCAGCCTTCCATATACAAATGAACAATAACTGGCTCAAACTCCATGCTTGCACAGACATTTCAATATTTGTTTTCCTGTACAGTGGGACAGCAGTTTATTTCATGATTGAGCCACAGAACAGGAACAGACAAAACAGAGGATGTACAACAAAGAGCTGTGCGAAATGCCTTCACAATGATGGACCACGGTAGAGCGATCATATGAACTACTTTTGTCCTTGGCTCACCACCACTACCTTCTCGGGGCAATTATGGATGGCCAATAAACGCCAGTCTTGTCAGAGATGCTCAGATCCTCTGAGCAAACAAAAAGAAATTGTTCCACAAGCAAAATAATGTTTTTTCTCTTTGCAAACAGCAAATTTGATGGAAAAGGCGCCCCACAAATTACCCAAGATGTTCAATTGCAATTGTTTTACGGGTAAAGATTCCATGCTGCATTTGAGAACTCCCAAGTTTCTCTTAGAATAGTTCCATGGGATTTTAGCACGGACTGCATGGGCAGTTTCGCAATCACATGAAGGCCAACACATCTAACAATTCAAACTCATATGTTTCAGCACCTTTTATAATACACAACCTAATATAAAAGGTTAAGTATGTCAGCTAGATACTGGCCTTGACTCGGGTGGCAGGCTGCGCACCCTAGGGGGCTTGAGCCAAAGTCCAGGCTGACATTCACAGTACAGCACCGGGGGAGTGCTGAACTTTCAGAGGCACTGCTTCTCAGACTATAGGCATTGAACCAAAGGAGGAAATTATCTCTCTGTCAATGAGTAACTTTGTCACGGTAAGTTCCTGTAACCACATTCTGATATTAGTGATGAAGTGACTCAACGGTATTTACAATAATATTTCTCGCTCCACTAATATGAGGAAATAATACAAGGACATACCAGTGAGTCAGCACCCCCTGCCTAGACAGATTCTGTCAGGTTTCTGTTACATTTAATTTCTGCTATGTTAACATGACAGTCCATTTGCTCTCTCAGATGGATGCAAAAGATCCCACAGCATAGCTTTGAAGAGCAAGGAGGTTTTCACCGGTGTCCTGGACAATATTAAGTCCTCAACCAACATCCAAAAAACAATCTCTTGGTCATTTTCACAGTTCTGTTCGTGGGATTTTGCTGTGCTTAAATTAGATGCTGCTTTATCTACTTTCCAGCAATGTTTGGACAGTTAAGTTTGTGAAAGGTGTCAAGGCATAATATTGCAGATTCTATTACACACTAAACTTACAAGCTAGTTATGGCACAGTGGTGCCTCACAGTACCAGACACCCGGGTTCGAATCCAGTGTTGGGCGACTCTGTGGAGTTTATACATTCTCCCCGTGTCTGCGTGGGTTTCCTCCGGATGCTCCGGTTTCCTCCCACAGTCCAAACATGCGCAGGTTAGGTTGATTGGCCATGCTAAATTGCCTCTTAGTGTCCAACGATGTGCAGCTTAGGTGGCATTACAGTGACAGAGAAGGGAGTGGGCCTATGTAGGGTGCTCTTTCGAAGGGAGAGTGCAGACTTGATGAACCGAATGGCCTCCTTCTGCGCTGTGGGGATTCTACGAAATATTAAAGTACAATTTTGTGTGACGTTTGTAATCAACAGGTGGCAGCAAATTGGTGTTGGGGGTTGGAACAATGTTCTATTTCTGGTATCCAGTATTAATGGCAAGCACTTTGAGGTCAAGTGCAGGTGCTTAAACAAAATATTTATATAAAGTGGAAAAGGGTCATCTCCAGGCAGAAGGTAGAGGAGGATTTGATGCAGAATCAAAGCTCACCCTACTCACCACTGACAATGTCGCTCAGTCCCAGCTTCAGAACAGCAACATTCTCCTGCATCAGTGTGAAATGCCAGCAGATGCCACACCAGTCATCTGCTGGTCTCTTTCAACAGGATTGCCAATAATTAACAGAAGAATGAAGATACAATAAAAAGGCACATACCATTGGTGAGCAGATATTGAACAAGGTCCTCGTGCCCACATAGACATGCATAATACCTGTTAACAAAGTAAATGTTAGTGATATGCTGTAAATATTGCAATAACATGGTCATTCAACAAGTTGACTTCCAAGTAAATAAATCCGAGTGAAACAATTACATTATTTTGAACAGTTGAGTGAAATTTCGGTCAAGCAACATGTTTATTTTAAAATAAATTTACAGTACCCAATCTTTTTTTCCATTTAAGGGGCAATTTAGCGTAGCCAATCCACTTACCCTGCACATCTTTGGGTTGTGGGGGGGCGAAACCCACGCAGACATGGGGAGAATGTCCAAACTCCACACAGACAGTGTCCCAGAAGTAACATGTTTTTATAGAGCCCAATTTATTTGTGACTTTAACATTCTTGTAATCCTGCACAAAAGGCAATGCGGCTTCATTCACAAAGTTATTGGAGAGCCCACCTTCATAAAATGGGTACTTAAGACTACAACGAACTGTTGCTGCTGCAGATTGGTTTTCGACCACCCAGCATCATGTTTACATTCATTCTCTTTCCTTATATGGTCTGGTGCCACGCTCTTGAATGCTTCAAGTGTCGTCAAACTGAAACACTGCAAGGTGAATTGTTCCAAGGGCTCACCCAGCTTCTCTCGAGTCAATTTGGACCCCCGACTTCAATCTGCGCTCCAACTTTACTGGTGGTAAGAATTCAAACCCACTTCATTTAAATTCTACGACTGCAGTGTGATTGCATCTTATAAATCTTGCACCAACAAAAAAGCTAATTCATCTCCTTACTGTGTGCAATAACGGCAGCTAGCAACATACGAGGCAGCCTGATTAATCTTAGTGGTTCAAATCTTTCCTTCTTCATTCCTTGTAACAGATGTTAAACTGCCCATCATGTTCCTTGTAATATGGATCCACTTAGTGCCAATGAAATAATGAACCCATCGAGCATTTGCCACAGACTGCATTTTCTTCTTTCAGCTTCTCCCACTTTACTTTGGATCTCCATAGTGATGGTCTGGTTGATCACCCTTCTCACTCTCCTTCTACCACTCACCCATTCTTCTTCCACCCCACTATGTTAAGACGTCTCTTGCCACTGCATTCTTCCATCTGACCTTCAACCTTCCTTTTCTCTTTCTTCCTGGCAGTCCTATCTACATCACTCGCCTCGCATGTCCTCTCTTCCTCTAAAAGATGACCTTACCATTTCAATCTCTTCTACTTTCATCAATACTTCCACAATCTTCACTGAGCCCCTGACAGGCTGGCTCATCTTGTCCATTCTCTGTTACTCCACACATCCATCTCAGTATCTAGTCATTCCTCGCTACTTCATGCTACCCAGGATTTTGCACTATAAACTAGGCTGGTCTTACAGGTTCTTCCTTTCAGTGCCATTTTTCCATTTCACTTCAATGCACTTCTTCCAATTACTCCAACCAGAGCTAATCTATTGCTCAACTTCCATTCCATATTTCCGTCACCACTGGCCCAGGCACTTTCCCCAAGTCTTCACCAATAATCTCTTCATCTTCACTCAGATCCTCTTCCTTAGGCTCAAACTGACAGTCCATGTATTGAGTGTTTTGCCTACTGATCTTCACACGTATCTTCCAGTTTTTTTCTCAGTCACGTTCTCATCATTCCCACCACATAGCTCAATGTCATTTGTAAACATTATTGACCATGGCACTTCCATTCTCACTTGCGGAGTTAGAACCTCCATGACAATCAGGAAGAGGAAGGGGCGAGGTGCCAGTCCTTGGTACAATGCAACTTCGATTTAAAACTCTCACTCTTCCCCCACACTGAATTCTTACTCTGGTCTGACTGTCCTGCTACAGGTCCCATGATAGTCATATCTAGTTCTCAAGGTCTTCATAAATTCTAGCCCATCTCCAGACGCCGTCCCCAAGTGCCAGGTCATAAGCCTTCACTAGAGTGACGGACAGTGTCTTTATGTTGCACTGGTCTTCCCAATATTTCTCCATCAATTCTCTTGCGATGAAGATGGAGATGGCAGCATCAAAGGCAACTTGGCTTGGCCAGTAGTTGTGCCCGGTTGAAATCTCCCATTGACAGCCCAGCACAGGGCCTGAACCAGAGACACGGGAGAACAAAAAGCAAATGTCGCACTCAGCAATGCACAACCTGGACCAGCTGAAGGCAGCACAGTGGCACAGTGGTTAGCACTGCTGCCTCACGGCGCCAAAGACCCGGGTTCGATCCCGGAGATTGCACATTCTCCCCATGTCTGCGTGGGTCTCACCCCCACAACCCAAAGATAATAATATTTATTGTCACAAGTAGGTTTACATTAACATCACAATGAAGTTACTGTGAAAAGCCCCTAGTGGCCACATTCCAACACCTGTTCGGGTACACAGAGGGAGAATTCAGAATGTCCAAATTATCTAATAGCACATCTTTCGGGACTTGTGGGAGGAAACCCACGCAGACCCAGGGAGAACGTGCAGACTCCCCACAGACAGTGACCCAAACCGGGAATCGAACCTGGGACCCTGACGCTGTGAAGCCATAGTGCTAACCACTATGCTACCATGCTGCCCCATGTGCAGGGTGGGTGAATTGGCCACGCTAAATTGCCCCTTAATTGGAAGAAAAAGAATCGGGTACTCTAAATTTAGATTTTTTTAAAACCTGGATCAGCTGCTGTGGTGCACGAGTCAGGGCCGGGGTTGCTGGAAGGGGAGAGAAGCAGCAACATCAGCTGGAGGGACAGACACAGGCCGAGGAGATGGTAAAATGGTGGGGTCACCACCTAAATGGGCTCTCAAATTCTGCTGTCTGGCTCTCACACCATGCCTCGGTCTGTGCAAACACTGTCAAGAGGACTATTGATGTTGATCCTCTGTGCAGAGTGGAGAAAAGAACAGCCGCATTCAGGAAAGAGGTGTCTGAAAGGCTTTCTGCATCAAACGAAGAGCAGTGGTTTAAGCGATAAACTATCTCAAGGAAGGTTTGGCTGCATGGTGAGTTGGCAGTGGTGCTGTTGGCTGGAACACAGCCAGTGAATTTTCGCTTTACTTTTTAAAAAATGTTTACTTGTATTTTCATCTCTAAAACTGATAGTAAAACCTGCCTTAATTCAGCATTTGTCTGCAACAGGAGTTGACATCAGTAAAAGAAAAACACGATCGGTGGTGCTTCTTTCAGGCTTGAATCAGAATTGACTTCCGTTGATTTCCACTATTTTCCCCAGTCCCTGATCAGTATCTAGTTTAATTTCTATTTCTTTTGCAATTTTCAATGGCCATCTTTCCTTTGAATTTCAGGAACAAAATGATTTGTCCTCATGCGCTTGGAATTTACAACGTAACAAACATGGGTTCAAATCCCACCAAAACAGCTGGTTGAATTTGAAATATAAAGTCAGACTTAGCAGTGGTGACCATGAAACTATCATCCATTGCTGTAAAATCATATCTGGCTCACTGATGTCCTTTAGGGAAGGAAATCTGTTGTCCTTACCTGGTCCGACCAATATAAAACTCCAGACCCACAGCAACATGGTTGACTTTAGCTGCCCTTTGAAATGATCTAGTCAGCCACTCAGTTCAAGGGCAATTAGGGATGCTGGCCTCGTCAGTGATGCCCACACCAAAGAATAAAAAATTATTGAGTAGCACGTTCAGGACCTGGAGCCCATTTCACCTAGGTGGGTCCACATTCCTTGTGTTTTCCAGAATTGAAGTAATTGGCAGAAGTACCAGAGGAGATTGAAGTTTTTGCACCCAGAAGATTATTGGGAGTCTGAAATTCACAGGACATAAATTTTGGGCAGAAACTCTCACTGCATGAAAAAAAGTTTGGATATGCACTTCAAGTGCTACGACCTGGCGGGGTACAGACCAAGAACATGGAAGTGGGATTAGGCTGGATAGCAATTTTCCAGTAAGCATGTTGGACCAAATAAATTCATGTTTTCCATGTTTCTAAACTCAGATTTCAATAGCCCGAATGTTGCGGAATTAAATACGCTTAAAAAAAGAGCTTGATTCTTCAGTTTAAGGATTTTCCAAACAAATTGATCGGTTGCTCAGCATTCTAATTAAAAGCTAGTTATTTTATAAAGTTTGAAAAAAACAAACATGTAAAGGGAAAATCTGACACGGTGGCCTGATACTAAATACATCTGTCATTATCCTGTTATTGAGAGAGACTGTGCCAAAGTGGAAGTCTGGTAACAGATGGTAAAAGTTCAGGACAAAGCGCTGGTTGAGGTTGGGTGGGACAACGACAGGAACAATGAACTCCTGTTGAATGCATTTCAGAGCCAATCACAGCAGGGCTCACACACGATTGCGATGCTGAAGGGCGGCATTTGTCCATGGAACCGTGCCATAAGAGCAAGTTTGGAAAAGTTAATTATTACAGCACGCAGCTTCATATGAACATCATTTGCACTGCATGAGGGAGGCAAGAGCTTTAATACCCTCCCGCATCATTGGTTGGGTACCTCAGTTTCACAACAGCGGGAAAATTCTCTCAGAGGTACAGAAAGCATTAGTTACTCGAGGGTCTGGGGGCAGTGGAGAAAACCATGGATTTTTAGCAAAGTACACGTCCAATTCAATCTGCACTGGTGAGCTATTTGGGAAGTCAGGGTCAAGTATTGCCTTCTACAGCAAGAACTTGCATTTATGCAACACCTTTAGATAGAAAAGTATTCAAAGGCAGTTGAAAGGGCACGATCAGAAATAAGGGGTGACAAGCTGGTGGAGTGTTTCGGAGATGTCCAATACCTTGATAGAAGAGATGGTTTTAAAGGTGGCACAAGATTTCTCATGGATGCGAGCGAGTGGTTTAACTGAACAAACTTATGCAGACATAATCCTGAATCCCCATTTTGAAGGTGTACATCCTATTTTTAATGATATAAAATATTGCTAAATCTAGCTATGGATCACATTGAATAATGTATAGCAATTTGGGAAACAGAGGAGCATAGGACTTTGGAGTATAGCACACAACAGACATTACTGTGTCTTCAAGGCTGGGAAGATGCAATTACTGCACAACAAGTTTACATAGGAATTTATTATGGAATCTGTCTATGTACATATCTATAATGGAAAAGTTGGCGAAAGCGTGACAAAGCTTTTGCAGTTGGGAAAAATGCGCATAAAAAGATTTCTAATAAATTATAGATAAACTGTACTTACAATGGAGTACTGTCCCATTTATCTTTCACATTTAATTCCACATCCCTCTGTTCCACCAGATAACTGAAAAAATAAAATGCAACTCTATTAAAATCTTATCTAAAATTACATTAGTTATTTTTTATCACCAGCCCAGCGCACTGTGTCCTGCACAAAGATAAACAGGACCTAAACACTAGACTCCTGAAATAAAAGCAGGTCAGTTAATCTGAAACCTAAAACGAAACCTACATTTTGATTGCACTTCACCATCAGAGCTGAGAATCTGTGAATTTTCCGTTTTCAATATGTAGATGTTATGACAAAAAAAGCCAGGGGTCTCCAGCATCTCTCCATTCTCGCCTCCTCCAACGAATGGAGAACCCACATCGGAGGTAATGATATTGAGACAATGGTTCAAAACACAGTCAACAGATCAACCTCCAACTGCAACAGCGGCAAGATTTTTAAATTGCACCTCATAAACAAGGGCCAGCAGTTACTTGTGTCCGTCGTGGCTCCGAAGGCAGCATTCTTCCTTCCAAGTGGTGGGTTCAAGTCCCACTTCAGAGTCTAAAGCTCATAATCCTGCTGACACTTCAGCACTTTACTGTTACATTGTCTGGAGTGCAGTCTTTCAGACGAGGTGTTAAATCGAGGCACCATCAGGCTGATGTAGAAGATCCAGTGGCAATATTTCTAAGACGAGCGGGGAAGCTGTTCTTAGTGTCTTGGCCAATATTCAACCATTAATCAAAACACAGAGTATCTGGTTATTTATTTATTTCTGGCTTTGGGAACTTGCTTGCGCATAACGACTATATTACAACAGTTAACTACACTCTAATGGATATTCCATTAACTGTAAAACACTTGGGGAATGTGATATGAACACATCAAGGGTTTTTCTTGGAACATCACCAATTGTAATTCCAGGTCACAGTATTTTGAATAGAACTAGTTTATATTTGCCAAAAATAATTGAATATTTTGTCATTAGCTTATATATAGTGTTGTTGCAATTTCCTCAGGACCTGTAATTGGAAATGTCACCCTAGATTCAGAAGGCCTACAATATGGAATCTCTCAACTTATAGTTAAACATGATTACAGAAAGCAGGGTTGGAATACAATTGGGCTCATGCTTACTACAGTACAATTCTTCCTGAAGAGAAAACAGACAGAGATACGTTCAGGCTATCACAGCTTGAAGCTTTCAGACTACCAGCATGTTGGACAATCAGCATGTTGAGATACAAGAGTGTTGCTAAGTCACCCTAAGTAACACTTAGGGCAAAGGAGATCAAAGGATATCGGGGGACAGCAGGAATAGGCTATTGAGTTGGATGATCAGCCGTGATCATAATGAATGGCGGAGCAGGTTTGAAGGGTCTCCTCTTGTCTTATTTTCTACTTCTCTATGTCTGTATTTCCTTTGGACCGCAGCTGAAACTGGGTTTCATGGGTTGGAAGTGTTGTACTATAGGAAACATGAGCTCAATTGTATTTGAACCCTTTCTGTAATCATACTTTACTGTAAACTGTGGCCGGCATTGTAGCACAGTGGTTAACACTATTGCTTCCCAGCACCAGGGCCCCAGGTTCGATTCCCGGTTTGGATCACTGTCTGTGCGGTGTCTGCACGTTTTCCCCGTGTCCGCGTGGGTTGCCTCTGGGTGCTCCGGTTTCCTCCTACAAGTCCCGAAAGACGTGCTATCAGGCAACTTGGACAATCTGAATTCTCTTTCCGTGTACCCGAACAGGCGCCAGAATATGGCGGGGATTTTCACAGTAACTTCATTGAGGTGTTAATGTAAACCTACTTGTGACAATAATAAATAACGAGTCCTGAGGAAATTGAGAAAAATACTATACGCTTATTACAAAGCATTAAATATGTTCCGACAGGCCAACTGTCTTGTCTTATTCAAAACACCATGAACCGCAATTACTATTGATAATATTCCCAAGAAAAGTACATTAATGTGTTCCTATCTCATTACTCTGTCCAATTTTTAGAACAGAGCATTGGAAACAAGTTAAGTTTTCACCAAAATATCAGGTAGAAGAAGTCTGCAGAAGCTTTAAATGTCTGTCTGTCTGTCAATATTACCATGAGTAATGCCCAGGTTTATGGATTTTGGATTGAAAACCCACCTGCAGGAGTACTAGCCAGGTTACTTTGAAATTACCTACCATTTCTTATAAATGATCCTTTTGCTGCTTCTCACTTGCCAGGATTTTTTATTTTATTTGTCCATGGGACAGGGACATCGCAGGCTGTGCCAGCATTTATTGCCCATCCCTAATTGCCCTGGAAGGGGCAGTTAAGAGTGAACCACATTGCTCTGGGTCTGGAATCACACGTGAGCCAGACCGGGTAAGGACAGCAGATTTCCTTTCCTAAAAGGACATTAGTGAACCAGATGGGTTTTTATGACAATCGACAATGGTTTCATGGTAATCATTAGACTTTTAGTTCCAGATTTTTGCTCGAGTAAATAAGGAAAGCTGTTTCCACTGACAGAAGGATCCGTCACAAGTGGATGCAGATTTAAGAGGCTGGGAGATGGCAAAGGTGGGAGATGAGAAGCAAACTTATTTTTAAATTGCACCACCTAAAATTGTGGCAAAGCAAATTCAATAACAATTTCACAAGGGAATTGCATAAATAGTTCAAATGGAAATATTTCAGGTGTATGACATGATTGATATGTCTGAAATGTCTGACACCGGCACCCAGTGCTTGATTCCTTATGCAATAGCTAATCATCAGCCGCCAATCAAGGTAAAAGTTAAAGTCGCCATAGTCCCAGATGACCACAGGCTGCTTTCCCCTTTGAGAGGGAGAGCTGACTGATGGGGATTTAACTGTGGGTCACCACATCTCAGGTGAGGGGCAAGGTTGAGAAGACGGGGTCTTCATAAATAACCTCAGCCAGTACGGGAATTGAACATGGCGGACCCAACAGGATTGCCAACCTCGGCCCATTATCGTCAATAGAGAAGCTGATGGGAGTTCATCTCCGCTGAGCTACTGAAGCAGTGAAAGAAGTCGGTAATGAACTCAGCAATAGAGACCACGCTGGCTCCCATAAAGAGAGCAATGGACTGAGCGGAGTGGAGACTGGAGGCCCACGAGGTAACAGTGCAGGACCTGGAGAAGGCAGCCGCCAACCAGGAGCAGATCCCCTCGCCCGAAGCAAAGGGCCGGCCCAGTAAAAGGGGAAGATGGCGACCAAGAGGTCCCGACAGAACCTGCCGGCCATTGGACTACCGGAGAGCGCAGAGGGTAAGAACCCGAAGGAATTCATCTCAAAGATCCTCAGGAAACTGGTCGGGGAGGAAGGCTTTGCTAAGCCCCCAGAAATGTAGGGATGAGAGGGGAAAGGAACCAAGCCAGCCAAGTTCAGATGAGCCAGTTTCAGGCTCAGTGCGAGAAGGCTGATCAAAAGGAACAGCGCACGATCCAAGAAAAAGGTCAAATAATTTAAAAGGAAATGCAACGACCTGCAGGCTGCAGTAAAAGTTCTGCACAAAACAGGAAAAGAGAATAGAGCTCACACAACCGACCAGTTAAAGTGCCTGCGGAAGACTGAAAAATTGAAATCGCAACTATCCATAAAAAGAGGGATAATATGTGCATTCACCACAGAATCCATGGCTAATGGCCGGGGGCAGAATGGGAGGATATAGAGGAGGAAACTTGTGAATATGCTGACCCCGATAATGAGTGGGGACACACGGCCCCGTTCCAAACAACGGGACCAACAACACCCTCAGAAAATGTCCTCGCCTCTTATGAATCTGCTCACCACCCTGCTGGCGAGTTGGACAGAACGCCAAAGTTATGTATGTAAACTTGTCGATGTTCAAGTGGGCGCGCGATGCTAACGGTAGCCCCAGCTTGGAGCTCCACTCTGGTGCTCATCCTCTGTGCGATGCTCAGCTCGTCCCCAACCACCAACCGACAGTACATGACCTCAGTCTTTAAGCAGCTCAATGGCCGGCACAACGTAGCATGGTACGGGCAGCACGGTAGCATGGTGGTTAGCATAAATGCTTCACAGCTCCAGGGTCCCAGGTTCGATTCCCGGCTGGGTCACTGTCTGTGCGGAGTCTGCACGTCCTCCCCGTGTGTGCGTGGGTTTCCTCCGGGTGCTCCGGTTTCCTCCCACAGTCCAAAGATGTGCGGGTTAGTGGATTGGCCATGCTAAATTGCCCGTAGTGTCCTAAAAGGTTAAGGGGGGGTTGTTGGGTTACGGGTATAGGGTGGATACGTGGGTTTGAGTAGGGTGACCATTGCTCGACACAACATCGAGGGCCGAAGGGCCTGTTCTGTGCTGTATTGTTCTATGTTCTATGTTCTAACGTCCGCTTGCACTCCCACGACATGAAATTGGGTCAGGAAGTGGTCAGCTGTCCGTGACTGGGGTTGATGCATCTGATGACAGTAACGCCAACTGGACAGTGAGAGGGGAGCCAGACGCGGTTGGTCAGCGAGGAAAACCGATCAAATGAGGCCAGTCAATACAGCTGACACATGTCAACACTGGAAGAAACCTACACAGTCATCACTTTGGCTCACCACTCTTTGGCAACCAGGAAGTAAGTGCTTTTGGTGAGAATGGAGAAGGAGATGACTTGGATGTTTGGACAGTGCAATGACGTGGAACCAGTAAGAAATATTGTGACATTGTGTGAGTTTGACAAGTTCTTTTTAAAGTAAAAACTAATTTCTAAAGAAATGGAAATATATTTAAAACAAAGTTTTTGTGTAAACGTAAGGATGCACATGTTCAACTGAAATTGCTTTAATTTTCAGTAGTAAAAAGTCATAAACTTGGAAAAATCAGGTATTGGAAATAAAGTTTCAAAGTAAAAAATAAAGAATGCCTGCCATGACCGGCCTTTAAATATGAACGATGGGTGTCTTTCCGTCAGAGAATGTGGCAGAGGGGTCATACACCCGGCACGTACACGGACATCACTCATCCTTTAACATCCGTGCTTTGGATTCAAAATCACGGCGGAGAGATTCCTCCATTTTGTAGCTGCCAGCAAACAAGCAACAGGACTGTGTGAAGAATTGATGATGGATCATTTTGTAATAAGGAAAAGGGCCAGAGACACAGACAGGGCAGGATCTCGCAACTTAATCTGCTGGAGAGAGCTCCGCAGGAGAGTCCACGGCAGGAAAAAGCAGTGCTGGTGTGAGCTGTATACAGAGCTCCAGGGCCTCTGGTGAACAAACAATTAAGAAGAAATTGAAATCCGGGACAAGGCAGGAGAAAGATGATTTCTTGAGTTATGGCTTTAATAGCGCCAATGCAAATCAGGATGCAAAGCCCATGTGTGTTATATGTAGGAAAGTACTGGCAAATGAAATTTGAAACACTCAAAACTTCAAAAGGTGTTTGAAGACTAAGCATGGTAAGTTCGAGGGACAAACCTTTCGATTTTTTTCAAAGAATGCATCAAGAACTTAAATCGTCAGTTCAAGTCATTAGCAGAAATGTAGCATTGAATGGCAATGCAAGTGAGCTTGTGAGGACCACGCAGGCTCACCTGTCGCATTAAGGTAGAAATAATGCTGGGTCGTGGAGGCAGGCTGGTTGGTAAAAGTGGGTCGACGGAAAAAAAACCTTTGAAAAACAGCGATTTAGACCAAATCTCACATAGCTATTGATTGCACTTCACTAAAACTCCAGTGACCTAGAAATTGAGCCTTCATGTGGATTTTGATCAAGGTTGGTTATTTTCCATGTTTCCTGCACACAATTACTCCATTCACCCATCCCACTATCTGTAAAATTAGGAATTGCTTCTTGCTAACACTTTGGACTGTGTGTTGCAAAGACACAGTAAATTACAAGAAATTTGAAATTAAAGCAGAGAAAAAATAAAATTGCCTTTATAAATAGCGTCATTATTTATCCTACAGATGCGAGGCAGCACTTCTCACCAACGCTAAATCTGTATTATAAATCCAGAGCCAGTGTTGATCTGAATGCAGAATGAATCTCCACTTTGCTCCAGAGTCTGATCAGCAGCCATATTTACTGAACATCATTGCAAAATTAGAATATTTTGCACAGATGCTACAATTGAAGCCTAATTAATCTTAGTAACACCACAATGTCTTTTTTGAAATACTGTCTATCGCAAATCAACAGTTTTCTAAATGTGGCATAATATACAGCACCTCCTACAATGCAATATCCTTCATTGCTGCACTAGAATGTTATTGGCGTCCTTTGTATCCGTTAGTTCTTGGAACAGAAGTCTAAAACATTCTGAGTCAGAGGGCGATGCTGCCCACCAAATCAAACCGGAAACAGGTCAGAGGAAAGGAAAAAAGCCAAGTTAACATTTTGGATGTTGCTCTTCATTGCTCCTAATGATAAACCTCTCTCTGCACTCATGGCTCAGCTGTGCCTTGGGTGCATCATCACTGCTGCTGCCAAAGTCATTGTGAAAGGGAGATTAGTAGAGATGCTGAATGAATCAAAAATTGATTAAGAGGAACGGCTGGACAGGCTAGTTTGAACTTAAAGCAGATACGTCACCGGGAATGGTTGGGATACATCCGAGGGTACGGAGGAAAGTAAAGGTGAAGAGTGCAGGGGCACTGGCCATAATCTTCCAAACTGTCCTAGATATGGGAGCAGTGCCAGGGATAATTGCAAATATTACACCATATTTTACAAGGGCGGAAGGCTAACTTCAACAACAGGCCAGTCAGTTGACTTCATCCGTGAGAAACACTTTAGTGACAACCATCCAGGACAAAATTGACAGTCACTGGGACAAGTGTGGAGCAGTTCAGAAGGGTCAGCAAGAGGAATTGTTGAGGACAAATCACGCTTGCTGATTTGATGGGAGTTTTTTTGATGAGATTAATGCAATTGATCTGTTGCATGGACTTCCAAAAGTATTTAATAAACTGCTACACAATTGACTTGCCAGCCAAGTTGAAGCCCATGCGATGAAAGACAGTGGGTGGAATTCTCCGACCCTCCGCGCTGGAATCGCACCCGGCGCGGGGGCGGAGTATAGCAGTTCACACCGGAAATTCGGCGCAGCAGCACTTCTGCAGACGCGCCAGTCCTGCACGCGCGGTTGACGCGGCGCCGGTTGGGGGGGCCATTGGAACAGGCTCCCGCAGCGATTCTCCGCAATCGACCAGCCGGACTCCCAACAGCATGGTTGACATATGGTACCACACGGAGAGAGGTGGGACCCGCAGCCCGGTGGGGGGGGGATCTGACTCGGGAGGCGGGGGGGGCCTAAGTGGCCAGGCCCACGATCGGGGGCCACTGCGATCTGGGAGGGACCTACCTTCCTCCGCACAGGCCTGCTGTGTGGCGCCGCTATGTCAGCGTCACCTGTGCCGAGGTGGGCCGCCACGCACGTGCGCGGACCCGCTTGCGGCCGTCGTGTGCATGCGCGGCCGTGGGGTCTGGCTAGCCAGAGCTGCGGGAGGCATGCTGGGGCTCTGCTAGGCACCCTGGAAAACTGAGAATCACCGCGGACTTTCGAGGAAAAAGGCCAGAGTGATTCTCGCCCGTTTTCCAGCCGGCGTGGGGACTTAGTCCCCAGAAGGGAGAATCCCGCCTACTGTGTCAGCATGGATACCAAACTGACTAAAGTGAGAGGAAACATCTAGTTGTGGTGCGCAGTTGTTTTGAGGACCGGTGTAATTGAATAGAATGGTTACAGCACAGACCAGTTGACCCATCGTATCTGCGCTGGCGCTCTGCATGAGCGATTCATCTCATGCCACAGCCCTGCCTTTTTCCTGTAGATATCTTCTCTTCAAATAATGATCCAAATCCCTTTTGAAACACACCATTGAATCTGTCACCATCACTGTCTCAGGGAGTGCATTCCAGATTCTAATAGTTGCTGCATAAAAATGTTACTTATGTCACTGTTGCCTCTTTTGCCATTCATCTTAAATCAGTGTCCTTTGGTTGTCAACACTTCCACCAATGGGAACAGTCCTTTCCATCGACTCTGTCCAGATCCCTCTTGATTTTGAGCATTTCCATCAAAACGCCTCTTCTCCAAGAACAGTCCCAACTTCTCCATTCCTTCTACATAACTAAAGCTCTCCATCCCTGGGATCATTCGCGTGGATCTTTTCTGCACTCCCTCTAACGCTTTCACGGGGAGGCCGTGCAGCACAGTGGTAGCGTGCCTAGCTCTGGACCAGACGCTCCGGGTTCAGGTCAAACCTGGACTTGGCCAGGGAAGCAGCACTCATAACACGTTACAACGGGCTGAGAATCAGCTAGGGAACCTTCCACCAGTTTCCCCACTATTCCCCAACGGAACGGGGAAAGGAAAAAAGTATGTGGAGGTCTGCTTTAAAAAATTCACGGCTGAAACAATCTTTTTTTTTCAATTTAGAGTACCCAATTTTTTTCCCCCCCAATTAAGGGGCAATTTAGAATGGCCAATCCACCTAACCTGCACATCTTTGGGTTGTGGGGGTGAAACCCACTGTCATGTGAGAGTACCTTTAAGAAATAGGTGTTTTGCTGCAGGGTGTGTTTTAGTTTTGTTTTCAGTGTGGGAGCTGAAGCCAGGCAGAGCAGGTGTACTGTTGATCTCTCTGCCATGAAAAGACTATCTCTTGATCATTTGGTGAATTCAGAATTATAAATGTTCCCAGTAATGAATGCAAACCTAATGTGCTTCTGGTAAAAGGTGTTTCTTTTGTCTTCTGGATGTTGTTGGGAAGTTATTAAGGATTACTTAGTGTTATATTCTTTGGGGGTTGTATTTGAATTGATGGTTGCCAAGATGTTCACTGTATGTTTTAAAAAGGTTAACTTGAGTTCATAGAATAAACATTGTTTTGCTTTAAAAAAATACTTGTAGATTTCTCCTGTACCACACCTGTAGAGTGGGCCCTATGCTTCCCATAACCACAATCCATTAAAAGGTGAACTCCATGATACACTTTGGGGTTCTCTAAACCCTGGCCCATAACACCACACAGACTTAGGGAGAATGTGCAAACACCACATGGACAGTGACCCAGGGCCGGGATTCGTACCCGGATCCTCAGCGCCGCTGTCCCAGTGCTAACCACTGCACCACATGCCACCTTACTGAACCAGTCTTTTTAATACAGGTTTATCATAACTGCCTTGCTGGTATACTCTGTCGCTATATATAGAAGCCAGGATCCCGCACGTTTTATTAATTGCTCCCTCAATCTGTCTTGCCACCTTCAATGACATCTGGAATGGCCACTTTCAGTATATAAAATGGACGCTCGCAGAGCCTATAGGGAAAAATGGACAATACAAAGCAACAAGCAGGCACAGAGCCTGAATGTATATTTGGAACAATAAGAAGTCTTACAACACCAGTTTAAAGTCCAACAAGTTTGTTTCAAACACTAGCTTTCGGAGCGCTGCTCCTTCCTCAGGTGAATGAAGAGGTATGTTCCAGAAACATATTATATCGACAAATTCAAAGATGCCAGACAATGCTTAGAATGTGAGCATTAGCAGGTGATTAAGTCATTACAGATCCAGTGATAGGGGTAACCCCAGGTTAAAGAGGTGTGAATTGTCTCAAGCCAGGACAGTTGGTAGAATTTTGCAAGCCCAGGCTAGATGGTGGGGGGGGGGGGGGTGAATGGAATGCGACATGAATCCCAGGTCCAGGTTGAGGCCGCACTCATGTGTGCGGAACTTGGCTATAAGTGTCTGCTCGGCGATTCTGCGTTGTCGCGCGTCCTGAAGGCCGCCTTGGAGAACGCTTACCCGGAGATCAGAGGCTGAATGCCCTTGGCTGCTGAAGTGTTCCCTGACTGGAAGGGAACATTCCTACCCGGTGATTGTCGCGCGATGTCCGTTCATTCGTTGTCGCAGCGTCTGCATGGTCTCGCCAATGTACCACACTTCAAGACATCCTTTCCTGCAGAGTATGAGGTAGACAACGCTGGCCGAGTCGCACGAGTATGTACCGCGTACCTGGTGGGTGGTGTTTCCATGGGTAATGGTGGTATCCATGTCGATGATCTGGCATGTCTTGCAGAGATTGCCATGGCAGGGTTGTGTGGTGTTGTGGTCACTGTTCTGAAAGCTGGGTAGTTTGCTGCAAACAATGGTTTGTTTGAGGTTGCGCGGTTGTTTGAAGGCAAGTAGTGGGGGTGTGGGGATGACCTTGGCAAGATGTTCATCTTCATAGATGACGTGTTGAAGGCTGCGAAGAAGATGTCGTAGTTTCTCCGCTCCGGGAAAGTATTGGACGACGAAGGGTACTCTGTCGGTTGTGTCCCGTGTTTGTCTTCTGAGGAGGTCAGTGCGGTTTTTTGCTGTGGCGCGTTGGAACTGTCGATCGATGAGTCGAGCTCCATATCCCGTTCGTACGAGGGCATCTTTCCGCGTCTGTAGATGTCTGTTTCGCTCCTCCTCGTCTGAGCAGATCCGAAAGCTAGTGTTTGAAACAAACTTGTTGGACTTTAACCTGGTGTTGTAAGACTTCTTCCTGTGCTCACCCTAGTCCAACGCCGGCATCTCCACACCATGTATATTTGGAAGGCAGTCAGCAGATGGAACCAAAACTCTGGGTTGATTTACATATTGATGGCCCATCTCCGAGACACAAAGGACTAATGCTCAGGTAGCCGATACTGTCTCAGACATTCCGGCTCCACTACCCCAACCAGAAGACACAAACAAAGCAAGGCCAACGGCCACCTAGGACACGCCCAGCCATCAAGGCACCCGCCCCTTTATTGGCTTAGATCGATGACAATGATCAAGAAGCGGCCCAATTAATTGGGACCAAGTTTAAGGCCCGCCTAAAAGCACGCGAAGCCCCTCCAAGTATAAGAAGGAACCCCCGCCAAAGGTTCAGTGTCTTGGATTCGGCTTTCAAGCGTAGAGACCCTTCCACCAGCAGCAAGTTCAAGATCAACGCTCGCTACCAGACGGACAACCTTAGCTGTACTCCTGTTACCTCTTCGAACCCAACAACCTCAGATCCGAACAACAGCCATTGTTCTTCTGACCTAAGTGGGCACCCGAAGTTAAGTATAGGTGTTAGTGATAGATATAGTTTAGCCTGTAGTGTTATTGTGCATGAGTAAATCATACTGTGTGTAAATAAAGTACCATTGACTTTGAACCAACTAACTGGTGTATTGGCTCTTTGATCAGTATTCAGGTTGAACCTTATGGCGGTAGAGAGATACCTGGCGACTCTGAAAGCATACTCATAATTAGGATTAAGAAAGGTGACCTTATTAACTGCGATATTTATAGCAAGTAAAGAGAGCAACAAAACTCAAAACATCTACTTAGATGACACATTCAAGAATGCCAATTTCATATATGATAGATATGCTAGATAGATTGCTGCCACAAATAGCACTCTTACCATAGGAAGAAATATTTTTATTTTGCAACCTCAGTACAGCATAATACAGATGTCAATTACAAATTAAGGAAGATTAAGTTGGACTATTTCATTTGAAAATGTGTTTGGAGCTACTTTTGCAACATTTTCACAATTATAAAGCAGATTCACAAAATTTGAAAAGAATGTTCACCTCAATTAGGGCTTTAAAACTCAAGGATATTGTTTAAAAGTAAGGAATAGATAGAGCAGTCAGATAGAACTATTTTTAGATTTTCCTTCAGGGCTTCATAAAATAAAGTCTACTCGTCAAGTATTGATACTATACCAGTGCTTGTGAATTAGAACTATATTACAGTAGGACAGTACCAGGAACTTACTATTCTTGATATAGGCTGTCTGTGACATGGATGGGTGTACAAGGCACAATTTCAAAATTTGGGCTGCACAGTAGTTAACACTGCTGCCTCACAGCGCCAGGGACCCAGCTTCAATTCTGGCCTTGGGGTGACTGTGTGGAGTTTGCATTTTCACCCAGTGTGTGTGGATTTCCTCCGGGTGCACCGATTTCCTCCCCCCGTCCAAAGATGCGCAGGTTAGGTGGGGTAATGGCGATAGCCAGGGCCCACTTTCAGATGCAGACTCGATGGGTCAAATGGTCTCCTGCACTGTCGCAATTCTATGGTTCTATGAAAGTACTGTCAACTGTGAAGCTGGTGGAATATATATGGGTATGTGGTGGATGGAAATGTAGTACATTTTGGTAGGAGGAAGAAAGAGGGAAGGTAATAGAAAATAAAGAGTACAATTCTAAAGCCGGACGGAGGAGCAGAGAGGCCCGAGGGCATATGTGCACAAGTCAGTGAAGGTGGCAGGACAAGTTGAGAAAGTAGTAAATATAGGATCCTGGGCTTTATCAATAGGGCGTGGGGTTCAAAGCAAGGAGATTATAAAACATAGTTCAGCCACAACTGGAGCAATGTGCACAGTTCTGGGCTTATATGAGAAAGGAGTAAAGATTTTACAGATGGTACAGAAAACATTCCAATGATGGTCCCAGAGATTACGTAGTAATTTCAGTAATATCGATATTTTGGAGAAGCCAAGAATGCTCCCCTTCGAGAAGAAAAAGTTGACCTAAGAGTTTAAAATCATGACGAGACTGGACAGAGTAGATAGAGACACTGGTTCCACTGGCAGAACTGTTACAGACCAGGAAATATCAATTAACAGTGATTGGCCAAAGAACCAAAGACGGGATGAGGAAAAGCTTATTTTGTTTCACACAGCAACTGGTTAGGATCTGGAATGCATTAATTCAATTGTGGATTCCAAAAGGTAATTATCTGAAGAGAAAAACTTTGCAGAGCTACAAGAAAAAGGTGGAAGAGTGGGACAAACTGAGATGCAGAAAGCAAGCATGAATTATGATCAAATGGAGGAATCTTGCAAAGGGTTTGGTTTGAGGGCTCTGGTGACGGCAGCGTTTCCAATGGCTCAGAGTAGGTATTCAGGGAGCCCGGTGCTGCAGTCCACGGTGAAGATATGGAATCAGTTCAGGAGGCATTTTAGGATGGAAGGGATGTCAGTGTTAATGCCGTTGTGCAGGAATTATGGGTTTGAGATGCGGGGAGGGGGGAGGAATGGGTAGTGTATACAGGAGATGGAGGGAAGTGGGGCTGGTCACAGTGGAGGAGCTAAGGAAGAGGGTAGAGCTGCCGATGGGGAGTGAGTTCAGATATCTGCAGGTTAGGGACTTTGCGCGAAAGGTCCGGAGGGGGATTCCCTAAGTTGCCAGGATACATCTGCTGGAGTGACTGCTCCTTCCAGATGTGGAAGGGGAGGGAAGAACTGGGGATATATACAAGGGGCTGGGGGAGCAGGGAGGCGAAATGGGAAGCAGAGTTGGGAGGGGAGATCAATTAGGGAGTATGGAGTGAGGCACTGCGTAGAGTAAATGGGACCTTCTCCTGTGCAAGGAAGAGCCTGATACAGTTTAAGGTGGTGCACAGGGTGCATATGACTCAGGTTCTTTCAGGGGATAGCAGATGAGTGAGAGAGGTGTGGGCAGGGGCTAGTTTTGACACACGTTTGTAATAATTCATTGAAGAATATGTACAAAAAAATGATCAAATGACTTCCTTCTGTGCTGTAACCATTCTACAATGTACCCATACTTACCCCGAATATTACAGTCCAAGATAGATATGCTAATATATGTTTTATAATTCCTAATTTGTATGTGGCTGTAAAGATAAAGCTATGGTTTCACTTTGGGATCTAACTTGCCCAGTGTTGTCAGCTAGGATCGTAACACAGTGACAACGCTCAAAGTATTTTACTGGCCACAAAGCGCATATGCTGAGGTTATGGCACAATTCATTTCATTAAAAACCTGTTCAGTGAAAAATACCTGCTTGTTTTATTGTCCCAATATCAATTTGCTTCATTATTTTGGAACACACCTTTCACCACATACCCCCCCCCCCCCCCCCCCAAAAAGGAAACAGCTTTCCTTAACCCTTCATTTCTAATCAATGGTGGTCACGTCAGTTGCCCTCATGTCTTTAGTACTATTATGGAATAGAATCGGGCAGCACGGTGGCACAGTGGTTAGCATTGCTGCCTCACAGCTCCGAGGTCCCAGGTTCGATCCCGGCTCTGGGTCACTGTCTGTGTGGAGTTTGCACATTCTCTCCGTGTCTGCGTAGGTTTCACCCCCACAATCCAAAGATGTGCAGGGTAGGTGGATTGGCCACGTTAAATTGCCCCTTAATTGGAAATAAAGAATTGGGTACTCTAATTTTTTTTAAATTATAGAATAGAATCATAGAATAACTACAGCGCAGGAGGCCATTCGGCCCATCGTATGTACACCAACCCACCCAAAGCACACCCCACCTAGGTCCACAACCCACTCTATTCCTGCAATCCAGTAACCCCCCTAACATTTTTGGACACTAAGGGGCAATTTATCATGACCAATCCACCTAACCTGCACATCTTTGGGCTGTGGGAGGAAACTGGAGCACCCGGAGGAAACCCATGCAGACACGGGGAGAACGTACTAACTTCAGTGACCCAAGGTGGAAATTGAACCCGGATCCCTGGCGCTGTGAGGCAGCAGTGCTAACCTCTCGGCCACCATGATAGCCTACCCTGTAAGTAGTCACAATTGGATAAAACACTCCTGGAATAATTTTCCAAATTGACATTGAACACGCGTGAACATAAAAAATGCTGTTAGAAACACGGGAGTGCATTTCCCATTCCATTAGTTTGATTCTCCTGCTCCAAGAGACATGAAATGAAGTAACCTGTCCTGTCCGCACACCTATCCCCCACAGTCTTTCCACTATGAGGTCATTGGCTCTGACCAGAGGATCATCTTGTCTTACATCCAGCTGATCGCGGCTCTCTACAGCTGGTGTGTATATCTGCAGGTCTATTACAGACTTGTCTGCTCTCTGGTTGTTTCCGTAACCCAAAGGACCCAAATCAGATTTCAGCTGCATCGCCACTCACTCAAACTCCTGCCAAGCCCACAACCATTAAATCATTTTTTTTTTTTAAAAAGGACATCTCAGTGTTTTACAGCCAATTCGATACTTTTGAAGCAGATTTACTGTTGTAAAATGGGAAATTTGAGAGCCTATTTTGCACACGGCAAGATCTCACACACAGAACTACGATAATGATTACATAATTCAAAATATGTGGTTTGGTGCAGCACCGCTAATACCATAACGATCCAGTTAATATTGTCTGCACCTTAATCACATCGCATCCCTTCCCCATTATTGTATCCGTGCTTTCTACAAGAGGCTGAAGAGGATCAATTGCCTGAGTTTGAAAATGTAGCTTCCTGTTATTTATAATTGCTCTGAAGCAGAGTTCAGTTTGAAATCTGCATGGATCTCACTCAGAATAAAAATATTTAAATATATAAATCCTCCCCCATCTACCTCCCCTTGCCCCTCACCCTGTCCTTCCCTCTCCCCCATTCGCCACCCATCCTTCCCCTTTCTCCCCGCTCCATTGCCCACTCCCAAAATCCCTCCATCTACATCTCCTCTCAACTCACCCAGCCCTCCACCCTCTCCTCCACCCTCTCCTCCCTGCTTCACCTTCGACCTTCGCCACTCTCCTGTTCCCTCCCTATCCACCCTCACCCCCAGTCCCCTCACCCACCCTCCCCCGTCCCCTCACCCACTCTCCCCCGTCCCCTCACCCACCCTCCCCCGTCCCCTCACCCACCCTCCCCCGTCCCCTCACCCACCCTCCCCCGTCCCCTCACCCACCCTCCCCCGTCCCCTCACCCACCCTCCCCCGTCCCCACCCACCCTCCCCCGTCCCCACCCACCCTCCCCCTCCCCCCACACCCACCCTCCCCCTCCCCCCACACCCACCCTCCCCCTCCCCCCACACCCTCCCCCCCCTCCCCCCACACCCTCCCCCCCCTCCCCCCACACCCTCCCCCCCCTCCCCCCACACCCTCCCCCTCCCCCCTCACCCTCCCCACCCTCCCCCACACCCTCCCCCCACACCCTCCCCCTCCCCCACACCCTCCCCTACACCCTCCCCACCCCCCCACACCCTCCCCCCCACACCCTCCCCCTCCCCCCTCCCACACCCTCCCCCTCCCACACCCTCCCCCCCCACACCCTCCCCCCCCACACCCTCCCCCTCCCCCCCACACCCTCCCCCTCCCCCTCCCCCTCACCCACCCTCCCCCGTCCCCTCACCCACCCTCCCCCGTCCCCTCACCCACCCTCCCCCGTCCCCTCACCCACCCTCCCCCGTCCCCTCACCCACCCTCCCCCTCCCTCCGCACCCTCCCCCTCCGCACCCTCCCCTCCCCGCTCCCCCTCCACACCCTCCCCCTCCCCGCTCCCCCCCCACACCCTCCCCCTCCCCGCTCCCCCCCACACCCTCCCCCCACACCCTCCCCCTCCCCCCAAACCCTCCCCTACACCCTCCCCCCACACCCTCCCCCTCCCCCCCTCCCCCTCCACACCCTCCCCTACACCCTCCCCCTCCCCCCCCACACCCTCCCCTACACCCTCCCCCCTCCCCCCCCACACCCTCCCCATCCCCTCACCCTCCCACCCTCCCTATCCCCATCCCCTCACCCTCCCCACCCCCTCACCCTCCCCTCCCCTCACCCTCCCCCATCCCCTCACCCTCCCCCATCCCCTCACCCTCCCCCATCCCCTCACCCTCCCCCATCCCCTCACCCTCCCCCGTCCCCTCACCCTCCCCCGTCCCCTCACCCTCCCCCTCCCCTCCCCGTCCCCTCCCCCGTCCCCTCCCCCTCCCCCGTCCCCTCCCCCGTCCCCTCACCCACCCTCCACCCTCCCCCTCCCCACCCACCCTCCACCTCCCCCCACACCCTCCCCACCCTCCCCTCCACCTCCCCCCACACCCACCCCCTCCACCTCCCCCCACACCCACCCCCTCCACCTCCCCCCACACCCTCCCCCTCCACCTCCCCCCACACCCTCCCTCTCCCCTCCCCATCCCCTCACCCTCTCCTTCCCTTCCCCATCCCCTCACCTCCCCTCACCCTCCCCTCACCCTCCCCCTCCCCATCCCCTCACCCTCCCCTCACCCTCCCCCTCCCCTCACCCTCCCCATCCCCTCACCCTCCCCATCCCCATCCCCTCACCCTCCCCATCCCCTCACCCTCCCCATCCCCTCACCCTCCCCATCCCCATCCCCTCACCCTCCCCATCCCCATCCCCTCACCCTCCCCATCCCCTCACCCTCCCCATCCCCTCACCCTCCCCTCACCCTACCCCCTCACCCTCCCTATCCCCTCACCCTCCCTATCCCCTCACCCTCCCTATCCCCTCACCCTACCCCCTCCCCACCCCTCACTTCCTGTCAATCTGCCTCACTACATCCCCTGGGCCTCACTCACCGCACTCTGTAAAGTTCCCCCCTCCTGCAGCTGGTGAAGAGTTCGCTCGTGTCCATCTCTGTCCTGCGCTGAAGCTCGGATTCGATGCATGGAACCCAATATTACGGAGTCCCTGGTGTTATTATTATTTATACTTCAACCAGTGACCTGCCCTCAGGAGGCGGCGCCCACAGCGACCTCGAATGTAAACACAGCGCGCAGTCCGCCAGTCACAGCGCCGCCCGCAGCCCAGGAGGTGAACCGCGCAGTCCGCCAGTCACAGCGCCGCCCGCAGCCCAGGAGGAGCACCGCGCAGTCCGCCAGTCACAGCGCCGCCCGCAGCCCAGGAGGAGCACCGCGCAGTCCGCTAGTCACAGCGCCGCCCGCAGCCCAGGAGGTGAACCGCCAGTCACAGCGCCGCCCGCAGCCCAGGAGGAGCACCGCGCAGTCCGCCAGTCACAGCGCCACCCGCAGCCCAGGAGGAGCACCCCGCAGTCCGCCAGTCACAGCGCCACCCGCAGCCCAGGAGGAGCACCCCGCAGTCCGCCAGTCACAGCACCGCCCGCTGCCCAGGAGGATCACCGCGCAGTCTTCCCGTCACAGCGCCACCCGCAGCCCAGGAGGTGAACCGCGCAGTCCGCCAGTCACAGCGCCACCCGCAGCTCAGGAGGAGCACCCGCGCAGCCCTCCCGTCACAGCGCCACCCGCAGCCCAGGAGGTGCACCGCGCAGCCCTCCCGTCACAGCTCCACCCACAGCCCAAGAGGAGCACCGCGCAGTCCGCCAGTCACAGCACCGCCCGCAGCCCAGGAGAAGCACCGCGCCACCCGCAGCCCAGGAGGAGCACCGGCCCCCATCACACAGCGCCGCCCGCAGCCCAGGAGGAGCACCGGCTCCCATCACACAGCGCCGCCCGCAGCCCAGGAGGAGCACCGGCTCCCATCACACAGCGCCGCCCGCAGCCCAGGAGGAGCACCAACTCCTGTCACACAGCACCGTGCAGTCTGTACGTCACAGCGCCGCCCGCAGCCCAGGAGGAGCACCAACTCCTGTCACACAGCACCGTGCAGTCTGCCCGTCACAGCGCCACCCGCAGCCCAGGAGGAGCACCAACTCCTGTCACACAGCACCGTGCAGTCTGCCCGTCACAGCGCCGCCCGCAGCCCAGGAGGAGCACCAACTCCTGTCACACAGCACCGTGCAGTCTGCCCGTCACAGCGCCACCCGCAGCCCAGGAGGAGCACCAACTCCTGTCACACAGCACCGTGCAGTCTGCCCGTCACAGCGCCACCCGCAGCCCAGGAGGAGCACCAACTCCTGTCACACAGCACCGTGCAGTCTGCCCGTCACAGCGCCACCCGCAGCCCAGGAGGAGCACCAACTCCTGTCACACAGCACCGTGCAGTCTGCCCGTCACAGCGCCGCCCGCAGCCCAGGAGGAGCACCAACTCCTGTCACACAGCACCGTGCAGTCTGCCCGTCACAGCGCCACCCGCAGCCCAGGAGGAGCACCAACTCCTGTCACACAGCACCGTGCAGTCTGCCCGTCACAGCGCCGCCCGCAGCCCAGGAGGAGCACCAACTCCTCCTGTCACACAGTTTGGTTTAAATCAGGGGTGGGCAAACTACGGCCCGCGGGCCGCATGCGGCCCGCCAAAGGTATTTCTGCGGCCCACCAAGTCATTAAAAAAAAAAAAAAAAAATTTTTTTTAAAAAAAATTTTTTTTTTTTAAATTTTTTTTTAAAGGTTAATGGGTGGGGGGGCTGTTGGGTTACTTACTGGTATAGGGTGGATACGTTGACTTGAGTAGGGTGATCATTGCTTGGCACAACGTCGAGGGCCGAAGGGCCTGTTCTGTGCTGTACTGTTCTATGTTCTATATGAGGCGCCCAGAATCATAACCGGGTGAAGTAATTATTTTACTTAATATACTATGCGGCCCTTTGTGAATTGTGAATTTCTGTATGCGGCCCTTGCACGGAAAAGTTTGCCCACCCCTGGTTTAAATTGAGCTGGAGGATTTTTCTGATCTTCCAGGTTGATCCTGTTAGGGATCCTGAGGGAGGGGGTGAGGGAGAGAGCGGGGGGTGAGGGTGGGGATTGGGGGGGGGGGTAAGGGAGGGGATGGGGGGTGAGGGTGGGGATTGGGGGGGAGGGGATGGGGGGGAGGGAGGGTACGGGGAGTGAGGGAGGGGAGGGTATGGGAGGGGATGGGGGTTGAGGGTGGGGATGGGGGTTGAGGGAGGGGATGGGGGTGAGGGAGGGGTGGGGGTTGAGGGAGGGGATGGGGGGTACGGGGTTTGAGGGAGGGGAGGGGGGTATGGGAGGGGATGAGGGTGTGGATTGGGGGGGTGGGGAGGGTACGGGGGTTGAGGGAGGGGATGGGGTGAGGGAGGGGATGGGGAGGGTACGGGGAGTGAGGGGATGGGGGGTGAGGGAGGGGATGGGGGGTGAGGGAGGGGATGGGGGTGGGAGGGGATGGGGAGGGTACGGGGAGTGAGGGGGGTATGGGAGGGGATGAGGGTGGGGATTGGGGGGTGAGGGGGGATGGGGAGGGTACGGGGTTGAGGGAGGGGATGGGGGTGAGGGTGGGGAGGGTACAGGGAGTGAGGGAGGGGATGGGGTGAGGGAGGGGATGGGGAGGGGGGGAGGAGATGGGGGTGAGGGAGGGGATGGGGGATGGGGAGGGTACGGGGGTTGAGGGAGGGGATAGGGCTGAGGGAGGGGATGGGGGGGAGGGGTGGGGGGTGAGGGAAGGGATGGGGGTGAGGAAGGCAGCAGTTGAAGGGTGTACATCTTGGGACTGTGGGAGGAAACCGGAGCACCCGGAGGAATCCCACACAGACATGGGGAGAACGTACAGACTCTGCACAGACAGTGACCCGAGGCAGGAATTGAATTGCATTTTTGCTATCCTGAGATCACCATTGCTTGATCTTTGATGGTGGTTGTTTGATTGACAATGGTTGGTCCTCTGGGTGGTAAAAGATCATTCACCTGCGGGCCAGCTGAGTATTCCCAGAAAGTTTACTGTTGTTGCTTCAGGCTTCCAGCATTCATATTTTGCTTTTGCGTTGACCCCTTGTACACTTGGCCAACATTCAGCTCAGTCTCTGCCCTCATATCCTGAACCGAGGCTCAAAGGATAGCACATTGAGTTCAAGCCTCATTCTAGGGGCATGGCTGACACTCCAGTACAGTGCTGAGAGAGTGCTGTACTTTGAAGAAGTTTTCTTTCTCATACACAACAGGGGCTTTATCTGACCTCACAAGTAAGGCCTAAATGATTCTATTACACTATCTGAAAAAAGATTGGTGATTTCTCTTCCCTATCCTGGCCGATATTTGTTCCTCAACCAATACTGTTTGAGGGAGCTTGCTGTGTGTATTTTAAGACACCCTGGGCTAGCGTTTGGTCAATTCCAGCCCCACGTGGCCCAGAGTCACAGGACAATTGAAATTAACTAGTCATTTTTTTAAATGCCCAATGTCCCTTAATGCCCTTGGCTGCCTAATAATTACAGTCACCAGGTTTGTAAATTTAAACACAATTAACTTCTATTAATAACTATAATTAAATATGCAGCCAATACAACTGGTTAATTGTTATCTAATTTCTAACCCCTTCTTTAACTGGTCCCACCCTCTACACACACACACATACACAAGGCAGATAAACAGAGAGGAGAAAGAGCGGTGTAAAAAATATACTAAAAGTAAAAGGATAAATGTCTCGGTTTCAGATTGACATCTTCCAGTTCGATGTTTCTCCAGCCTAGGCCCCTAGTTGGACTTTGCTTTCAGCCTGTAATGATTTTCAGTGTAGATTCATTTTCAGTGTAGATTCATCATGGTCTCGAGACTTCTCTGTCGACTCAGAAACAGAAGGCAAGAAACATTTGGGAGAAAGAGAGAGAGTAAAACAAACAAGCACAACCTCTCCTCTCCGCAACCAGGAGCTTTCCCTGCTGGGTTTTCTGAAAACCCCCACCAGGACCCAGTCCCTGTCTGTTGCCAGAGAGAAAACAATCCTTGGCCAATCCAATGGCCACCAGCCAACGAATTGAACCAAGTCCCTCCGATGTATTGGGTGCCTGAAAGTCTGAGTTCTTCTGTTCAAAAGCTAAAACTTCAAGCACTGTAAGGGTACTTCCTGTTGATCCACTTATTTTTGCCGTTAGCGTTTTTGATCCATGGATGCTTAATGGACGTGTATCTTTAAGTCAAGCAGCAGAGAGAATTAGGAATACAAGAAGTTGCGGCACAGCATGTGGTGCTGCCAGCTTTGGACAGCAGAACCCAGATTTGTAGCTCCCGAGAGATGGGGTGGGACTCGGTTCGATTGGTTGACTGGAAGCCAATGAATTGGCCAAAAGGCTGTACTCTGCCCGGTAACAGGTAGTGATTGGATCCTACCCGAGTGGAATGATTTTCAGAGGCCCAGGAAAGGAGAGTTGAGACCTGGACACACAGGGACAAGGACCTGCTTCTTCTAAAAGCTAACTCTTAAAGTCTGTGCAAGCTGTTTTGCTTTGAGCAAGAAACCATTACTGTATTTTGAAAGTTAAATCTGTTTGTAAACTACTGAGATGATTATATCTCATGAAGTCTTCTGCTGGCAGGGGTTTACTGAGAACATTTGATTTGTAACCACAAGATTTCAAACTCTCAATTATAATCAATAGACACAGTAAAAGATTTAATTTCTCACCCAAGAAGTGTAACTCAAATTTCTACTGAGTTCAAAGTGTATACGAGACACACTTAAACCGCATGGTAGATTTCAACAGTATTTTTCGAAGAATTATTGGTAAAGTGAAGTCAATTGTGTTGTGACGCCGGGTCGATGGAGGGCTGGAAGTGCCTGCGCCCCCAGCTCAGGGTGTCGTATCAGCACAGTTTGAAACTTTTGAGTTCCTCTCGGCCTCCCATTGGCTTTAAGGTAAATTGTCCATTAAAGCTCCATAGACCAAAAGTGATAATGGCAAAATAAAATAAATAGGAAATAAGAGAATCAACAGGAATACAATATATTGTCTGTTTTTTTAATCTATGTTCAAAAACACTTTAAGAATAGAAAAAAACTGTGGATGTTGGAAATCCGCAGTAAGAACAAAGTTGGAAATATTCAACAGGTCAGGCAGTGCCTGGGGAGAGAAAGAATAGAGTTAATGCTCCAAGTTGAATGGACCTCCGGTGACAAAGGCCAGTCATCTTTTGGCTCACCAGCTGAAGCTGTAGGCAGCCTCCTGGGAGACCACACAGACACAAGCAATTCACGCGGTAACCTGGTTTCCACCTTCCTCAGATTAATATGGCTTTTGAATCTAGGATTGGATTTTGTTTATTGTCACGTGACCGAGGTACAGTGAAAAGTATTTTTCTGCGCTGTAGCCACCGAAGTTGGCCATTCCCTCCATACAAAATGGAGGAACGCAAAGCTTGCAGGTTAAAATGGACAATGTTTGCAGCACAAGCAGGCTGCACCAAGCCAATGTGTATTCTGTCTGCTAAGAGAGCAGACAGCACCGAAACTAACATTCCGCATACTAATGAGGCAATCTCCGGGATAGTTAACATAGCAATGGAACGATCCCAGGGACAATGGACACAAATAGGGAAGTGATTGCAACAGTGTATGGGAAACCAGACACCCCGGCACCAGCGGAGTTCGAAAACAGAGCACCTGAAGGCCCGCCCAGTAGCCGAGGGAAAGCCTCAGTATTGGGGGGGTTCAAACAAATCGATTGGGAAGAGACCCAATCGATTCCCAGCAGTTAGAGGGTCCGCCCAAAAGGGCGCGAAGCCCTAGGACCTATAAAAGACAGGTCCCAAACTTAGTTCGTTCTTCTTAACCAGCCCTCCTCTCTGGACCAGCATCTCGACCAGCTTTTGCCAAAGAAGACCTTGAACGAGAGGAGAGGTTTGGGACAGCAGCCGCCAGCAAGTAAGTGTCTCACAACGATCGCTACCAGAGATAGACACTCCTGACCCCCTTTTAACCCGTACCAACCTGAAGTCTGCAGACCAGAGCAGAGCAAAGGCCTTGCCCCCTGATCTGGCAGTTCCCTTTGAGATAAGTATTGGTTTATTTAGTGGTAGGAATAGTTTAATCATCTTAGCGTGTGCATGGGTAGTATTATAATTGTATTATAATAAACCCAGTTGTTTGAACTTACTAATTGGTGTATGGTTTTATTGCTTTGAACTTGACCTTGAAACTTGTGGCGGTATCTTAACGATACCTGGCGACTCCAGAGCTAAGTAACGAAACAGAGCCAAAGTGAGTGTTAAGCACACTCACCCAGAACGAGCAACAGCGAGCAGCTCAATAGATCATTAAGTACATGAAAAGGAAATAAAAGAAAATACATAATAGGGCAACACAAGGTATACAATGTAACTACATAAGCACTGGCATCGGATGAAGCATACAGGGGTGTAGTGTTAATGAGGTCAGTTAATAAGAGGGTTGTTTAGGAGTCTGGTAACAGCGGGGAAGAAACTGTTTTTGAATCTGTTCGTGCATGTTCTCAGACTTCTGTATCTCCTGTCCGATGGAAGAAGTTGGAAGAGTGAGTAAGCCGGGTGGGAGGGGTCTTTGATTATGCTGCTCGCTTTCCCCAGGCAGTGGGAGGTGTAGATGGAGTCAATGGATGGGAGGCAGGTTCTACTGCAATCTCTATAGATCGGAGCCTCCTGCGGATGAGTCGGTCATGTCCCGACTTTCTGGATGATCCCAACAGTTGAGGCGGATGGGAGCAGTGAGTTGGAATCCCCGTTACACCCCAACGAGACTGTAAAATATTTTGGGTTGATGCAATCTGGCAACGCCCCTTGTCCGGATGGCATTCTGATTGAATTCTACAAGAAGTTCTCGGTGCAGCTTCTGCCTTTAATTCTGGACATTTTCAATAATTCCCTATCCTGGGGGTTGTTGCTCCCGACCCTCACTCAAGCCTCTATTTCCGTGCTTCTTAAGAGGGACAAAGACCCAACAGAGTGTGGTTCTGACCATCTTATTTCACTGTTGAACGCGGACGTCTAACTACTCACTAAGGTACTGGCCTTTCGGCTGGAGCCTTGCCTCCCAAATGTAATCTCGGAGGATCAAACAGGCTTCGTGAAGGTCGACAATTGTCGGCCAATATACCATCGACTGTTAAATGTTGTCCTTTCCCCCCTCGCCGGTGTCCGAACCTGAGGTGATTGTATGCTGAAAAGACATTTGATAGAATGGTGTGGGACTATTTATTTGAGTTTCTTGCGAGGTTTGTATTTGGCCACAAATTATTTCTTGGATCCGTCTATTGCCAGTGTTCGTACAAAAGCCGTGAACTCTGATTAGTTTCCATTGACTAGGGGCACAAGGCCGGGGGCACTCTACTGTCCCCACTTCTGTTGCTATGACAATAGAGCTATTGTGCTGAGGTACCATGTTAAGTGGAGTGGCATTAGAATCATAAAATCATCGAATCCCTACAGTGCTGAAGGAGGGCATTTGGCCCATCAAGCCCATACCGTCTCTCTGAAAGAGCCCCCTACCTCGGCCCAATCCCCCACCCTATCTCGATGCGCCTGCCTAGGGGGAATTCAACATGGCCAATCCACCTAACCTGCACATCTTTGGACTGTGCAGGGAAACGCACTCAGGCACGGGAAGAATGTGCAAACTCCACGCAGACTGTCACCCAAGATCGGAGTCGAACCCCGGTCGCTGGCACTGTGAGGCAGCAGTGCTAGCCACTGTGCTACCATGTCACCAATTAATCGGGGAGGGGTGGAGCATCGGGTGTCCCTTTACCCAGGAAACCTACTATTCTATATTACGGACAACATAATGACGTTGCTAAGCATTTTTGGCTCCTTCTCTGGGTACAAGTTAAAGTTAAGCAAGAGTGAATGAAGGCTTCCCAATCAACCCCCAACCACCCATGGAGCCCACCTGGGGATGTTACCTTCTCGTCTTGCCAAGGCAACCTTTCGTTATCGGGGGGGGTTTTCTCTTCAAATCTTTTTTTTTATTAAGGTCCACAAATTGATGTCTTCTTTTATTTGAGGAGGGGGTAGGACTCCCAGGATCCGTGGTGTGCTGCTCCACAGGGACAGACAATCGTGAGGTCTGACCCTTCCCAATTTTTTGTTTTATTATTGGGTAGTCAATATTCCGAAAATATTGTTATGGCTTAGCGATCCTGGATCCCTATGGGGACAAATGGAAACGTGCTCCTTAATCTTCACGCAATAATTACTGCACCGTTGCCCCCGCCCCCCCCCCCCCCCCCCCCCCCCCCCTCCCCCCCCCCGTTAGATTTTCCTCAAATCCAGTGCTGGTCTCCTTCCTGAGAATTTGGAAACGGTTTAGACAGCATTCCGAGCTCCTTTCCCTGTCTTCGCTAGCCCCATACCTTCTGGTTTGGACTCGACATTTAAATCTTGGGAGGCGACGGGTCTGGAGCCGTTTGACGACCTGTTCACGGAGGAGAGTTGGCTGAGAAATTCCAGCTGTCCAATTCCAGTCTTTTTAGGTATTTCCAAGTATGCGATTCTTCACGGAAAGTTTTTTCTTTCTTTCCTTTGGTGCCTCCTTCTTCCCTGATGAAGATGATTCTGTCACTGGCTAGGCCTGGCCCAGCGTGGGGGGGGGGGGGGGGGGGGGCGTCTATTTCAGTCACATCCTTCAAACGGTTCTGCTCGGTTGAGTTTTGAAGGGGGAGAAATGGGCAGGTGAATTGGGTCCCATTCTTACTGGTATGTGTGGAGCGGGGCCCTTCACAGGGTCAACTCCATGTCTTCATGTGCTCGGCTGAGCCTGATTCAGTTGAAGGTTTTGCACAGGATGCACCTGACCAGAGTTAGGGTGAGCTTGTTCTTCCCTGGGGTGGAGGATAAGTGTGAGCGCTGTTCTCGTGGGCCGGCTAATCATAAACATCTGTTCTGGCCCTGTCTCAAGTTGATAGGCTTCTCGGCCATCATTCTTTAACACCACGTTGTCCATTTGGATCTGTGTCCGCTGGTGGCCATAATCGGGATGTTGGATTGGCTGGTGGGTCAGTCTGGGGTGAAGGTGGATATCCTCGCCTTTGCCTAGTTGATACCCCAGAGGTAAATATTGCTTATGTGGAGGTCTCGCACTCTGCCTCGTGCCTCTGCTTGGCTGGGTGCCCTAATGTCATTCCTGCTTTTGGGGAAAGTCAAGTTCACCATCTGGAGGAATTCTGTGTAAGGTGGCAACCGTTTAATTCATTTTTTAAGGGATTAGTCACCGTCAGCTCAGGGGGTTTCTGTTAGTTTCCGTACTTAAGTTAATTGGACGGCACAGTGGTTAGCACTGCTGCCTCACAGCTCCAGTGTCCCGGGTTCAATTCCGGCCTCGGGTGACTGTCTGTACAGAGTCTGCATGTTCTCCCCGTGTGAGCGTGGGTTTCCTCCGGGTGCTCCGGTTTCCTCCCACAGTCCAAAGAAGTGTAGGATAGGTGGATTAGCTACGATAAATTACCCTTCAATGTCCAAAAGGTTAGGTGAGGTTACTGGGTTACGGGGATGGACTGGTGGTGTGGGCTTGAGCAGGGTGCTCTTTCCAAGGGCCGGTGCAGACTCGATGGGCCAAATGACCTCTTTCTGCTCTGTAAATTCTATGAGGTGTTGTCTGTGTTTTAGAATTTAGAACAGTACAGCACAGAACAGGCCCTTCGGCCCTCGATGTTGTGCCGAGCAATGATCACCCCACTCAAACCCACATATTCACCCCATGCCCTTAACCCAACAACCCCCCCCCCCCACATTAACCTTATTCTTTCGGACACTAAGGGCAATTTATCGTGGCCAATCCACCTCACCCGCACATCTTTGGACTGTGGGAGGAAACCGGAGCACCCGGAGGAAACCCACGCACACACGGGGAGGACGTGCAGACTCCACACAGACAGTGACCCAGCCGGGAATCGAACCTGGGACCCTGGAGCTGTGAAGCATTTATGCTAACCACCATGCTACCGTGCTTCCCCTTTTGTTCTTTTGTTTTGTTCTTTTATTGAACGTATTTTCTCTGCTGTCGTATTTTTCTGATTGATTGTTTCGTTAAATTAATTTTATTTTTGTTAAATTTTGAGTACCCAATTATATTTGTCCAATTAAGGGGCAATTTACCGTGGCCAATCCACCTACCCTGCACATCTTTGGGATGTAGGAGTGACCCGGGGCCAGGATCGAACATGGGTCTCGGTGCCGTGAGATTTCTGTCTCATTGTTTCGGGTTATTATGATTATTATGAAAACTTCTTAATAAATATATTTTTTTAATGTTCCAAGTTGAATGACGTTTCTTCAGAACTCTTCAGACAAACCTATTTTTGAAGAATTTCTGTTTTCACTTTAAAAATACTCAATTTGACTGTGAGGCATTTTGGAATGTCACCAGGCCAAGACGCTGTATAAAAATAGGCCTCAATTTTCTTTGGAGATTTTTTTTTTCATTATTCTTCCTCAACATCCTATTGTTTGTTTTGACATTTGTCTCTGCATTGTTACATTCATTCCAAGATTGTTTCCATGTATATTGACTTAAAAAATAAATGAATGACATGGATTTTATTCTTATTTAAAAGTTTCGAGTTGTACTGATGTTTTGTTGGAAGTGCGAGTATCCAATGATCGTATTGTTGTCCTCTTTCTTTCCTTTTGTGTCAGCTCAACAGGTGGCATTCTTGCTTCAGACGAGAGGTTATGGGTTCAAATCCCACTCCAGGAACTTGGGCGCAAACATCAGCTGAAATTCTCGCCTCCGTTCTGAGGCAACGCTGTACTGTTGGAGGTGCCACTTTCCGGATGAGACATTAAATGTCTTCCCTCTTAGGCGGGTCACACGGCACTATTTCCATAATCTCCTGGTCAATATTTATCCATCACGGTAGCACGGTGGTTAGCACTGTTGCTTCACAGCGCCAGGGTCCTAGGTTCGGTTCCCGGCACGTTCTCCCCGTGCCTGCGTGCGTTTCCTCCGGATGCTCCGGTTTCCTCCTACAAGTCCCGAAAGACGTGCTTGTTAGGTGAATTGGACATTGTGAATTCTCCCTCAGCGTACCCAAACAGGCGCCGGAATGTGGCGACGAGGGGATTTTCACAGTAACTTCATTGCAGTGTTAACGTCAGCCTACTTGTGACAATAATAAAGGTGATTGTTACATCACTAAAAAAAAGTTCTGATCATTGTGCTTGCAGTTGTGGGAGCTTTCTGTGCACAAATTAACTGATGCATTTCCTAAATCACAACAGTACAGAAGTACTTCATCACCTGTAGAGTTCTTTGGGGCTTCTGAGGTTGTGTAAGGTGCGACAGAAATGACCGGAGGGGCAGCACGGTGGCGCAGTGGTTAGCACTGCCGCCTCACAGCGCCGAGGTCCCAGGTTCAATCCCGGCTCTGGGTCACTGTCCATGTGGAGTTTGCACATTTTTCCCCCCCAACCCAACAATGTGCAGGCTAGGTGGATTGGCCACGCTAAATTGCCCCTTAATTGGAAAAAATAAATTGGGTACTCTAAATTTATATAAAAAAAGAAATGAACGTCCGTTCTCTTTTTTTCTCTCCATAACAACCTTTCTTTCTTTACCCAGCTGCAATGGGTTCAGAGAGGAATTGACAGCATTTTACCCTCGGGGATGTGAGGGAAACTTTCTTTACACAACCTGTGGGAACTGGCTACCTGAAATGAAAATCACCACAGCTCCTGAGGACCATAGGCTGCTGTCCCCTTTTGGAGACGATGTGGAGATGCCGGCGTTGGACTGGGGTGAGCACAGTAAGAAGTCTGATAACACCAGGTTAAAGTCCAACAGGTTTGTTTCAAACACTAGCTTTCGGAGCACTGCTCCTTCCTCAGGTGAATGGAGAGATATGTTCCAAAAATATATATATAGACAAAGTGAGAGATGCCAGACAATGCTTGGAATGCGAGCATTTGCGGGTAATCAAGTCATTACAGATCCAGAGAGAGGGGGGTGACCCCAGGTTAAAGAGGTGTGAATTGTCTCAAGCCAGGATAGTTGGTAGGATTTTGCAAGTCCAGGCCTGATGGTGGGGGGTGAATGTAATGCGACATGAATCCAAGGTCCCGGTTGAGGCCGCACTCATGTGTGCGGAACTTAGCTATAAGTTTTTGCTCGGCATTTCTGCATTGTCGCGTGTCCTGAAGGCCGCCTTGGAGAACGCTTACCCGGAGATCAGAGGCTGAATGCCCTTGACTGCTGAAGTGTTCCCCGACTCGAAGGGAACATTCCTGCCTGGTGATTGTCGCACGATGCCCGTTCATTCGTTGTCGCAGTGTCTGCATGGTTTCGCCAATGTACCACGCTTCGGGACATCCTTTCCTGCAGCGTACGAGGTAGACTACATTGGTCGAGTCGCACGAGTATGTGCCGCGTACCTGGTGGGTGGTGATCTCACGTGTAATGGTGGTCCCTTTTAGAGAGAGCGCTGACTGGTGGCGATTAGGGGTTGTTTAGCACACTGGGCTAAATCGCTGGCTTTGAAAGCAGACCAAGCAGGCCAGCAGCACAGTTCGATTCCCGTAACAGCCTCCCCGAACAGGCGCCGGAATGTGGCGACTAGGGGATTTTCACAGTAACTTCATTTGAAGCCTACTCGTGACAATAAGCAATTTTCATTTCATTGTCATTTAACCTGAGGGTCACCACACCTCAGACGAGGGGCAAGTTCACTATCGAGACAGGGGGAGGGGCCCTCATGGATAGCCTCAGCTGGCACAGGAATTGAACCCGCGCCACTGCCGTCGCTCCGCATCACAAACCAGCTGTTCAGCCGACTGAGCCAACCGACCCCCGACATCAGTCAGGGAAGCAGAGATGGTGAACGATTTGGAAAGGAAATCGGGTGGGTATTTAAGGGAAATAAACTTGTGAGGGGCTACGAGGAGAGAGCGGGAAAATGGAGCTGACTGGATTGCTTTACAGAGAGCTGGCATGGACTCGATGGGCTGAACGGCCTCCTTCAGGACCAATTCCATCATTCTACGAAGCTATCTCTGCAAATGTTCTCAATTGTTTCACCGGCAACAAATTACTTCGAAGTACAGTTGCTGTCATCACAAATGAAAACATGGTTGAAACGTTAGACAGAATGGAGTGAAGAAAATGAACAGTTAAACTGTGAGCAGAACATCTCTGATTCCATTCCCCCTTGAACGGTATGAGAGAGAATTCTTGAGAAACCTTCCAGTGAGGTAAATATTCACCGTTTGCTAACGAGCCTCAAATGTGGATTTGAGTAGACAGAGGAAATATACCAACATGTTATTTGCACCTTTGCCTTAACCTCCTGATGCTCCAGCTACAGATAATTGCCCAAGCCTTTGGATTTAAATAGAAATCTTAATTTTGTACACTGTGCGTTCTTCTGATGTAAAACCCCTACATACAAAAGCCTTGGGTTTAAATAGTGTAAAGCTTCCAGATGTACATAATGTAAAAGCCTTGGATTTAATTAGTATGAGGTTCTTGGGATTAATTTTGTGTTAAACCCTTTGGATCTGTTTAGTGTAAAACTGCTGGGTTGGCTGTCAGATCCTTGGATTTATATCGCGTCCGTTGACTGCTTATTGAGTGGCTGGATGTGACATCACTGACATTCGTTGTCATCCGTCCTTGCTGAGCAATGCGTGGATTGGCTGGAGTCAGTTCCAAGGCAGCCGTGCTTTTCTGACTGAGGAAGAGAGCTATAAAGTCTGTGAGACCGAAGCTCGATCAGTTTATCAACGTCGTCACGTCCCAAAGATTGATGGCTGGCTCGAAACGCAGTCCACCTGATCTTATCAAGGGGGCAGATGGAGGGGAGTATTTCTTCCCCCGGTGTCATGTTGGGTGCCAACGGAGAGTGAGCTCCTGCGATCAAATCACAAGATTGAACACGAGGCAATATTAATGAGGTGGAACGTCAGTATTTCTTCCTCCGGATGATGCAAGAGGCTATCAAACCCTGTGTACAAATGAAGGTTGCGGCGCGTTATCAGTTAGTAGCAGCTTAACATTTTGAGATAGATAAAGTAGAACGCATTCAGTCATGACGGAGAATGATTATCCAGGTGCTGGGTACTTCCAGTATTGTGTCTGAGAGTCCATTCATCATGGGTTAGGCAATGGCTGTTGCTAAGACACTGATTGCACTGTCACCCAATGTGCATGTTCCAGATGGAGTCTGTGCATAAAAATCCAGTGCAGGGACCCAAGTGAATGAAAGTTAGCATTTCTATAGCGCCTGGCACGACAAACTGACCCAAATGGGCAGCACGGTAGCATAGTGGTTAGCACAAATGCTTCACAGCTCCAGGGTCCCAGGTTCGATTCCGGCTTGGGTCACTGCCTGTGCGGAGTCTGCACATCCTCCCCGTGTCTGCGTCGGTTTCCTCCGGGTGCTCCGGTTTCCTCCCACAGTCCGAAGATGTGCAGGTTAGGTGGATTGGCCATGATAAATTGCCCTCAGTGTCCAAAATTGCCCTTAGTGTTAGGTGGGGTTACTGGGTTATGGGGATAGGGTGGAGGTGTTGACCTTGGGTAGGGTGCTGTTTCCAAGAGCCGGTGCAGACTTGATGGGCCGAATGGCCTCCTTCTGCACTGTAAATTGTGAGACAAAGTGCCTTCCAAGTAATGAAATACTTTTGAAGCTGTGATAATCCAGGGGACACGAGCAGGAAGGCAAGCGTTGTTTATTTTCAATACAAAAGTAAAGCTGCTAGTGGAGCTGCAGGAATAGGGTCCCAACCTGGGATGACCAGGGGCGAGATTCTCCGACCCCTCCGCCGGCCGGCGAAGTCCTTTCGGCCCCGGCTGGCGTGGCGCCAAAGGTCGTTCACGCCAGCCGGCGGAGTGGGAACCACTCCGGCACGGGCCTAGCCCCTCAATGTGAGGGCTTGGCCCCTAAAGGTGCGGAGACGTCTGCACCTTTGGGGCGGCCGGAAGCCGGAGTGGTTCACGTCACTCCATCCCGCCAGGGGCCCCCGCCGGGTAGGGGAGAATCCCGGCCCAGCAGTGCCAGTCCAGGTTAGGGCCGGCATTTAAAGGGGCTCGGTTAACAGGTCGCAGCTGGATGGGCCTCCGCCTACTACCATGGAAACCCGTACTTGACGAGCTCTACGGGGAGATCTATTAGTGAGCGCCCATGGCCCTTGTAGGCTTATCACAGAAATATAAGTCATTGTTGTAATCAATAACACAACAGCCAATTGGCACACAGAAGAGCATTTAGAAAAATGTCCCTAAAATCTGTTTCAATAATGTTGACCAGAAGGTAAATAATGGCCCTAACTTCGCAGAATGCACCACATGGGGTGCAATGGTTCAAGAAGGTGGCTCACTATTACTTTCCCGAGGGCAATTGGGGACGGGTCACAAATAATAATAATAATCTTTATTAGTGTCAGAAGTATGCTTACATTAACACTGCAATGAAGTTACTGTGAAAATCCCCTAGTCACCACACTCGTCTGGCATACAGAGGGAGAATTCAGAATGTTCAATTCACCTAACGGCACATCTTTCGGGACTTAGAACATAGAACATAGAACAGTACAGCACAGAACAGGCCCTTCGGCCCTCGATGTTGTGCCGAGCAATGATCACCCTACTCAAACCCACGTATCCACCCTATACCCGTAACCCAATAACCCTCCCCATTAACCTTACACTACGGGCAATTTATCACGGCTAATCCACCTAACCCGCACATCTTTGGACTGTGGGAGGAAACCGGAGCACCCGGAGGAAACCCACGCAGACACGGGGAGGACGTGCAGACTCCGCACAGACAGTGACCCAAGCCGGGAATTGAACCTGGCGCTGCGAAGCAACAGTGCTAACCAGTGTGTTACCGTGCCTCCCATATTTCCAGCAACGCCCACGTCCCATTAAATTTTTTTTTTTAAATGACTCCAGGAAGAACTCCTTCGCTATTCTTCAGCCTGCAATGTAATCTTGTGCACCCATCCGTGAGTGGGCAGACCGGCCATCAATTTAACATCTTATTTGAAAGACACAAATCTCTGACAATGCAGCACTCCCTCACCACTACAGCTGGGAGCGGCAGCCTGCTGTTTGTATTTGATTCTCTGGAGCAGGACCTGAAGCTCAAAGGCACACGTGCCACCCACAGTATCACAGCTGGCAAGACTCAGAATGATTTGCTTTTCCTGGTTTTTGGTCTAATGTTATCCTTTCTTGCCGCTGGTGGGAATTCCAGGGACGAACAAAGCCAGGTAGCACATGTTTGTGTATCACATGTTCAGGAAGGAATAACAGTGGGAGTTATATTTAATGCATAAAGCCAAACTGTCGGAGTGTCAGAGAAACTACTGCATGCCCAACAGAATGGTACTGAAAGGCAAGACAGACTTTTTGATAAAGTTCCCCACAGGAGGTTAATTAGCAAAGTAACAACACATGGGACAGGAGATAACATACTGTCCTGGATTGAGGATTGGCCAACAGGTAGGAAAGAGAGTAGGAATAAACCTGTCATTCTCACGTTGAGAAGAACAAAGAAAAGTACAGCACAGGGACAGACCCTTCGGCCCTCTAAGCCTGCGCCGACCATGCTGCCCGTCTAAACTGAAATCTTCTACATTTCCTGGGTCCGTATCCCTCTATTCCCATATATTCATGTATTTGTCAAGATGCCCCTTAAATGTCACTATCGTCCCTGCTTCCACCACCTCCTCCAACAGCGAGTTCCAGGCACTCACTACCCACTATGTAAAAAACTTGCCTCATACATCTCCTCTAAACCTTGCCCCTCACACCTTAAACCTGTGCCCCCTCGTAATTGACACCCCTACCCTGGGAAAAAGTCTCTGACTATCCACTCTGTCTATGCCCCTCATAATTTTGTAGACCTCTATCAGGTCGCCCCTCAACCTCCGTCGTTCCAGTGAGAACAAACCAAGTTTATTCAACCGCTGCTCATAGCTAATGCCCTCCATACCAGGCAACATCCTGGTAAATCTCTCTAAATCCTCCACATCCTTCTGGTAGTGTGGTGACCAGAATTGAACACTATACTCCAAGTGTGGCCTAACTAAGGTTCTATACAGCTGCAACATGACTTGCCAATTTTTATACTCAATGCCCCGGCCAATGAAGGCAAGCATACCGTATGCCTTCTTGACTACCTTCTCCACTTGTGTTGCCCTTTTAGTGACCTGTGGACCTGTACACATATTTCTCTCTGACTGTCAATACTCTTGAGGGGTCTACCATTCACTGTATATTCCCTACCTGCACTAGACCTTCCAAAATACATTACCTCACATTTGTCCAGATTAAACTCCATCTGCCATCTCTCCGCCCAAGTCTCCAAACGATCTAAATCCTGCTGTATCCTCTGACATTCTTCATCATTATCTGCAATTCCACCAACCTTTGTGTCGTCCGCAAACTTACTAATCAGACCAGTTACATTTTCCTCCAAATAATTTATATATATTACGAACAGCAAAGGTCCCAGCACTGATCCCTGCGGAACACCACCCGTCACAGCCCTCCAACCAGAAAAGCACCCTTCCGTTGCTACTCTCTGCCTCCTATGACCTAGCTAGTTCTGTATCCAAATTGCCAGCTCACCTCTGATCCCGTGTGACAGACTGTGGCTAGTGGGGTATGGCAAAGATCAGGACTTGGGCCCCAGCTGTTTACAATAGATATCAATGATTTGGATATGGGGACCAAATGTAATATTTACAAGTTTGCGGATGATACAAAGCTCGGCAGGAATGTGTGTGGTGAGGAAGATATAAAGAGGCTACAGGAGGATTTGGGCAGACATAGTGAGTGGGCAAGAAGATGGCAGATGGAATATAATGTGGAAAAATGTGAGGTAATCCACTTTGGTGGAAGGAACAGATGTACAGAGTATTTCCTAAATGGTGCGAGATTAGAAAGTGTAGATGTGCAAAGAGTGCCCTTGTCCATAAGTCACTGAAGGCTAACATACAGGTGCAGCAAGCTATTGGGAAGGCTAATGGAATGTTAGCCTTTATCACAAGAGGATTTGAGTCCAGGAGTAGTGAGGTCTTGTTTTAATTGTATAGAAGCTCGGTTAGACCACAGCAGGAGCACTGTGTGCAGGTCTGGTCCCCTTACCTCAGAAAGGATATTATTGGCATTGAGGGAGTACGACAAAGGTTCACCAGACTTGTTCTGGGGATGGCGGGACTACCTTACGAAGAGAGATTGGGCAAACTGGGCCTGTATTCTTTGCAGTTTGGAAGAATGAGAGGTGATCTCGTTGAAACCTAAAAAAATACTTAAAGGAATGGACAGGGTGGATGTTTCTCCTTGGTTAGGGAGTCTAGAACCAAGGGGCCCAATTTCAAAATAAGGGAGATGGGATTAGGGACCGAGGTGAGGAGAAATTTCTTCACACAGAGAGTTGTGAATCTGTGCAATCCTCTTTCCCCGAGGGGCAGTGGAAGCTCAGTCACTGAGGATGTTTAAAGCAGAGATTGGTAGATTTCTGATTAACAACAATGTAAAGAGTTATGGGGCAGTGTGGGACAGGTTTGATGGGCTGAATGGCCTCCTCCTGAACCTAATATTACAATATTTAAACAATACCCGTACCAGCCTCCCCGGACAGGCGCCGGAATGTGGCGACTAGGGGCTTTTCACAGTAACTTCATTGAAGCCTACTCGTGACAATAAGCGATTTTCATTTTCATTTTTCAAATGGAATCCATGAAGTAAAATACACTCGTAGTCGTATTTCTGAGCAGCAAAACGTTAACATTTTATTTTCACCTTCTATGTTTACAATGTTATACACAGTGAGGGTCATTATAACTTTTGCCAATATTGTAGAACAACACAAACAGATTGTCTGAATATTACCTGGATGCTGTTTGTGGGAGTTTGCAGAGCAGAAATTGGCTGCTGCATTTGGGTTACTTTGAATCTCAGAATGGTCGCTGCACAGAGGAGGCCATTCTGCCTGTCGATTTCATGCTGGCTCCCTGCAAAAGCAATTTAGCCGGTCCCACTCCCCCTGTCCTTTCCCTGTAGCCTTTAATTCTTTTCACTTCGATAATGATCCTTTTCACGTATGCAAAACACAACTGGGTCACTCCCAGGCAGCGCATTCCAGGTCCTAACCACTCGCTGAGTAAAAATGTTTTCCCCCATGTAGCCTTTGGCTCCAACACCACTCACCTGAAATCAGCGACCTCTCTAACTCTAGGGGGGCACGGTAACATAATAGTTAGAACAGTTACTTCACAGCTCCACGGTCCCAGGTTCGATTCCCGGCTTGGGTCACTGTCTGTGCGGAGTTTGCACGTTCTCCCTGCGTCTGCGTGGGTTTCCTCCGGTTTCCTCTCTCAGTCCAAAAATATGCAGGGTAGGTGGATTGGCCATGATAAATTGCCCTTAAGTGTCCACAAATGTTGGGTTGGGTTGGGTTACGGGCGGGGGGCCTTAGGTAGGGTGCTCTTTCCAAGGGCCGGTGCATGGGCCGAATAGCCTCCTTTTGATTCTATGATACTCAGTCTAGAGGCCTCATGATTTTGAACACCTCTATCAAATCTCTTCTGAATCTTCTTTGAGATAAACAACCCCACCTTTGTTAATCTTTCCACTCAACTGAAGTCCCTTAAACGTGGAACCGTTCTTTTCTGCATCTTCTCTAAAGGACTTTACACCCTTCCCGAATTGGCCAAAGGGAGGTCAAACCAGTATTTTGAAAAGGTCCTTGCTTTTATTCTCTGTGCTTCCATATAGGACACCCTTTTTGATGGGGAGCCAGTGGCTCACAGTGTCTGGGGCCACAAGTCATCAAGAGATCCCCAGACCATGAACAGCATGAAGAAGTTGCATTGCTGCTGGCCGGGCACCGTGGCAATGAGGGTGGGGGGTGTGTTGACCGGGACATTTGAGACCAACCTGTGTTTCTAGAACCCAGCCGTCATGGAGGCCAACGAGGCTGACCCTGTTGGGGCCTTCAAAGACACCCACTTGTTCACCTGCAAGAAAGGGCAAAGAAGTGGGTCCAGTGAGCCAGGGTGAGGAGTGGAAACTGACTCACGTGGAGGGCAGCACGGTGGCGCAGTGGTTAGCACTGCTGCCTCACGCCGGTGAGGACTCGGGTTCGATTCCGGCCCCGGGTCACTGTCCGTGTGCACATTCTCCCCGTGTCTGCACGAGTCTCACCCCCACAACCCAACGATGTGCAGGGTAGGTGGATTGGCCAGGCCAAATTAACCCTTAATTGGAAAACAAAACTGACTCCCGTGACCAGGTTCAAGAGGGGAAGGTGGTGGTGGTGCAGTTCAAAAAAGGTGAAAATGAAGGCTGGGCCTGAGGGCAGAAATAACGGGGAGGGGGGGGGAGAAAAAGGGATGGGATTTCCCGCTCCCCCAGCCATGTTTTTCTTGACTGCGCGCTGTTCCCTGGCAGCTGGATTCTCTCTTCCTGCCGCTTGTCAATGGAATTTCCCATTGATGCCACCCCATGCCATGGGGAAACCGGGACGTGGTGGTGCACTGCCAGCGGGAAGCCCAATGGCCAGAGAATTCAGGCCAAGGTTGCTGTTGCTGTTTCTGTTATTTTAAAGGAACTAATTGATCAGAACCAGTCATACAGAGCACAGGGCAGTCACTGTGAGGTCAGATCAAGGGAATTCTGACCGATCCATGGCATCACGACCATAGTGAGCAGAGCTGAGGTGCTTCAAGAGAGGTGCACCAGTTTATTGGAACTTTGGTCGATGTCAGATGAGAAATCCTTGAAGACAAGGAATTGGAATCCTACCTGAGGATGAACAGAACTTTGAAGGACTTTGCGGCTGAAATTGGTGCCACAAATGCTGAGTGGACTGCTGATAAATCTATGAGGTCTATCTTTCCTCGCATCTGCTAATCAATGTGTAATTTATTGTGCCTGTTAATTCATGTTTAATTTATGTTGAGTTCCGTTTGATTGAAGTGAAAGCGATAAAGAGTGAAGTCTTGGCTTTCTTGTTGTGGTTGTTTGGTAAATTTGGTTATTTTGGTCTGTTGATTTCCACGGTGATCAGAACATCTTTGGCCGCTTTGTCAATTGGTCTTGCCACCTTGAACAATTTGTGCACAGATACCCCCAGGACCCTCTCTCTGTCCTTGCACCCACTTCAGAATCGGACCCTTTATTTTATGTTGCCTTTCCTTGTTTTTCACAATAAGAAGTATCTCATTCAAACAGTGACGACACTTCAAAAGTACTTCTTCGCAGTCAATGAGAAGAAAATATTGGGAAAGGTCTACAACATTCGACCAATAGACATTGTGCATTTTAAAGCGTCACCAAAGATTCAAATTACCCACAGTCAACGGCACACAGTGTTTGAATGGGTGAAGCACTTCACCTCTCGTTTTCAAATGCCTCCATAGCCTTCCCCTCCTCCCCCCATAATGTCCTTCAGCTCCCCGACCCTCTCCGAGATTCCTGCGTTCCTCCAATTCTGGCTTCTTGGACACCCCCAATTTCCAGCGCTCCACCAATGCTGATCATGCGATCTGCTCAGTGGGCGCTAACCTCTGGAATTCCCAGCCTAGTCCGCGACACTGCTCTCCCTCTTCCCTTAAAGAAACCCTTGAAACCTCACCCTTTGAAGAAGGTCCCAGTTATCTCTTTATGTAGCTCAGTGTCAAATTCTGTTTGAATATGACCCCTGTGAAGCACTTGTGGATGGTTTGACATTGCCGAAGGTTCTATACAAATGAAAGTTGTTGTTGAATGTTTATACTTCTGTTAAAGATCCCTGTGAACCATATTTTTAACGGGCAAGTTAATTTCAACTGAAGTGACCATCGCTAGACAAGAAAAAAGACCAAGACCCATCAAGTTCGCCCTCTAACATCCTTGCAATCACATGATACAATGTTGAATGGATTTGGTATAGCAATCAACCCATCTCAATGGATCTGATTTTAACTCGGGACAAATGGGAGAGTTTTGAATGGGTGGAAATTGGGCCCAGATGCGAGACAAGGGGAACCCCAGTGGTGGTTCGACCATCATTGCACCAAATTGGCAACCAGCCAAATTCAACAGTACCCAAGAGTTTCCATTGACCATTCATTCTCGGTGAAGCAGATCTGGAAGAATCCAATTAATGTGAATTACCCAGACATGGCTAAGTTACTGGAAAACAGTGCAATTGAATGACTGATGACTAGCTCAAGAAGCCCAGTGATGCAGACCTCCAAGTTTCAACTCTATAAAGAAAATTGGTCTCTGTTCTCGATGCAATACCTCGACGACAAATCACTACTATTAATAGGTGTAGCAAACATGCACAGTTTCGTAAGTCAAACCCCATTTAGCAAGCAGCAGGACTGTGCATAGTAGACAATGGATTGACTGTGATATGAAATTTTTCAAGATTTGTTTTTTTGCAAAGGGTAAGACTGCTATTTCTTATTGCCATGGTCTACCACTGTACCAAATAGGATCACACCTCGCCCCACCTGACAAGCAGTCTGTAGCCAAGAGGGTTAGGCTGCCACCTTCTCCCATTCATATGTCTTTGCTAGTGTGAAATCAGGAATAAGAATCCCGCCGGGTGAAACTCCTCAAAGCCTGTCCACCATCTACAAGGCACAAGTCAGGAGTGCGATGGAATACTCTCCGCTTGCCTGGGCGAGCGCAGCTCCAACAACACTCAAGAAGCTCGACACCATCCAGGACAAAGCAGCCCCGTTTGCTTGGCACCCCATCCACCACCTTAAATATTCACTCCCTCCACCACCGACGCACAGTGGCAGCCGTGTGTACTATCTACAAGATGGACTACAGGAATTCACCAAATCTTCTTCGGCAGCACCTTCCAAACCCGTCACCTCTACCACCTAGAAGGACAAGGGCAGCAGACACCTGCAGGTCCTCCTCCAAACCACACAGCACCATGACTTGGAAATGTATTGGTGTTCCTTCACCAAATTCCTGGTACCTCCCCTCCCTAATAGCACACTGGGTGTACCTACACTATATGGACTGCAGCGACTCACCATCACCTTCACAAGGGCAATCAGGGATGGCCAAGAAATGCTGGCCTAGCCAGTGACACTTACTCCCCATGAATTAATACATTTTTAAAAAAGTGATTTAGTGGAGCAGATACGCGATGATTCTTCCTCTAATCCAACCTGGGGTAGAATATCTCATTTCTGCTCTGGATTTTCCTCCCTCACAGTGGTTCAGCTAAGAGTGGAATGAGTGTGAGCAGTTGTCCATAAATCAGTGTCCAGCCAGTCTGTTGCTCCACGCAGTGCCATCCATCCATCCCACCCTGTCAGCCACATTCATATTTCAGACCACACATGGTAGTCACTTACTCCATAAAAGCTGAACTTTAATGAGCTATGGTGCATTGTTATTTCAAGCCACTGAGTGATGATTACTGGCTTTCGTACAGATCCTCTCCCACCAGTGCTGCAAGTCTCTCGGTTACACTAACTCTGTTAAAAAGACAAAGAGGGACCTTAAACACAACTCAAATAAGTACGCACTTAATAATCACACGTGGCTCCTGGGGAAGTTGCTACTGTGACTTTGTTGTTTCTTTCTCGTTCTTATGTGACGAGCATTGCGTTTGCCAAGGAGAGAAATGGAGAATGGGATGATTTCCCATTGTAAGAATGCACTGTCGGCTGCAAACGCTCCCATGGTTAGGCACTTCATCAAGAAGCGGAATAAACCGCTTTTAACGCTGTCCAACAATGACGCAAGTCCACCAATTAATCAAGCCACTGAAAACCCATCCGTCTTGACGGGTTACAATGGGAAAACCCAGCCCAACATCTCTTAACGTCAACAATAGTAAAGTCGTCCCACCCCCACTGATGCTTCATCGATTGTAGCGAGTTCCAGACCTCCTTGCCGCCTTTGTTCAGGCTAGTGACGTACAACCAGCAATTCTGTACCCTGCACCCCGCAAAGAATTGCCCATAACGTTATGCCGAGGAGCCTTACATCTCAGCAATGGATTAGAATCAAATCTGGTCCGCAGAAATGAAGGAATGTGAATTACTTTGCCGGCTCATTACCACATGGAAGGTGAGCAGTTACCAGGCGAGCCACCGACCTTTATTTTCAGATGGTTCTACTCGAGGTGTACACCAAACAAATTCCACTGGCCCACTCTCAGTGCACATGTGGTGCTTTTTGTGTTTTGTTTTGTTGAACCACGGACTGATGGTGCCACAAAGCAAAGGGATATTGTAGCTCGAGAATGCGGCAGCATTAGATCATTCAGCAATGATGCCTCTGTGCAAAGTACAGGGGTCCATCAAAAAAAATGTATCCTCTATTCTAAATCCGAAGTGGTGATGGCTCTTAAAGATGGGTGTCTTCTTCAAAGCTGTCAGGCTCGTCCTTTGACCCTTTGGTGATGAGTGCATTCCAGCCTCCGGAACATTCCATTGCGTCACCGTTCACGCTGGGCTTCTTCTCCTGCATCTCCGACGTGCTGTCTATAGTTATGTCCAAGGTCGGGTTGTCGTGGCAACCATTCTCGACAAAATGGAGTTCCTCGCCACGGGACTGAGGTGGGATGAAATTAAACAATCGACATAGTGAGAATAAAATTCGAAGCATTCAAAATTACTAGTGAAATTTCTGAAATACGTTTTATATCTTTTTATTCTCTTCGCTCCTAATCCTTTCACCTTTTTTTTTTAAATTTAGAGTACCCAATTCATTTTTTCCAATTAAGGGGCAATTTAGCATGGCCAATCCACCTATCCTGCACATCTTTTGGAAAATCCACGCAAACACGGGGAGAATGTGCAAACTCCACGTGGACAATGACCCAGGGCCGGGATCGAACCTGGAACCTCGGCGCCGTGAGGCAACAGGGCTAACCCACTGTGCCACCATGCTGCCCAATCCTTTCACTTTCCCCGCACCCAGAGATCCTGGTTTCACTGGGGGAAGGAACTCAGTAATGGCTGCTGCCCGGGACTGAAAGCAGGTCAGCTGGAGAACGTCACTGGATCCCGGAGCCCAAGTCTTGAGGTGGGATTTTCAGCATAGCTTACCCATCCTGCCATCTGGGGAGCTGTCGTGGGGGGGGAGGGGGGTTCCCCGCTGGTGGGAAGGCCAGAAAATCCCGCCCTTGGGGTGGGGAGGGATCGGTCACCTTAGGGAGAGGGGGGTTGTGTGTGTGTGTGTGTGGTGGGGGGGGGGGGGGGGGGGGGGGATGTGGTTTGGAGGCCAGGCGGGGAGACACAAAGGGATGGTAACATTTTAAGGAGGGGTGCCCCCAATGCACACAGAAAAATGAAATGAAATGAAAATCACTTATTGTCACGAGTAGGCTTCAATGAAGTTACTGTGAAAAGCCCCTAGTCGCCACATTCCGGTGCCTGTCCGGGGAGGCTGGTACGGGAATCGAACCGTGCTGCTGGCCTGCTTGGTCTGCTTTAAAAGCCAGCGATTTAGCTGAGCGAGCTAAATCAGCCCCTAACAGGCAGCCCACACAAAGGTGTACCCCCTTCCTTCCTACCTTAACATACAGACAAAATAGGACCAGGGAGCAGGCCAGTCATTGCCTGAAATCTGCTCCACCTTTTCGCCAAATCAGTTGGGTAAAAAACGGCCTCCCCACCATCGCCCGCCTACAAATGCCCAGCACACTGTGACATGGAGAGAGGACTTTGAGTGGGCAATAATTGGGCACTTAAAAGTCTCAATAGGTCTTAAGGCAGGCGAGCATTTTGGGGGGGGGGGGTTGATCTAGCCACCTGACATATATTATGCCCCCACCACCACCCTGCTCCTGCCCCTTGTGTTTATCTTTTTTTTTAAATTTAGAGTACCCAATTATTTTTTTCCAATTAAGGGGCAAATTTAGCGTGGCCAATTCACCTGACCTGCACATCTTTTGGGTTGTGGGGGTGAAACCCACGCAGACACGGGGAGAATGTGCAAACTCCACACGGACAGTGACCCAGGGCTGGGATCCCCTTGTGTTTATCTAGTGTCTTCCACCATCTCACAATGTCCCAGAGTCCTTTTCATCCAAATAAACACTTCTGAAGCGTGGTCACCATGGCAGCCAAACTGTGCACAGTTTGCACCTGCAGACAGCAGTCAGATAAATGGCCAGAGACTCTGGCGTCGTCTGAAGGATCAACATTAGCTAATACACCAGGAGAACACCCCGCTCTTTTTTAAATAGTGCCAAGGGATCTTTTGTACCCACCTGGAAGTGTGAACCTAAATGACATGCTCACGTCTCTAGCGGGGGTTTGAACCCACAACCCCATTTCATCCATTCACTGAAACTGGGTATCGCTGGTAACGTCATAATGTGTTGCCTATTCCTAGTTGCCCTCAACAGAGTGGCTTGCTAGGAGATCTCACAGGGCGGTTAAGAGTCCCACCACATTGCCGAGGGTCTGGAGTCACATGTAGGTCAGACCCGGTAAGGACGGCAGATTTCCTTCTCTAGTGAAGCAGCTGGATTATTACAATCCTCCAATAGTCGTTAAGGTCACCAATACCGAGACCAGCTTTTTAATTCCAGATTTATATAAATTAACTGAATTTATATTTCCCCGTTACTATGGTGTGATTTGAACTCATGTCTCTGGATCATTAGTGCCATCGCTGCCTAGATTACTAGTCCAGTAACATATGCAACACGCGACCTCCTGAGCATCATCAAGTTTAGGATTTGAAAGCTTGAAGAGGTTTGTTTGAACTTGTATCCTCCATGTCTCTTCCCCAAACATGAGAAAACTCGACTCCCCCCCCCCCCCCCACCGCCCGTTCCTCATAACCTGGGTTCGTAATATCTGCTACCATTTACTACCATGAGGTTTGGCACAGTACTGACCATGTTCTTTAACTTGGGCAGCTGTCGCTGCCAGCAGATGTAGACCAGGCCCGAGACGATGATCACTGCGCAGATTGAGCCGATGATGACGAGCACAATGAAAAGCTTTCCGTAATCTCCACGAGGCTGGCTGGGTCTCCCTTGGCAACCTGTCGCAGATGTGACGTTGTGGATACCAATCTGCAAAGAGACCAACATCAGGAACAGAATGAATGAGACATTCAGCCCCTCGAGTCTGTTCTACCGCAGTTCGGAATGACTATGCTGTACATTCCATGTAAGACGCAATTTGGCCCAACTGATCTATACTGGTGTTCACGCCCTAGAACATAAGACATAAGAGCAGAATTAGGTCACTCAGCCCATCGAGTCTGCTCTGCCATTCGATCATGGCTGATATTTTCTCCCTATAACCCCTTAATATATTAATCAAGAACGTATCCGTCTCTGTCATAAAGACATTTAAATTACATGTAAGACGCCATTTGGCCCAACTGGTCTATACTGGTGCCCATGCCCTGCACGAGCCTCCTCCCACCTCTGTGAGAGCATAGTCTTCTGCTCCTTTCTCCTCTATATGCTTATCTAGCTGTCCCTCAGAATGTGGGCAGCACGGTGGTGCAGTGGTTAGCACTGCTGCCTCATGGCGCTGAAGACCCGGGTTCAATCCCGGCCCTGTGTGGAGTTTGCACATTCCCCCCGTGTCTGTGTGGGTCTCCCCCCCCCCCCCCAACAACACAAAGATGTGCAGGGTATGGGCGGCCAATGTGTCGATGGTGCGCAAGTGGGTGATGGAGGGGGAGGGGGCAGCATGGAAAAAGTTGGAGATGGTGTCCTGTGGAGGCACAAGCCTGGGGGCCCTGGTAACGGCGCCGTTGCCGCTCCCTCCTACGAGGTATACCACGCGTCCGGTGGTGGCGGCTACCCTCAAGATTTGGGGGCAGTGGAGACAACATAGGGGGGAAGTGGGGGGATCGATGGAGGCTCCGCTAAGGGGGAACCATCGGTTCGTCCCGGGGAACATTGATGGGGGGTTCCTGGGGTGGCACAGAGCGGGCATCAGAAAGCTGAGGGACCTGTTCGTTGACGGGAGGTTTGCGAGCCTGGGAGAGTTGGAGGATAAATTTGGGCTCCCCTCGGGGAACATGTTCAGGTACCTGCAGGTAAAGGCGTTTGCTAGGCGGCAGGGATTCCCTTTGCTGCCCGCGAGGGGGGTGAGGGACAGGGTGCTTTCGGGGGTCTGGGTCGGGGATGGGAAGGTATCTGATATCTACAAGGTAATGCAGGAGGTGGAGGAGGTGTCAGTAGAGGAGCTAAAGGCTAAGTGGGAGGGGGATCTGGGGGAGCAGATCGAGGATGGGACATGGGTGGATGTCCTGGAGAGGGTTAACTCTTCCTCCTCATGTGCGCGGCGGCCGGCGGAGTGGGAACCATTCTGGCGCGGGCCTAGCCCCTCAATGTGAGGGCTTGGCCTCTAAAGGTGCGGAGAATTCCGCACTTTGGGGCGGCCGGAAGCCGGAGTGGTTCACGCCACTCCATCACGCCGGGACCCCCCGCCCCGCCGGGTAGGGGAGAATCCCGGCCCACACTCTTGAAAAAGAAAAAAGTCTCTTTCTTTCCCTTTTGGAGGCAGTTGAGGGTAAGAAGCCATACCTCTATCAGGTTTTCTTTCACGTCTCCCAGCATCGCAAGGACCTCCTTTGCTGGTATTGTACCTGGATCACCAAAATAAGGATGTATTATTCAGAACATGAATATTACGTAAGAATCACACTGGATTTTACACCAAAGACGATGATCAATGCTGGTAACAAATGCTCCTCTTGAGCCTCCTCCTGCACCAACATTGTATCCTTTTATTCCTTTCTCCTCAAGTGTTTATCCACCTTCCCCTAACATGCATCTACATACTGTTCACCTCAACGTCTCCATGTTCCACATTCTTACCATTCTGGGTCCAGAGTTCCTCATTGGGTTCACAGTGGCCATTTTATATTTATGGGTTTTTTGTGTCTTTCACAAGCGAAGACATTTTCTCCATGTTTACCCGATCCAACCCGTAATAATTTAAAGGACCGACATCAGGTTCCTCACCCCAAACCAGAGCCTTCTCTTTTCTAGAGAGGATTTCCAGCCTTTCCTGATAGTTACAACCGTCAAGTATTTTTTGGCATCTACCCAGTATGTCCCTGTACCTTTTCTTGGGCGGTATTCTCCCCTACCCGGCGTGACGGAGGGTCCCGGAGTAGGGGAGTGGCGCCAACCACTCAGGGGTCGCGCCTCCCCAAAGGTGGGGAATTCTGCCACCTTTGGGGGCCAGCCCCGCGCCGGAGCGGTTGCCACCAGGAGACCGGCGCCCCCGGCAGCGGGGCTGGCCGAAAGGCTTTCGCCGGTCTGCGCATGCGCCGGCAGTGACGTCAGTGGCAGCTGGCCGCTGACGTCACTGCCGGCGCATGCGCGATGTGGGGTTCTCTTCCGCTTCCGCCGTGGCGGATGCGGAAGGAGAAAGAGTGCACCCAGGGCACTGGTCCGGAGTCTGAGCGGGGGGGCCCCGATCGCGGGCCAGGCCACCGTGGGGGCACCCCCCCGGGGTTCGATCGCCCCCCCGCCCCCCCCCAGGACCCCGGGGGCCTGCTGGCGCCGCTGATCCCGCCGTTCCAGAGGTGGTTTAAACCTCGGCGGCGGGAGAGGCCTCCCAGCGGCGGGACTTCGGCCCATGTGGGCCGGAGAATCACCGCAGGGGCCTCTCCGATCGGAGTGGCGAGATTCCTGTCCCCGTCACTTCCCGGGTGGCGGAGAATCTCTGCCACAGCGGGGGCGGGATTTTAGGCGCCCCCAGGCGATTCTCCGACCCTGCTGGGGGTCGGAGAATTTCGCCCCTGGTCACATGAAGACCATGGGTTGGATTCTCCGCCCCGCCGGGCCACATTTCCGTTTCACCCCACGGGCGGGATACCTCGTTACGCCTGCCGGCCAATGGGGTTTCCCATTGTGGGGCAGTCCTACGCAGTCGGGAAACCCCTGGGCTGCCGGCAAAACGGAGCGTCCCGCCGGCGGAGAATCCAACCCCATAACTGCGCACAGGATGCCAAGAGGGGACCTCGGGCTGGGTTCTCCGCTCCCCGACACTGAAATCGCGTTCGGCGACGGGACGGAGAATCCGTTTCACCGCCAAAATCGGGAGCGGTAATTCTCCACCCCCTGAAAAGCTCTAGGGGTACGCCGCGCCAATTATCCACTGGCCATTGCCTGAGGCCCGGCCCGCAATGATCCGTCCCCGACCGGCCGAGTTTCCGACAACGTGGGTTACGTGTGCTCACACCGTCTGGGCAGCTGGCGTGGCGGCTGCGGACTCGGTCCCAGTCTGTACTACCCTGACCCCACCAACCAACGGTGTTGCCGTCATCGCTGGACAATCACCTCGGTTGCTGGCCAGCATCATCAGGAGGTGTTTATCGTCCTCGCTAGGCTTGCTGAGAGATATCAGCCACGAATCCGCGGGGGTGCTCAGTTTCCTGGAGAAAGACTCCGCCACCAGCCTCAGCAGCTTTAACCCTTTGTGAGAGCGAAACACTTCCTGAAATACACATCAAACAAAAAAAAAACAGAAGAAAATCAGTTTGGACCTGCAGTCTCCTGGGGCAAGGTTGCATTTATATAGCGCCTGTATAGAAAAAACACCCAAAGGGACATCACGGAGCCAAGGGAGAACAAGATGGCAATGTTAAAAAAATAAAGAAAGACTTGCGTTTATACAGCATTTATATTTTCACCACCCCTGCACGTCTCAAAGCACTTTGCAGCCAACTAAAAACTTTTTTTTGAAGTGCTGTCACTGTTGCAATGTAGGAGTCAATTTCATGCATAGCAAGATCCCGCAAACAGCAATTCACCAGGCAATCAGGATGTGTGATGCTGATTGAGGGGTAAATATTTGCCCCAAGATTCCAGAGATAAACTCGCCTTTCTCTTCCCAACCAGGTCATGGGATTATTTTACAGGTGGAACCTCATCTGAGAGACAGCACCTTTGACAAAACCGACAAAACCGCACACCCTCAGTGCTGCACCAGAGGGTCAGCCTTGGCCTTGGTACTCAGGTCCCATAGAGAGAGACTCCGTGGCTCAGAGGCAACAATTCTACCCGTCGAGCCACAGTTGATGCGCACGAGGAAGGGACAACATCCCTGCATAGCGCTTTGGGGTGATTCATTACATTAAATGCACCATATGGATAAGTTGCTGCTGTTGTGCAGCCAGCTTCAGGACTGCTGAAGACCTGCTGGTGGCACTTCACATCAACATGGTTTTTAAAGGGGGCAGCACGGTGGCGCAGTGGGTTAGCCCGGCAGCCTCACGGCGCCGAGGTCCCAGGTTCGATTCCGGCTCTGGGTCACTGTCCGTGTGGAGTTTGTGTATTCCCCCCGTGTTTGCGTGGGTTTCGCTACCACAACCCAAAGCTGTGCAGCCTAGGTGGATGGGCCACGCTAAATTGCCCCTTAATTGGAAAAAAATTAATGGGGTTCACCAAATTTATAAAAAAGAAAATAAACATGGTTTTTAATGCCTACGCTGCCCCCCTGGGTGATTAGTGGGACTGCAGCTCACTGCAATAACAACAACGTATATTTATAAGATAATAAAACATTTAAGGCACTTCACAAGACATGTAGAAGACAAAGTAAGACATCAAGCCACGTGGGAAGATATTAGGTCAGATGATCAGAAGCTTGTTCAAAAAGAGGTAGATTATCAGGAGGTAGATAGTCAGGGCTGGTGCCCTGAGCAAACCTTCAGCCTTGCAGCAACCCACAACACTTAAAAATAAATATTACGTATGAGTATGGATACAAAATCTGCATTGATAATTACAGGTTTATTTTGAAAAGGAGAATCTAATGATACCGATTGTATATTCTCATCGTTCGGCACTTCTGACAGTGCATGCACAGGACAAAATGCAGATTATAATGTGTACAATTACACACATTATGTAATACTGTGTGTTCCTGCAACACTTATTAAATTATTTTATGTACAATTTACAAAATCAATACTCATCATGGAGTGGATTATTCTTTGATATTATTTACTGGCTCACAGTTTTGGAATAGTCACATTTGTAAAACTGTGACATCAACAGGAAGAGGAACACATGAACTGCTGGGAAAGACTGCAGGATGAATACAGGGAAATCTAGACGCATGTCAGTGGATGTATAGGAGTCGAATTTTTATAATACTCTTTATTGTCACAAGTAGGCTTGCATTAACACTGCAATGAAGTTACTGTGAAAAGCCCCTAGTCGCCACATTCTGGTGCCTGTTCGGGGACACAGAGGGAGAATTCAGAATATCCAAATTACCGAACAGCAAGGGTGGAATTCTCCGCTCCCCACGTGGCGTGGGAGGGCCTCCCGACATTTTTTACGCCCCCCTGGCGCCCCCAGCGATTCTCCCCCCGTTTTTCACGGCGAACAGCGATTCTCCAAGCCCGATGGGCGGAGCGACCGGCCCGTCACGCCCGTTTCACCACGGCAACAACCACACCTGGTCGCTGCATTCGTGAAACGGGCGCCAGATGCCCGTTTGGGGCATCTTGGGGCCCGATTTGGACGGGAGCACCGCGACTGTGCTCGGGAGGGGACGCACTCTTTCCCCTCCGCCGCCTGGCAAGATCAAGCCGACACGTCTTGCCGGGCGGCTGAGGAGAAAGACGGCCGCCGCGCATGCCCGGTTCGCGCCGTCTGCGAGATGAAGTCATCCGCGCATGCGCGGGTTGGAACCGGCAACCCGCGGATGACCTCACATCCTCAGCGTGACGAGGTCGCGGTCGGGAAAGAAGGAGGCCCGCTCCTAGCCCCCCGGGTGGGGGTGAATTAGGTGCGGGGAGCGAGCTCCGAGGCCGTCGTGAACCTCGGCCGAGCTCACGGCGTCCATCACGAATTCGGCCCCCTGCGGAGAATTCCGCCCCAAGTATTCCGGGATTTGTGGGAGGAAACCGGAGCACCCGGAGGAAACCCACGCAGACACAGGGAGCGCATGCAGATTCCACACAGACAGTGACCCAAGCCGGGAATCGAACCCGGGACCTTGGAGCTGTGAGGCAACAATAACTTAATTGTAGTGTTAATGTAAGCCTACTTGTGACAATAATAAAGATTATATAATTATTATCAGCAGATCATGTACACAGAACAAAGCCCCACAAGTGTCAGTGAGACAATGAGCAGCACATGCACAGGCGTACATACCCACATACTACCATCTAGAAGGGGAAGAGCAGCAGATACCTGGGAACCCCACCACCTGGAGGATGCCCTCCCAGTCACTCACCACCCTGACTTGGAAATATTTCGCCGTTCATTCACTGTCGCTGGGTCAAAATCCTGCAACTCCCTCCCTCACAGCACAGTGGGCATCACGGACTGCAGCAGTTGAAGAAGGCGGCTCACCCCCACCTTCTGAAGGGCAACTAGGGATGGGCAATGCATGCTGGCCTAACCAGTGACACCCACATCCTGCAAAAAACACTCCTTTGGCATCTTGAAACCACTTATTACAGGGAGCTGAGGAGAAATAGTTTTGAGTGTTAAATGGATTAAGTGGAGCAGGAAGTTGTGATAGGTGTTTAATACTCACACATTCAGTGTTTTCTGTCATGTTCAGGATCACGTAACTCTTTCCAGCTAATTTGCTCCAGTCTCTGCAGATAACCTGCTGACGATAAACAGAAAGACCATGTCAGCAATAACCTAGTGAGAGTGAGGACAGAGTGAGAGTGAAGCAGTATGTAACAGAGTGAGAGTGAGACAGTATGTAACAGAGTGAGAGTGAGGACAGAGTGAGAGTGAAGCAGTATGTAACAGAGTGAGAGTGAAGCAGTATGTAACAGAGCGAGAGTGAGGCAGTATGTAACAGAGTGAGTGAGGCAGTATGTAACAGAGTGAGTGAGGCAGTATGTAACAGAGTGAGAGAGTCAGTATGTAACAGAGTGAGTGAGGCAGTATGTAACCGAGTGAGTGAGACAGTATGTAACAGAGTGAGTGAGGCAGTATGTAACAGAGTGAGTGAGGCAGTATGTAACAGAGTGAGTGAGGCAGTATGTAACAGAGTGAGAGAGTCAGTATGTAACAGAGTGAGTGAGGCAGTATGTAACCGAGTGAGTGAGACAGTATGTAACAGAGTGAGTGAGGCAGTATGTAACAGAGTGAGAGTGAGGCAGTATGTAACAGAGTGAGTGAGTCAGTATGTAACAGAGTGAGAGTGAGGCAGTATGTAACAGAGTGAGTGAGACAGTATGTAACAGAGTGAGTGAGTCAGTATGTAACAGAGTGAGTGAGGCAGTATGTAACAGAGTGAGTGAGGCAGTATGTAACAGAGTGAGTGAGGCAGTATGTAACAGAGTGAGTGAGGCAGTATGTAACAGAGTGAGAGTGAGGCAGTATGTAACAGAGTGAGAGTGAGGCAGTATGTAACAGAGTCAGAGTGAGGCAGTATGTAACAGAGTGAGAGTGAGGCAGTATGTAACAGAGTGAGTGAGGCAGTATGTAACAGAGTGAGAGTGAGGCAGTATGTAACAGAGTGAGTGAGGCAGTATGTAACAGGGTGAGTGAGACAGTATGTAACAGAGTGAGTGAGGCAGTATGTAACAGAGTGAGTGAGGCAGTATGTAACAGAGTGAGTGAGGCAGTATGTAACAGAGTGAGTGAGGCAGTATGTAACAGGGTGAGTGAGACAGTATGTAACAGTGTGAGTGAGGCAGTATGTAACAGAGTGAGTGAGGCAGTATGTAACAGAGTGAGTGAGGCAGTATGTAACAGAGCGAGTGAGGCAGTATGTAACAGAGTGAGAGTGAGGCAGTATGTAACAGAGTGAGAGTGAGGCAGTATGTAACAGAGTGAGTGAGACAGTATGTAACCGAGTGAGAGTGAGGCAGTATGTAACCGAGTGAGTGAGACAGTATGTAACCGAGTGAGAGTGAGGCAGTATGTAACAGAGTGAGTGAGACAGTATGTAACAGAGTGAGAGTGAGGCAGTATGTAACAGAGTGAGTGAGGCAGTATGTAACAGAGTGAGTGAGGCAGTATGTAACAGAGTGAGTGAGGCAGTATGTAACAGAGTGAGTGAGGCAGTATGTAACAGAGTGAGTGAGGCAGTATGTAACAGAGTCAGAGTGAGGCAGTATGTAACAGAGTCAGAGTGAGACAGTATGTAACAGAGTGAGAGTGAGGCAGTATGTAACAGAGTGAGTGAGGCAGTATGTAACAGAGTGAGAGTGAGGCAGTATGTAACAGAGTGAGAGTGAAGCAGTTTGTAACAGAGTGAGAGTGAGGCAGTATGTAACCGAGTGAGTGAGACAGTATGTAACAGAGTGAGAGAGTCAGTATGTAACAGAGTGAGAGTGAGGCAGTATGTAACAGAGTGAGAGTGAGGCAGTATGTAACCGAGTGAGAGTGAGGCAGTATGTAACAGAGTGAGAGTGAGGCAGTATGTAACCGAGTGAGTGAGACAGTATGTAACAGAGTGAGAGTGAGGCAGTATGTAACAGAGTGAGTGAGACAGTATGTAACAGAGTGAGAGTGAGGCAGTATGTAACCGAGTGAGAGTGAGGCAGTATGTAACAGAGTGAGTGAGGCAGTATGTAACAGAGTGAGAGTGAGGCAGTATGTAACCGAGTGAGAGTGAGGCAGTATGTAACAGAGTGAGAGTGAGGCAGTATGTAACCGAGTGAGTGAGACAGTATGTAACAGAGTGAGAGTGAGGCAGTATGTAACAGAGTGAGTGAGACAGTATGTAACAGAGTGAGAGTGAGGCAGTATGTAACAGAGTGAGTGAGGCAGTATGTGACCGAGTGAGAGTGAGGCAGTATGTAACAGAGTGAGTGAGGCAGTATGTAACAGAGTGAGTGAGGCAGTATGTAACAGAGTGAGTGAGGCAGTATGTAACAGAGTGAGTGAGGCAGTATGTAACAGAGTGAGTGAGGCAGTATGTAACAGAGTGAGTGAGGCAGTATGTAACAGAGTGAGTGAGGCAGTATGTAACAGGGTCAGAGTGAGGCAGTATGTAACAGAGTGAGTGAGACAGTATGTAACAGAGTGAGAGTGAGGCAGTATGTAACAGAGTGAGTGAGGCAGTATGTAACCGAGTGAGTGAGACAGTATGTAACAGAGTGAGAGAGTCAGTATGTAACAGAGTGAGAGTGAGGCAGTATGTAACAGAGTGAGAGTGAGGCAGTATGTAACCGAGTGAGTGAGACAGTATGTAACAGAGTGAGAGAGTCAGTATGTAACAGAGTGAGAGTGAGGCAGTATGTAACAGAGTGAGAGTGAGGCAGTATGTAACAGAGTGAGTGAGGCAGTATGTAACCGAGTGAGTGAGACAGTATGTAACAGAGTGAGAGAGTCAGTATGTAACCGAGTGAGTGAGGCAGTATGTAACAGAGTGAGAGTGAGGCAGTATGTAACCGAGTGAGTGAGACAGTATGTAACAGAGTGAGAGAGTCAGTATGTAACAGAGTGAGAGTGAGGCAGTATGTAACAGAGTGAGTGAGGCAGTATGTAACAGAGTGAGTGAGGCAGTATGTAACAGAGTGAGAGTGAGGCAGTATGTAACAGAGTGAGTGAGGCAGTATGTAACAGAGTGAGAGTGAGGCAGTATGTAACAGAGTGAGAGTGAGGCAGTATGTAACAGAGTGAGAGTGAGGCAGTATGTAACAGAGTGAGTGAGGCAGTATGTAACAGAGTGAGAGTGAGACAGTATGTAACAGAGTGAGAGTGAGACAGTATGTAACAGAGTGAGAGTGAGGCAGTATGTAACCGAGTGAGAGTGAGGCAGTATGTAACAGAGTGAGAGTGAGACAGTATGTAACAGAGTGAGAGTGAGACAGTATGTAACAGAGTGAGAGTGAGACAGTATGTAACAGAGTGAGAGTGAGGCAGTATGTAACCGAGTGAGAGTGAGGCAGTATGTAACAGAGTGAGAGTGAGACAGTATGTAACAGAGTGAGTGAGACAGTATGTAACAGAGTCAGAGTGAGGCAGTATGTAACAGAGCGAGTGAGGCAGTATGTAACAGAGTGAGTGAGGCAGTGTGTAACAGAGTGAGAGTGAGACAGTATGTAACAGAGTGAGAGTGAGACAGTATGTAACAGAGTGAGAGTGAGACAGTATGCAGGACTTCTTCATTCCTATGAGGGGCACAGTTTATGAAAAATGTGCACAAAAGGTCAGATGCCACTCGACTCATTTCTAGGATGAGGGGCTTATCCTATGAAGAACGGTTGGGCAAGTTTAGACCTGCACCTATTGGATGAGAGGTGAAGCATACAAGATCCTGAGGGGACCTGATAAGGTGGTGGTGTCATGTGAATGCTCCTTTTAGAAAGGTTTAGTCTCTTATCATATGACTTGTAGCACATTGGGCTGTGGCTGTCAGGTGAGAGGATTTTTCTTTAGGTGTCAGTTTGACTGCTTTGGACTGCAGAAGGAAAAAGAAGTGTTTTCCCGGTTTACATTTTAAAAGCTGTTCCAGTTAAAAACACATTGACTGTGGCCAACTGCCTTGGTAACTTGAAAGATAGAGTTGCTTCTGGAAGGAGTTTGAATCTGCTGGTTGGAACTGGATCAGAATTTCAGGAAAAGGACCAGTCCCATTCAATATAGTGTGTTGGGCCATGCCCTTGAAAAAGTGCTTTGGTTTAATTGGATTTTGTTATTGAATTGGAACAGCTAAGGGGGAATTCATTAAGTGTTATATACTGTGGCTATGTGGTGTCTTTATACTTGTAATTGATAGAAATTTTGGTGTTTATATATATATATATATATTAGATATGTTAACTACATTATTAGAATAAACCTCGTTTTGATTAAAGTGTCTAGAAAGTCTGATGAATCACACCTGCAGTGAAGGCCTTTTGTGCTCATCGTAGCCAAATTCAACATAAAGGTTGTAGGTCAGGTGAACTTCAGAATACACTTTGGAGTTTCTAAGCCCTGGCCCATAACAGTGGATAAGGTGGAGGATGTTTCCACTCATGGGAGAGACGAGAACTAGGGAACATGTTTGAAAATAAGAGATCTCCCTTTTAAGACAGAGAGGAGGAGAAATCTTTTCTCTCAGAATGTCATTAATCTATGGAGTTACCTTCCCCAGAGAGCAATGGATGCTGGGTCATTGAATTTGCTCAAGGCAGAATTAGATAGCGTTTTGATAGATAAAGATGTCAAGTCCTATTGGGAAGGTGTGGGGGAGCGGGGGGGGGGAGAGAAGGAAGGTGGAGTTGTGACCACAAAGAGATCGGCCAGATCGTTTCAAATAACAGAGCAGGTTCGAAGGGTTGAAAGGTCGACTCCCAGGTCCTTTGTTCCCAAGGTGACCCGGCTTTTTCAAAACAATTGATGTTACATCAGGATTGACTCGCACCTAAAAGTGTAAAGGATAGGGAAACAGTTTGTGGAAATAAAGACAGAAAATGCTAGAAATACTCAGCCGGTCCAGCAGCAACTGTGAGGAGAGGAACAGAGCTAACAATTCAGGGTGGTGCCCTTTCATCGGAACTGGAAGATGTTGAGAGGCGCGTGGCCAGGATCGCCTCCAGAATGGAAGCAGAGAAAGGGGGTGAAGGGGAAAAGAACCAATGGGACGGTGCGAGATGGGCTGAAGGGCAGGGTAATTGCACAACAACAGGGGTGGTGGTGTAAGCGGAAGTGAAGGCCATTGGAATGCACATTTCCTTCACAAAGCTGTTTTAAATCAAAGCTGAGCCACAAGATGGAGCACTAATGCAAGTCAGAAAGTTATATCTCTTCGCTAAGTGGTAGGATAGGAGAAACGTAGTGGTTGGGGGGGGGGGGTAGAGAGAGGTACTGAGAGCGCATCTCGGCTCTATCCAACCAACCAGTCCTGCGGCTATATTAACAGCAGTTATGAGGAAACCGGCAACTTGCACCCCGAGCATTCATGGTATACATTGGGCTGGCGGGGGGGGGGGCTGCTAGTTTGTTTAGTTCCCGTACTGGCTGAGGTTATTCACGAAGGCCCTCAATCTCGTCCCTTGCCTGAGGTGCCGTGATCCTCAGGTGAAATCACTCCCAGTCAGCTCTCCTCCTCAAAGGGGAAAACAGCCTCTGGTTATCTAGGACTATAGCAACTTTACTTACTAAAGATGCTTTATTCATGGTTATTCATGATAGGTAGTAAGAGGGAACTAAAATAAAATGAAAAACAAGAGACAGTATAAAAGTGATCAATGCTACAGTGCAGACTTTGTTTGCACTGAGTGCTGAATTTGGTGCATTTGAGTGCTATAGTGAGAGTTTGGGGACTGAGGGAGTGCTGAATTTGGTGCATTTGAGTGCTATAGTAAGAGTTTGGTGACTGAGGGAGTGCTGAATTTGGTGCATTTGAGTGCTATAGTGAGAGTTTGGGGACTGAGGGAGTGCTGAATTTGGTGCATTTGAGTGCGATAGTGAGAGTTTGGTGACTGAGGGAGCGCTGAATTTGGTGCATTTGAGTGCAATAGTGAGAGTTTGGTGACTGAGGGAGTTAGGTGAGGAGGGAGCAAGGTGCTCCTTTCATTTCATTTCCGCAAAGAGCGAGTAGGGAGCCAGGAGTTTCCAGACTGCAGCTGACTGGGAGCAGAGTCGGAGGGTGGAGTTCCAGTTGGTCCACATGGCAGCCATATTCTGTAAAGTAATAGGGGATGGAGGCTAGGGCAGTTGCATGCTCCTCCTGTAGGATGTGGGTGGTGAGGGATACCACCAGTGTCCCCGCTGACTATACCTGCAGGAAGTGCACCCAACTCCAGCTCCTCAGAGACCGTGTTAGGGAACTGGAGCTGGATGAACTTCGGATCATCCAGGAGGCATAGGGAGTTATAGAGAAGAGTTACAGGGAGGTAGCCACACCCAAGGTACAGGACAAGAGTAGCTGGGTTACAGTCAGGGGAAAGAAAACTAACAAGCAGACAGTGCAGGGATCCCTCGTGGCCGTTCCGCTTCAAAACAAGTATACCGTTCTGGATGCTGTTGGGGGGGGATGACCTACCGGGGGAAGGCCCCAGCGGCCAGGTCTCTGGCACTGAGTCTGGCTCTGGGGCTCAGAAGGGAAGGGGGGAAGAATAGAAAAGCAATAGTAATAGGATATTCAATGGTTAGGGGAATAAATAGGAGATTCTGTGGTCGCGAGCGAGACTCCAGGAAGGTATGTTGCCTCCCGGGTGCCAGGGATGTCTCGGATCGTGTCTTCAGGATCCTGAATGGGGAGGGTGAGCAGCCAGAAGTCGTGGTGCACATTGGTACCAACGATGTAGGTAGGAAAAGAGGTGTGGAGGTAATAAACGAGTTTAAGGAGTTAAAAGCCAGGACAGACAGAGTTGTCATCTCTGGTTTGTTGCCGGTGCCACGTGATAGCGAGGCTAGGAATAGGGAGAGAGTGCAGTTGAACATGTGGCTGCAGGAATGGTGTAGGAGGGAGGGCTTCAGGCGTTTGGATAATTGGAGCGCATTCTGGGGAAGGTGGGACCTGTACAAGCAGGACGGGTTGCATCTGAACCAGAGGGGCACCAATATCCTGGGAGGGAGGTTTTCTAGTACTCTTCGGGAGGGTTTAAACTAATTTGGCAGGGGAATGGGAACCGGATTTGTAGTCCAGCAACTAAGGTAGCCTATATTCAGGACGCCAGAGCGTGTAGTGACGCAGTGGGGAAGGGAATACTGACAAAGGAGAGTATTTGCAGGCACGGATATGGGTTGAAGTGTGTATACTTCAATGCAGGAAGCATCAGGAATAAGGTGGGTGAACTTAAGGCATGGATCGGTACTTGGGACTACGATGTGGTGGCCATCACGGAAACTTGGATAGAAGAGGGGCAGAAATGGTTGTTGGAGGTCCCTGGTTATAGATGTTTCAATAAGATTAGGGAGGGTGGTAAAAGAGGTGGGGGGGAGTGGCATTGGTTGAGGCTGGTTTAGCTCACTCGGCTAAATCGCTGGCTTTTAAAGCAGACCAAGCAGGCCAGCAGCACGGTTCGATTCCCGTACCAGCCTCCCCGGACAGGCGCCAGAATGTGGCGACTAGGGGCTTTTCACAGTAACTTCATTGAAGCCGACTCGTGACAATAAGCAATTTTCATTTTTCATTTCATTTCATTGTTAATTAGAGATAGTATAACAGCTGCAGAAAGGCAGTTCGAGGAAGATCTGCCTACTGAGGTAGTATGGATTGAAGTCAGAAATAGGAAAGGAGCAGTCACCTTGATCGGAGTTTTCTATAGGCCCCCAATAGCAGCAGAGATGTGGAGGAAGAGATTGGGAAACAAAGGTGCAGAAGTCACAGGGTAGTAGTCATGGGTGACTTCGACTTCCCAAACATTGAGTGGAAACTCTTTAGATCAAATAGTTTGGATGGGGTGGTGTTTGTGCAGTGTGTCCAGGAAGCATTTCTAACACAGTATGTAGATTGTCCGACCAGAGGGGAGGCCATATTGGATTTGGTGCTTGGTAATGAACAAGGGCAAATGATAGATTTGTTAGTGGGGGAGCATTTTGGAGATAGTGACCATAATTCTGTTTCTTTCACTTCAGTAATGGATTGGTGCGTGCAACAGGGCAAGGTGTACAATTGGGGTAAGGGTAAATACGATGCTGTCAGACAAGAATTGAAGTGCATAAGTTGGGAACATAGGGTGTCAGGGAAGGACACAAGTGAAATGTGGAACTTGTTCAAGGAACAGATACTACGTGTCCTTGATATGCATGTCTCTGTCAGGCAGGGAAGAGATGGTCGAGTGAGGGAACCATGGTTGACAAGAGAGGTTGAATGTCTTGTTAAGAGGAAGAAGGAGATTTATGTAAGGCTGAGGAAACAAGGTTCAGACAGGGCGCTGGAGGGATACAAGATAGCCGGGAGGGAACTGAAGAAAGGGATTAGGAGAGCGAAGAGAGGGCATGAAAAATCTTTGGCGGGAAGGATCAAAGAAAACCCCAAGGCCTTTTACACATATGTGAGAAATATGAGAATGACTAGAGCGAGGGTGGGTCCGATCAAGGACAGTAGTGGGAGATTGTGTATTGAATCTGAAGAGATAGGAGAGGTCTTGAACGAGTACTTTTCTTCAGTATTTACAAATGAGAGGAGCCATATTGTTGGAGAGGACAGTGTGAAACAGACTGGTAAGCTCGAGGTGATACTCGTTAGGAAGGAAGATGTGTTGGGCATTTTGAAAAACTTGAGGATAGACAAGTCCCCGGGCCTGACGGGATATATCCAAGGATTCTATGGGACGCAAGAGATTAAATTAATGAGCCGTTGGCAATGATTTTTTCGTCCTCACTGTCAACAGGGGTGGTACCAGGGGATTGGAGAGTGGCGAATGTCGTGCCCTGTTCAAGAAATGGAATAGGGATAACCCTGGGAATTACAGGCCAGTTAGTCTTACTTCGATGGAAGGCAAAGTAATGGAAAGGGTACTGAGGGAAAGACACTGCTTGATTAGGGATAGTCATCACGGATTTGTGAGGGGTAGGTCTTGCCTTACAAGTCTTATTGAATTATTTGAGGAGGTGACCAAGCATGTGGATGAAGATAAAGCAGTGGATGTAGTGTACATGGATTTTAGTAAGGCATTCTTTTCACATAGAATTTACAGTGCAGAAGGAGGCCATTCGGCCCATCGAGTCTGCACCGGCTCCTGGAAAGAGCACCCTATCCAAGGTTAACACCTCCACCCTATCCCCATAACCCAGCAACCCCACCCAACACTAAGGGCAATTTTGGACACTAAGGGCAATTTATCACGGCCAATCCACCTAACCTGCACATCTTTGGACTGTGGGAGGAAACCGGAGCACCCGGAGGAAACCCATGCACACACGGGGAGGACGTGCAGACTCCGCACAGACAGTGACCCAAGTCGGAATCGAACCTGGGACCCTGGAGCTGTGAAGCGGTTGTGCTATCCACAATGCTACCGTGCTGCCCCAAATTAAAATTGCTTATTGTCACGAGTAGGCTTCAATGAAGTTACTGTGAAAAGCCCCTAGTCGCCACATTCCGGCGCCTGTCCGGGGAGGCTGGTACGGGAATCGAACCGTGCTGCTGGCCCTGCTTTAAAAGCCAGCGATTTAGCTTTGTGAGCTAAACCAGCCCCTATTTGATAAGGTTCCCCATGGTAGGCTTATGCAGAAAGTAAGGAGGCATGGGATAGTGGGCAATTTGGCCAGTTGGATAATGAACTGGCTAATGAATAGAAGTCAGAGAGTGGTGGTGGATGGCAAATATTCAGCCTGGAGCCCAGTTACCAGTGGCGTACCGCAGGGATCAGTTCTGGGTTCTCTGCTGTTGGTGATTTTCATTAATGACAGATGATACGAAGATTGGTGGAGTTGTGGATAGTGAGGAGGGCTGTTGTCGGCTGCAAAGAGACATAGATAGGATGCAGAGCTGGGCTGAGAAGTGGCAGATGGAGTTTAACCCTGAAAAGTGTGAGGTTGTCCATTTTGGAAGGACAAATATGAATGCGGAATACAGGGTTAACGGTAGGGTTCTTGGCAATGTAGAGGAGCAGAGAGATCTTGGGGTCTATGTTCATAGATCTTTGAAAGTTGCCACTCAAGTGGATAGAGCTGTGAAGAAGGCCTATGGTGTGCTCGCGTTCATTAGCAGAGGGATTGAATTTAAGAGCCGTGAGGTGATGATGCAGCTGTACAAAACCTTGGTCAGGCCACATTTGGAGTACTGTGTGCAGTTCTGGTCGCCTCATTTTAGGAAGGATGTGGAAGCTTTGGAAAAGGTGCAAAGGAGATTTACCACGATGTTGCTTGGAATGGAGAGTAGGTCTTACGAAGAAAGGTTAAGGGTGCTAGGCCTTTTCTCATTAGAATGGAGAAGGATGAGGGGCGACTTGTTAAAGGTTTATAAGGTGATCAGGGGAATAGATAAGAGTAGACAGAGACTTTTTCCCCGGGTGGAACAAACCATTACAAGGGGACATAAATTTAAGGTGAATGGTGGAAGATATAGGGGGGATGTCAGAGATAGGTTCTTTACCCAGAGAGTAGTGGGGGCATGGAATGCACTGCCTGTGGAAGTAGTTGAGTCGGAAACATTAGGAACCTTCAAGCGGCTATTGGATAGGTACGTGGATTACGGTAGAATGATGAAGTGTAGATTAATTTGTTCTTAAGGGCAGCACGGTAGCATTGTGGTTAGCACTGTTGCTTCACAGCTCCAGGGTCCCAGGTTCGATTCCAGCTTGGGTCACTGTCTGTGTGGAGTCTGCACATCCTCCCCATGTGTGTGTGGGTTTCCTCCGGTTTCCTCCCACAGTCCAAAGATGTGCAAATTAGGTGGATTGGCCATGATAAATTGCCCTTAGTGTCCAAAATTGCCCTTCGCGTTGGGTGGGGTTACTGGGTTATGGGGATAGGGTGGAGGTGTTGACCTTGGGTAGGGTGCTCTGTCCAGGAGCCGGTGCAGACTCGATGGGCCGAATGGCCTCCTTCTGCACTGTAAATTCTATGATAATCTATGATTAATCTAGGACAAAGGTTCGGCACAACATCGTGGGCCGAAGGGCTTGTTCTGTGCTGTATTTTTCTATGTTCTATGTTCTATGACTCACTGGCTACCATTTTAAAAGTTAACCAATGGTCAGGGGTGGAAAGTCACCTTGGGCAGCAGTGCACAACAAGCATCCTTATGGGCGGCACGGTAGCACAGTGGTTAGCACTGTTGCTTTACAGCGTCAGGTTCCCAGGTTCGATTCCTGGCTTGGGCCACTGTCTATGCGGAGTCGGCACGTTCTCCCCGTGTCGGTGTGGGTTTCCTCCGGGTGCTCCGGTTTCCTCCCACAGTCCGGAAAGACGTGCTGTTAGGTGAATTGGACATTCTGAATTCTCCCTCTGCGTACCCGAACAGGCACCGGAATGTGGCGACTAGGGGCTTTTCACAGTAACTTCATTGCAGGGTTAATGTAAACCTACTTGTGACAATAGAGATTATTATAATAATTATAATTAAAGGAGCATAAGTAAATTATAAAAGAGCAGAAGGACCAGGAGTGGGTTGGTTGCCACCCACACCCCACAAATCTCCCCCCCCCCCCCCCCACCCCTGCCCAAGCCTCCTCCCACCATTCAATAAGATCATGTAATAATAATCACTTATTGTCACAAATAGGCTTTGATGAAGTTACTGTGAAAAGCCCCTAGTCACCACATTCCGGCGCCTCTTCGGGGAGGCCGGTACGGGAATTGAACCCGCACTGCTGGTATTGATCTGCATTACAAGCCAGCTATTTAGCCCACTGTGCTAAACCAGCCCCTCTACTGCTCATGACCTTAACTCCACTTCCTGCCTGTCCCCCATAACCCTGGACTCCCTCATGGATCAAAAGGGACAAGAAGCAAAGGATGGATCTAGAGAAGGTGTAAACAGCAACAGCAGAATCATTGTCATAATCATTATAAAACTGGGAGCAGTGGTTATTTTTTTCCTTTATTATTTCATGGGTTGAGGAGAGGAGGCTTTGTGGCGCATTGGGGTAGCGCCCCTACCGCTGGAACAAAAGTTCTGGGTTCAAGACCAACGCCAGGAATTGCCGGCCATGGAAAAAGCGTTCAGAACGTGGTTCAACGGGCTGATAATCAGCTCGGGAACCCTTCACCACTTTCCCACTGTTCCCCGAAGGGTAAAAACCTGTGAAGACACACTTAAAGAAATATGGGTTGAAGGCATTGCTGGCCAGGCCAGTATTACCCATCCCCAAGTGCCCAGCAGCTTGCTTGGCCATTTCAAAGGGCAGCTAAGATTCAACCACGCTGTTGCTGTGGGCCTGGAGTCACATGTAGGCCAGACCGGGTAAGGACGGCAGATTTCCTTCCCTAAAGGACATTCGTGAACCAGATGGAGTTTTATAGCAATCGATGTTTGTTGTGATGGTCACCATTGCTGAGACTCGCTTTATATTCTAGATTTATTCATTGAATTTAATAAATGAATTTGAACCTGTGTCCTCAGAGCAGGAGCCTGGGCCCTCGATTAATCGTCCAGGGGCATTACCGCTTTCTCATAGAGAAACTGGGGTTGTTCTCCTTAAAGCAGAAAAGATGAAGGGGACGTGAGACAAGAGCTGTTCAAAATTGTGAATTCTTATGCAAGAATAAATAATGAGTCAGGGTTTCCAGTGACAGGAGGGTGAGTAATCAGAGGGACTCAAAATTAAAGTAATTTTCAAAAGACCCTGTGGTGACTTGAGGAAACTTTTACACAGCCAGTTGGTCGGAGCAGAGGGGCAAAATGCACTGACCAAGATGAATCCACAAGGCGGTAGGCAGGAGCAAAGTTCCAGGTTCAGAAGGACTCGATTGAACAGGAGCCTGGGTCAGAGCAAGAACATTGATTTTCCAAAATTCCATGGACACGGGAAAGGTTCCAATGGATGGGAAAAATGCTAATGTAACGCCCTTATTCAAAAAGGGAGGGAGGCAGAATGTGGGAAATTACAGAGCAGTAAGTTTAACATCTGTTGTTGCAAAATTGTTAGAATCAATTATCAAGGACGGAATATCAGGACATTTGTTAAGCCAAAGCGCTATCCATCAGAGTCAGCATGGTTTTATGAAGGGCAAATCATGTTCGCCTAATTTGCTTGAGTTCTTCGAAGATGTAACAAGCAAAGTGGATAATGGGGATCCTGTAGATGTAGTATATCTGGACTCATGCAAGGTGTTTGATAATGTGCCACACAGAAGGTTGATTCACAAAGTGAGATCACAAGGGATTAGGGGCAATTTATCAGCTTGGATCGAAGACTGGCTGATGGACAGGAGACAGAGAGTCGGGATAAATGGGTCTTTTTCTGGATGGCAAGATGTAACTAGTGGGGTGCCACAGAGTTCGGTCCTCAGGCCCCAGCTATCTACAATCTATATTAATGACTTGGATACAGGGATAGAAGGTTCTAGAGCCAAATTTACAGATGACACTAAAATAGGTGGAACAATGAGTTGCAATGAGGAAATAGGAACCTTACAAATGGATACAGATAGGTTAGGAGAGTGGGCCAAAATGTGGCAGATGGAGTTTAACGTGGATAAGTTTGAGGTCATGCATTTTGATCGAAAAAACGGAAAGGCAAATTATCCAAATGGGGAGAGACTTCGGGGTGCTCCGAATGCAGAGGGATCTGGGTGTCCTTGTGCATGAGTCACAGAAAACGTGCATGCAAGTGCAGCAGATAATAAAGAAAGCAAATGGAATGTCAGCATTTATAGCAAAAGGAATTGAGTATAAAGGTAAGCAGATGTTGTTGCAAATATACAAGGCATTGGTGAGACCGCACCTGGAGTATTGGGCACAGTTTTGGTCCCTTATTTGAGGGAAGATGTAGCGGCATTGGAGGCAGCTCAGAGGAGGTTCACTAGGTTGATTCCAGAGATGAGGGGTTTGTCGTATGAGGAGAGATTGAACAGTTTAGGCCGACACTCTCTAGAGTTTAGAAGAATGAAGGGAGATCTAATTGAGGTAAACAAGATGCTAAACGGTGAGGATAAAGTAGACGTGGAGCTGATGCTTCCTCTTGTGGGGTATTCTAAAACGAGAGGTCATAATCTTAGAATAAAAGGTAGCAAATTTAAAACAGATTTGAGGAAAACTACTTCGCCCAAAGGATTGTGAATCAGTGGAATGCGTTCTCCCAGAGTGTGGTGGATGCTGGGACAGTGAGTAAATTTAAGGAGGAGTTAGACAGATTTGTAATTGGTAATAGGTTGAAGGGTTATGGAGAACGGGCAGGACGGTGGAGTTGAGGCCAGGATGGGATCAGCCATGATCACATTGAGGGTGTTTAGGCTCGGGCGGCTAAATTGCCGACTCCCGCTCCTCGGGTCATGTGTTCTAGGGAGGAGATGCTCTGGCTGATTTCGCAATCCAGCTCTTGGTCTGTAACATTGTAGGTAGCAGATGAGGAAATATAAGCCATGATGGAATGGCAGAGCAGACTCGATGGGCCGAATGGTCTAATTCTGCTCCTATATCTTATGAAACCTCTGCCTCGCCTGTAGAGTGCCTTCCTGCCCTGGTGTCTGCCCCTGGCAAGGTTGACCTACTTTGAAAGCCACCCCGGACCACCCTGGCACAGGCCTGAAGTTATAACTCCAGCTGGCAGAACTGGGAATAGCGGCAATTGAGTCTCTCGCTCAGTTTTAACTCCATTTCCCCATCCCAGGAGCGTTTGCTTTTCTGCCAAGTTGTGGGTTTCACGGGTTTCAATCCCTTCCACCCCAGTGCAGGCCTGAAAAGAAGGAATTTCCAGGGCGACAGGAATAGTGCGGCGGGGAGGGGGGGGAGCGGTGGCATTGCGGGATGGGTTTGACAGAGATAACCCTTTCAAGGAGCTGGGGCCAGCACAATGGCGGAATGGCCTGCGTTGGTGCTGCGTGATTCTTTGGTTCAATCCAGTGGACCTGGCGGAGGCTACGAGCGGATTGCTTGCCAACGCGAGGAGGATGTCGGCTTTAAACCCGAGCACAAAATTAACCAGCCCGTCAACACAGCAGAGCTGACGGTGGTAACCATGGCGACAGCCTCGGCCTCCACTGGCCTGGAGCAAGTACAGTAGCAGGTGGCAGTGATAGCGATCCCAATGAAGTATTTTTAAAAGCGGGTAATTAAATAACGGTGCAGCAACGCACGAACAGGACGACATCATGCAAATCGCAGCAAGTCGGAATGATGCCAGCTTGTCCCCGCCAAGCGAAGGAAGTCAATCAGAAAACAGGCCGGCTCTGAAAGGCCCAGCTGCGGTCAGACTTTACACAGCAGCCGGCTTTGATCACTGTCACAGCTTGTAACAGAGAGAGAGAGAAAAAAAAACACAAAAGCAAACATTGCCGTCTCAGAAGGACACTGGCTGTATTTGCGGCCTGCACATAAATAGATCTTTCAGGAACCGAAGGCCCTACTCATTAACACAAGTCGGGCGGGGATGTAGCCCAGCGTTGCCAACCCTCCTCGAATGCGCTCAAGCGACCAGGGATTGAAGGTCAATTTCCCCGGCATTCCCACAAAAAACAGGGAGAAATATCTGGGGAAGGAGTGCTTCAAAAAAAAAAAACAACCCAAAAGTGATCATTTTATTCATTTGCTTCAAACGTTCGTTAAGTAGAAAATAAATCATTGCAGGTTGGGGTCAAAAAGGTGGTTTGTCGGAGAGTCAGAAATCTTGGTAGCGCAGTGGTTAGCACTGTTGCTTCACAGCGCCAGGGTCCCGGGTTTGATTCCCGGCTTGGGTCACTGTCTGTGCGGAGTCTTCATGTTTTCCCCCTGTCTGCGTGGGCTTCCTCCGGGTGCTCCGGTTTCCTCCCACAAATCCCGAAAGACGTGCTGTTCGGTGAATTGGACATTCTGAATTCTCCCTCTGTGTACCCGAACAGGCGCCGGAATGTGGCGACTAGGGGCTTTTCACAGTAACTTCATTTCAGTGTTAATGTAAGCCTACTTGTGACAATAACGATTATTATTATTAGAAGATTTACAAAGATTAGTTCCATAGATGGGGCAGTACAGTTGTACAGAGAGACTGGAGTTATTCTCCTGAAGAGCAGAAGGGAATGTTTGATAGAGACGTTCAAAATCACGCATAGGTTTGGTGGAACAAAGGATGGGAAACTGTTTACAGTCGCTGGAGGCTCAGCCTTAAGCAGAGGCACCGATTTAAGAAGAGTGGGCAAAGGGGTCAGCGGGGTCCTTGAGCAGAAACTTTGCTATGCAGCGAGTTGAGATCTGCAATGTACTGCCTGAAAAGACAGTGGAAGCAAATCCAATAACCACCTTCAAACAGGAATTAGATAAATACTTGAAAAGGACGAAGAAAAATGCAGGGCTATGGGGATGGATCAGGCCCAGCCGGACTCATTGAGTAGCTCTTTCAAAGAGCCAGCCTGGATGGCCGCTAACTGTGCTGTCGGATTCGATGATGAAATGTGACGGTTTATCATTAATGTTCATTACCTGTGGAGTGGCCTGAGTTTCCTCTCTGGATATGGTGGGTTTGGTACCACCGGAGTCCTGGGGATTCAACCCTGGCTCCTCCATCTTTGACGTCGCTTCCAGTGAATACAAGTGGTCCGGATCCGTCGTGGTAAAGCCCGTCCCCTTCCCGCCAGTGATCGGAAGACCTTCAGAGGAGGCAGCATCGCTGCCTGCGGTGACCGTAGCAACTGCTCCGGTGACTGTGTTGGCTGGAAGGAACTGGGGCAGCTGCGGTGAGGAGTAAGAGGTTCTGGGAGTACCCGAGGCTTCATATTCGGCTGGTGAGTTGGTGCCAGGCAAGCGATCATTCAATCCATCCCTTCGATCGCCAGAGTCGGATTCTGTTGTCGTGACGATGTCATTCAAACCGCCAAAGATGTCCCCCTGTGAGCTGACTGTGGCAAAGCCGGTGTTCATGAACATGGCACTAGTTAGTGACATGGCTGGTATTGCCTGCTCTTGCCGCTGACCCGATGGCCTGGTCCCGATGCCTGGGGAAACCCATGCCTGTGGCAAAGAAACCAATGCACCTGTTGCATCTGATTCGCTGTTTACAGTTACAGACAACAGTGCCGGAGTCACCAGAGAAGAACTGACGCCTGAAACGAGATTAGACAACACTTACATTGATTCTCATAGGAGGAGAAGCAGGCCATGTTTAAGCCAGCTCCTTGAAAGAGTTATTCAATTAGTCCCAACCTCCAGGTTTCCCCACAAACCTGTATTAGAGTCCTCTCCAAATACTTATCCTTTGTGAGATTAATTAGGGATAAACAATAAATGCTGGCCTTGCCAGCGATGCTCATATCTCAAATATAATAATAATCTTTATTAGTGTCACAAGTAGGCTTACACATTAACACTGCAATGAAGTTACTGTGAAAATCCCCTAGTCGCCACATTCCGGCGCCTGTTCAGGTACACAGAGGGAGAATTCAGAATGTCCAATTCGCCTAACAAGCACGTCTTTCGGGACTTGTGGGAGGAAACCGGAGCACCCGGAGGAAACCCACGCAGTCACGGGGAGAAGTGCAGACTCTGCCCAGACAGTGACCCAAGCTGGGAATCGAACCCGGGACCCTGTGAAGCAACAGTGCTAACCACTGTGGTACCGTATAAAAGTCTACAAAAATTTTTTAATTAAGGACCACTTGTATTCACTGGAAGCGACGTCAAAGATGGAGGAGCCAGGGTTGAATCCCCAGGACTCCGGTGGTACCAAACCCACCATATCCAGAGAGGAAACTCAGGCCACTCCACAGGTAATGAACATTAATGATAAACCGTCACATTTCATCATCGAATCCGACAGCACAGTTAGCGGCCATCCAGGCTGGCTCTTTGAAAGAGCTACTCAATGAGTCCGGCTGGGCCTGATCCATCCCCATAGCCCTGCATTTTAATTAAAAAAATTTTAATTAAGGCCGCTCCCTCTCTGCCGTACTCTCTCTCTACCACTCTCTCTCGCTCTGCCGCTCTCTCTCTCTGCCGCTCTCTCTCTCTGCCGCTCTCTCTCTCTACCGCGCTCTCTCTCTGCCGCTCTCTCTCTCTGCCGCTCTCTCTCTCTGCCGCTCTCTCTCTCTGCCGCTCTCTCTGCAGACCAAGGAAACCAAGTTCTTAAGCTCTAATTGGTCCAGCAGACGTCCCAGTGTATAAATGTAGGTCAGTTCTTCTTAATTGTAACTCGGCAGCTCAATGCTTTTCTTTGATTACAGCATCTACTTGTTGTGCTAAACACAAGGGGCTCAGGTAAAGATTAGATTCAGGCCAGGTTTTTTTTAAGTAGCTTATCTGAGTGTTGTACAGAAACTAAAAGCCAGAGTAATGTAAATATGCTGCTTTCGTGATAGAGAGGGAATCTCTCAGGAACAATTTGATAAACTAAGGAATCTTCAGCCTCAAATACAAACATTCCTGAGAGCTCAATGGAAATAATCCTGAACCAAAACTATCTCGTACACCAGGCAGACACTGGGTGCACAATTCCTGAAGCCTGATCTAGGGTCAGGAAACACTATTTTGCATAGGAAGTAGGGTTCCACATATCAGCCTGTCCACTATCTGGAAGGGTGTGTGATGGAATACTTTCCACTTACCTGGATGAGGCGCCTCTAATAACACTCGAGAGAGAGAGAGAGAGACAACACACTAAGTCAAATCAGCCTGCTTCATTGGCACCCATCCACCACAATAAACATTCACTCCCTCCTCGTCTTTCATGCTCTGCATTCACATGTGTCAATGATAACGCATAGTTGGTTTATCATAGAATGTACAGTGCAGAAGGAGGCCACTCGGCCCATCGAGTCTGCACCGGCTCTTGGAAAGAGCACCCTACCCAAGGTCAACATCTCCACCCCATCCCCATAACCCAGTAAATCCCCACCCAACACTGACAGCAATTTTGGACACTAAGGGCAATTTAGCATGGCCAATCCACCTAAACCTGCACATCTTTGGACTGTGGGAGGAAACCGGAATACCCGGAGGAAACCCACTCACACACGGGGAGGACGTGCAGACTCCACACAGACAGTGACCCAAGCCGGAGTCGAACCTGGGACCCTGGAGCTGTGAAGCAATTGTGCTATCCACAATGCTACCGTTCTGCCCTTGAAAGGCTATTGTTTTTATTATTTGCTCTGGGGATGTGGGCAGCGCTGGATGATGGACCCATTAAAAAAAAACAGATTCTTCATTTTCAACACCTCCGGACAAAACCCCCTCACCCTCCCCACCCCTCAAGGCTGGAACAACATTGTCTGTTCTGGTTGGACACATTTCTAGAGGTTTCATGACTTGACCTTTCACCTCTAACCACATTTCTTAAGATGCCTGCCATTGATACTCCCACACGTCAATCCTCACGGACCTCGCAGTCCATTCCCTTCCTGTAAGACGTCAGCAGCAGCAGAATAACTGGGGGATTTTCACAGTAACTTCATTGCAGTGTTAATGGAAGCCTACTTGTGACATTAACAAAGATTATTATCTACCATATTTAATTTAATCAGCTCCTATTGACATTCAATGACATTACCATTGCTGAATATCTGAATATTAACACCCTGGAAGTTATCAATGAGCAGAATTCAATGGCCTAACTACATAAACACTGTGGCTACAAGAGCAGGTCAGAGGTTGGGAATTTTATGGTGAGTAACTCACCTCCTGATTCCCCAAAGTCTCCCCCCATCTACAAGGCACAAGTCAGGAGTGTAATGGAATACTCTCCACTTGCCTGGATGAGTGTAGCTCCAACAACACTCGAGATGTTTGACACCATCCAGGACAAAGCAGCTCACTCAGTTGGCCCCGCCATCCACCACCTTGAATATTCATTTCATCACCAACGTACAGCGGCAGCAGTGTGTACCATCTACCATCTGCACATGAGCAACTCAGCAAAGTTCCTTTGACAGCACCTTCCAAACCCCCAACTTCTACCATCTAGAAGGACAGGGGCAGCAGACACATGGGAACATCACCACCTGGACGTTCCCCTCCAAAGCCACACACCATCCCGACTTGGAAATAGATCGGCCGTTCCTTCACTGTCACTGGGTCAAAATCCTGGAACTCCCTCCCTAACAGCACTCTGGGTGTACCTACACCACATGGACTGCAGCTGTCAAGAACATACATAGATCATACAAACAAGGAGAAGTCAGCCATTAAATAAGATCATGGGGACCTGATAGTAACCCTAAATCCGGATCCCACTTCTCTGGGTAACCTGTCACCCTCTTGCTTACCAAGTATCTTTCCACCTCTGCCCTAAAAATATTCAGAGGCTCTGCTTCCGCCGCCTATTCAGGAAAAGAGTTCCAAAGACTCTCAACCCTCAGGTGGAAAAAGTCACCTCTTCTCAGTTTCAAATGGGCAGCCCCCTTATTTTTAAACAGTGACCCCCTCGTTCTAGATTCTCCCACAAGAGGAAACATCTTCTGCACATCCGCACTGTCGATATCCCTCAGGATCTAGTATGTTTTCAATGAAGTCAACTCTTACTTTTCTAAACTCCAGCGGATACAAGCCCAGCCGGTCAAACTTTTCCTAATAAGACCACAAAGAAAGTTGCTCATCACCTTCTCAAGGGAAATTAGCGATGGGCAACAAATGGTGGCATAGCCAACGATGCACACATCCCTAAAACAAATAATAAAAATGATAGTCTTTCAGTCACTGACCCATTCTCATGGTAAATGTGAATGCAGAATTTTTTAAAACCACACACCTCCTCCCCGTCCCCCTGGAATACTGATGTTACTTGCAGACAAACCTGCGGAAAGTCTTTGCTCTTCAAGCATTCCCGAACTCCAGGATGGCTCAGATGGTGAACCGTTAAATTCGGCCCGAAAATTCTCCCCTGCCAGTGACGTATCGACCGCTGATCTGTCGGCCATTTCTTCCTCTGCCCAGAATGCATCTGTTTCCACTTCCACTGATGCGAGGTCCATGTTGGACACAGTGGTGACGTCCCTCTCTGGAGCAGCCATGAATACGCCTGTGACCTTCTCCCCAGCCATTGCAAGAGAAAAGCATAATGAACCTAAACAAAAAACTGGGGTAAAATTAAATAAAATCAGCACCGGTTTAGGAATAACAATCAACCATATTAAATCTACGATCTCCTTCTACAGACATATGTACAATCTATCTTTTAATGGACTCTACCTAATACATTCAACTTCATGTGGAATGATTCTTCATAGATCGTACCTGAACAACATCTTCTACAAACATCATGAAGAAACTGGTCTCTCAGCACCTGCTCCACCCTTTTGATAAGGATGTGGGCAGGCTGCCTACATCAAGTCCACTTTGCTACCCGCTCCCTCCCTCACATCCCTCGATTCCTTGAGAGAGAAAAACTTACCGATCCCAGCCTTGAATTGAAGCAACAGTGAATCATCTGTATTCCTCTGGGAAATGATTGTCCCCCTTATCCAGGTTCCCCGGACAATGAGCAACAACAACCTTTCAGTGTCTATCCTGTCAAGCACCTCGAGGATCCTGCACGTCTCAATGAGATCGATTAGGGCCGGAATTGTTCGCTCCACATCGGGACCCGTTGCAGTCGTGATGGAAAATCCGGCGAAGGTGACAAACGTCCATTGACTTTTGGTGGGAATTTCCCGCCAATGGTGAAGAGAGAAAATCCCAGTCTTATTTTTATTAAACCTCAGAACATAGACCCAATTTACTCAGCCACTCTTCACAAGACAAATCCCTCATCTCTCTTCAAGTCCTCTGCAATCAGGCAAATGGCTAGAATGCCCCTAAATAACATAATCTACAATGCAGAAGGAGGCTATTTGACCCATCAAGTCTGCACTGACCATCTGAAAGAGTACCCTATCCAGACCCAATACCCCTCATCTGCATAACCTGTACATCTTTGGACACTAAGGGGCAATTTAGCACGGCCAATCCACCTAACCTGCACATCTTTGGACTGTGGGAGGAAACCGGAGCATCCGGAGGAAACCCATGCAGACACGGGAAGAACGTACAAACTCCGCACACAGACAGACAGTCACCCAAGGCCGGAATTGAACCCAAGGCCCGGGCACTGTGAGACAGCAGTGCTAACCACTGTGCCACCGTGCCGTCCTGTACCACATCCCCTGCTGGTCACAATACTTGCACAAGCTCAATTGCTCAGAAAACATCATATTCTAAATCAACAGTCAAAATAGAAAAGGGGCTTCAGAAGATAAAATTAACCTGTGTGTGCTCAAGGCAAGACTGAGAGCTGGGCAGAGGTTACATTATATTACGAACTGGAAACTTCAATTCATTTTGTAATAGAAGATTTTTTTTAAACAGGTGTGAAACTTGCAAATGTTGATGTCCAAAGAGATTTAGATGTACAAGGAACACAGAAAGTTAGCATGCGTGGCACAGGGCGGCGACCATTGAGGACCGAGATGGAGAGAAACAACTTCACTCAAAGGGTTGTGAATCTTTGGAATTCTCCACCTCAGTTGGGTGTAGATTCTCCATCATTGAACGCAGTTAAGACTGGGATAGGCAGATTTTTAGGGCGGGATTCTCTGTCCCGCCGGACCCGTTTTCTGGTGCAGCACACACCCGCTGGCAGCGGGATTCTGTATCGCGGCAAACGGCCGATGGGGGTTTCCCATTGTGGGCATGCCGTCGGGAGATCCGCGGGTGTGAGTGCGATGCCAGCGAAACAGAGGATCCCGCCCACGGAGAATCCAGCCCTTAGTCACAGGGAATTAAGGAGATATGGGGGAGGTTAGCTCAGTCATTATCGTTCTAAATGACCGAACAGGCTCAACCTGCCCTCTGACCTATTCTAATTTGTCCGTCCCCATGTTCTAACCCTTCAGCAAAACATGTCACCAGTTTCAGCTAAACCTTTTAAACCCAAAATCTATCAGATTTCTACAATTATGAACAAGTTCGGTGCAGCAGCTTTAATTTTGCAAATTAAGTGTTCTCCCAAAGTAAATAGAAACCAAATGAGTTTGTTTGTTAATAGTTGAAGACTGATTACTCTGTTGGTCGGTGTTGCTGGCTCAACGAAGAGTGCAGGGGGGTGGTTGCCAGGGGCAACTCTTGGCCAAGTGTGGCATCAAGGAGCCCTAGCAAAACTGAAGTCAGTGGGAACCTCTTAATAATAATAATCTTTATTGTCACAAGTAGGCATACTTGTGGTGACTGTGAAAAGCCCTTAGTCGCCACACATTCCGGTGCTTTTTCGGGTACATGGAGAATTCAGAATGTCCAAATTACCTTACAGCACATGGGCTGTTTAGCACAGGGCTAAATGGCTGGCTTTTAAAGCAGACCAAGAGCACGGTTCAATTCCCGTACCAGCCTCCCCGAACAGGCGCCGGAATGTGGCGACTAGGGGTTTTTAACAGCTACTTCATTTGAAGCCTACTCGTGACAATACGCGATTTTCATTTCATTTTGGGACATATGGGAGGAAACTGGAGCACCCGGAGGAAACCCACGCAGATACGGGGAGGACGTGCAGACTCCACACAGTCAGTGACCCAGCGGGGAATTGAACCTGGCACCCTGGTGCTGTGAAGCCACAGCGCTACCCACTGTGCTGCTCTCATAGTTGGCACAAAGCAAGATGGTTGTGCTGGTTGGAGGTCAATCATCTCAGTTCCAGGACATCACTGCAGGAGTTCCTCAGGGGAGTGACCGAGGCCCAACCATCTTCAGCTGTTTCATCAATGACTTTCCTTCCATCAGAATTTTAGACTTACTATAGTGACGTTTAATCCACTTGACAAAGATTTACATAAAACTTATGGAAAAACAGGTCATTTGACCCAACTGGTGTTTATGAGCCTCCTCCCATCCAACGTCATCTCACCACAGCTGCATGCCCTCCGACCCCCGACTCCCTCACCAGCTCATCTACCTTCCACTTCAATGCAACAATGTTATTCACTCCTGTGGTATACAGCTCCTGTTCTCATCGCTTTTCCCCCGAATTTTGTCTTTGGATAAGTTAGTGATTATCTTATATGCACGGATCCGAGTTTTTATTCCCTCCCCCCCACAACATCTGCTCTGCCTTGACACAAATGTCTAAGAATATAATATTTAAGGATCAATCAAAATTATAACCGCCTCTTTCCACTCTTCTGCATCCAATGGGAGGCATTAATTCTTCAGGCAAGAAGGTTCTCATTCTGCTTTAGGGTGAGTTAAGTGGTTTTGGCTCCTGTGGTACAATTGGTCTTAGAGCTCTGAGCGATTCAGGTGGTAGGGGTGGACAGGGAATAAAATAACTAAATAGCGAACCAGCCCCCAATCATATCCTGCTGGAAAGCATGCGAGTGGGAATCGGGCAGGGACAGGGGGGCGCGATTCTCCGAGCCCCGCGCCGGGCCGGAGAATCGCAGCAACCGCGCCACGGCACCCCAACCCATGATTCTCAGAGGTGCGGAGAATCGGTGCCATTTGCACCAGCCACGGGCGGCTGGAATCGGCGGGGTCGCCGATTCTCCAGCCCGGATGGGCCGAGCGGATACGGCAGAGTCCCGCCGGCGCCGTTCACCCCTGGTCACTGCCGGCGGGAACTCTGCGCAAAGGGTCGGGGGACGGCCTGTGTGGCGGGGAAAAGCGCTCCTTCACGGGGGGGGCCTCCGATGGGGTCTGGCCCGCGATCAGAGCCCACCTACTTTATTGCGCGGCCGGCCGATGAACCCCAATTCCATGTTGAGTCGGGGTCGGTGCGCTGAAGAAGTCCCCCGCGCATGTGCAGGTTGGCGCGGCCCAACTACGCATGCGCAGGGCAGCACGGTGGCGCAGTGGGTTAGCACTGCAGTCTCACGGCGCCAAGGTCCCAGGTTCGATCCCGGCTCTGGGTCACGGTCCGTGTGGAGTTTGCACATTCTCCCAGTGTTTGCATGGGTTTCGCCCCCACAGCCCAAAGATGTGCAGGTTAGGTGGATTGGCCACGCTAAATTGCCCCTTAATTGGAAAAAATTAATTGGGTACTTAAATTTTTTTTTTAAACTACGCATGCGCGGGTTGGCGTGGCGCCGGGAAGGGAGGCTGGAACATAGAACATAGAACAGTACAACACAGAACAGGCCCTTCGGCCCTCGATGTTGTGCTGAGCATTGTCCGAAACCAAGATCAAGCTATCCCACTCCCTGTCATTCTGGTGTGCTCCATGTGCCTATCCAATAACCGCTTGGAAGTTCCTAAAGTGTCTGACTCCACTATCACAGCAGGCAGTCCATTCCACTAATCACTCTCTGAGTAAAGAACCTACCTCGGATATCCCTCCTATATCTCCCACCCCGAACCTTATAGTTATGCCCCCTTGTAACAGCTACATACACCCAAAGAAATAGTCTCTGAACGTCCACTCTATCTATCCCCCTCATCATCTTATAAACCTCTATTAAGTCGCCTCTCATCCTCCTCCGCTCCAAAGAGAAAAGCCCTAACTCCCTCAACCTTTCCTCATAAGACCTATCCTGCAAACCAGGCAGAATCCTGGTAAATCTCCTGTGCAGCCTTTCCAATGCTTCCACATCCTTCCTATAATGAGGTGACCAGAACTGCACACAATACTCCAAATGTGGTCACACCAGGGTCATGTATAGTTGCAGCATAACCCCGCGGCTCAAGCCCCTGTTAATAAATGCTAACACATGAGAAGCCTGCTTCACGGCTCTATCCACTTGAGTGGCAACCTTCAGAGATCTGTGGACATGAACCCCAAGATCTCTCTGTTCCTCCACATTCCTCAGAACCCTGCCGTTGACCCTGTAATCTGCATTCAAATTTTTTCTACCAAAATGAATCACCTCGCACTTATCAGGGTTAAACTCCATCTGCCATTTTTCGGCCCAGCTCTGCATCCTATCAATGTCCCTTTGCAGCCTACAACAGCCCTCCACCTCATCCACTACTCCACCAATCTTGGTGTCATCAGCAAATTTACTGACCCACCCTTCAGCCCCCTCCTCCAAGTCATTGATAAAAATCACAAATAGCAGAGGACCCAGCACTGATCCCTGTGGTACACCGCTGGTAACTGGTCTCCAGTCTGAAAATTTTCCATCCACCACCACCCTCTGTCTTCTATGTGATAGCCACTTACTTATCCAATTGGCCGGGCAGCACGGTGGCCTAGTGGTTAGCACAACCGCCTCACGGCGCTGAGGTCCCAGGTTCGATCCCGGCTCTGGGTCACTGTCCGTGTGGAGTTTGCATATTCTCCCCGTGTCTGCGTGGGTTTCGCCCCCACAATCCAAAAATGTGTAGAGTAGGTGGATTGGCCACGCTAAATTGCCCCTTAATTGGAAAAAATAATTGGGTAATCTAAATTTTATTTTTTTAAAAACTTATCCAATTGGCCAAATTTCCTTCTATCCCACACCTCCTTACTTTCTTCATGAGCCGACCATGGGAAACCTTATCAAACGCCTTACTAAACTCCATGTATACGACACCAACTGCTCTACCTTCATCTACGTAGTTACCTCCTCAAAGATTCAATCAAATTTGTGAGGCAAGACTTACCCGTGTTGACTATCCCCGATTAAGCTGCATCTTTCCGAATGGTCATAAATCCTATCCTTCAGGACCTTTTCCATTAGCTTACTGACCACCGAAGTAAGACTAACCGGCCTATAATTACCAGGGTCATTCCTATTCCCTTTCTTGAACAGAGGAACAACATTCGCCACTCTCCAGTCCTCTGGCTTTATCCCCGTGGACAGCGAGGACCCAAAGATCAAAGCCAAAGGCTCTGGAGTAGCGTGAACCGCTCCAGCGCCGTGCTGGCCCCCTGTGGGGGGGAAGAATCGATCGTCCCCGTGCCCATTTCGTGCTGTCGTGAAACGTGACTGCGTTCACGACGGCGCAAACACTTAGTCTCCATTTTGGAGAATGGCCCCCAGGATCTTGTACATCTCACCCGAGGAGACAGACGGGGGCCCCGGGGGGGGGCATCTCATCCAAAAAGCTGTACCTCTGAAGAGAGAGCACCGACCTCAGCACTCCACCAGGAAAGTTGGGCTCAGCTGCGGTGGAATTGGATGGGAATTCCGTGAGCAATGTGCCCGTTGTTTCCCGGGATGGAATCCCCCGCTGAACCATCAGCTGGACTGACGCACCGAAGAGCAAGTTACAATTTAGCTTCTGCAGCCTTGGAACCAAACATCAAGACAACTTTTGGAGCAGAAGGGGGAGAAAGGACGAACTTGCATTTATATAGCGCCTCTCACAACCGGGGGACAGCTGCATCCAAAGTGCAACTTTTTGAAGCATAGTCGCTGTTGCGATATAGGAAATGCAGCAGCCATTTGAGCACAGCAAGCTCCCACAAACAGCAATGTAATAATGCCCAGATACCTTTCAGTGCCGTTGTTTGAAGGATAAACGTTGGAGAAACTCCCCCGTCCTCTTCTTCAAATAGTGTCCTATGATCGTATACATTTCCTCCGAGGGGGATGGACAGGGCTTCAAAAAGGCAGTACGGTAGCATTGTGGATAGCACATTTGCTTCACAGCTCCAGAGTCCCAGGTTCGATTCCAGCGTGGGTCACTGCCTGTGTGGAGTCTGCACATCCTCCCCATGTGTGCGTGGGTTTACTCCGGGTGCTCCGGTTTCCTCCCACAGTCCAAACATGTGCAGGTTAGGTGGATTGGCCATGATAAATTGCCCCTTAGTGTCCAAAATTGCCCTTAGTGTTGGGTGGGGTTTACTGGGTTATGGGGATAGGGTGGAGATGTGGACCTTGGGTAGGGTGCTCTTTCCAAGAGCCGGTGCAGACTCGATGGGCCGAATGGCCTCCTTCTGCACTGTAAATTCTATGATAAATTCTATGAGTACCTCCGACAGGGCAGCACTCCGCTGTGAGTGTCAGACAAGATTCTTGTGTCGAAGATTTTGCAGTGGGATGTGAACCCACACTCTGCTGACTCAGAGACGAGAGTGCCACCCACTCAGCTGATATCAAATTGACAATGCAAAACCTGAAGAACAAAAAATATTATTTTTTTCGAAGAAGGTTGTGGAACTGCAGTGTGTGGGTAGAATCCTACGACATGGGCACGCTGAAAGGTCAATTCAATATGCCAACCCGTTTTGTTTGCCTGCGCATGAGTAACACTGTGAGTGGTTGAGAATCGCATAGAGAGGGCACAAGGTATGGTGCCAACAAGCATCTTCTCTGCAACGCAGCTGCTGGGAGGAGCCTTCACCGACTGCTTCCTCAAATCAATCCTCAAATGGCCAACTTTAATCCACAGAAACAGGGCTCGGATAAAAATGTGACAAAGTGGAAGATTCAAAGTGTAAAACAGAAGGACCCATAAAGAGTTACCTTGGCCGCACCTTGATTTGCCTTCTCTCATGGGTAATTAAAGGGACAGTCCCACAGTTCTCAGAGCTAAATGAAGTGGCATTGCTTCCCTTTTCATGGGGATAATTAAAAGCACAGTGCAACACTACTCATGGGTAATTGAAAGGGGCAGTGTCACACTTTGCCTGGTGTCTTGCGCCCATTCCTAAGATATGTCAGACTCAAGATTTAGTTCATCCGAAGTATATTCCAGGTTGTGGAAGCAGATACATTAATGGAGTGCAAAAGGCATCTTGACAAATACATGGATAGAACATAGAACATTACAGCGCAGTACGGGCCCTTCAGCCCTCGATGTTGCACCGACCCGTGAAACCATCTGAAGCCTATCTGACCTACACTATTCCATTTTCATCCATATGCCTATCCAGTGACCACTTAAATGCCCTTAAATTTGGCGAGTCTACTACTGTTGCAGGCGGGGCGTTCCCCACTCCTATTACTCTCTGAGTAAAGAAACTGCCTCTGACATCTGTCCTATATCTACCACCCCTCAATTTAAAGCTATGTCCCCTCGTGTTGGTCATCACCATCCGAGGAAAAAGACTCTCACTGTCCACCCTATCTAACCCTCTGACTATCTTATATGTCTCTATTAAGTCACCTCTCAGCCTTCTCCTCTCTAACAAAAACAACCTCAATTCCCTGAGACTTTCCTCGTAAGACCTCCCCTCCATACCAGGCAACATCCTAGTAAATCTCCTCTGAACCCTTTCCAAAGCAGGGATAGGATCGGTATAGAGGGATACGACACTAGGCAGTGCTGAGGGTTTTGGCCATGGTTGGTATCATGACTAGTAGAGGCTTGGAGGGCCAAAGGGCCTGTTCCTGTGCTGTATTGTTCTTTTGACTTTTAAGTGACGTTTAGGGGGCATCTTGACAAATACATGAATAGGATGGGAATAGAGGTATACGGACCCCAGAAGTGCAGAAGATTTTAGTTTAGACGGGCAGCATGGTCGGCACAGGCTTGGAGGGCCGAAGGGCCTGTTCCTGTGCTGTACTTTCCTTTGTTCTGACTGACATTGAGCAATAGTTTGAGCTGTGAGCTCAAGAACTCCCTGCTGTGTTTCAAAACATAAGCATTCTTATATAACATATACATATATATTTTAATTTCAAATACATCACAGTTAATTCACAATTTGTACCAAACATCAATAAAGCCAACAAGAATCCAACTCCCTTCTCCAGGTCTTCTGAAATTCAGATAACCTGGAGAAGGCACACAGCTGCCAATCTAGAGAAATTTACAGCAATTAGCCCCTCACTGAGCCGGTGGGGAGTAGCTAAGCAGGGCCCTTAATGGGATAGGCCATGCTCCAGTTAAACTGAGCTCAGGCCATGGAGTAACATCAAACATACAGTGCAGAAGGAGACCATTCGGCCCATTGAGTCTGCACCGACCCACTTAAGTCCTCACTTCCACCCTATCCCCGTACCCAGGGCAGCATGGTAGCATGGTGGTTAGCATCAATGCTTCACAGCTCCAGGGTCCCAGGTTCGGTTCCCGGCTGGGTCACTGTCTGTGCGGAGTCTGCACGTCCTCCCCGTGTGTGCGTGGGTTTCCTCCTGGTGCTCCGGTTTCCTCCCACAGTCCAAAGATGTGCGGGTTAGGTGGATTGGCCATGCTAAATTGCCCGTAGTGTCCTAAAAAGTAAGGTTAAGGGGGAGTTGTTGGGTTACTGGTATAGGGTGGATACGTGAGTTTGAGTAGGGTGATCATTGCTCGGCACAACATTGAGGGCCGAAGGGCCTGTTCTGTGCTGTACTGTTCTAAATTCTAAATTCAAACACCCCTACTCACCTTTGTGGTCACTAAGGGCAATTTATCATGGCTAACCTGCACGTCTTTGGACTGTGGGAGGAAACCGGAGCACCCGGAGGAAACCCACGCAGACACGTGGAGAACGTGCAGACCCCACGCGGACAGTGACCCAGCGGGGAATCGAACCTGGGACCCTGGCACTGTGAAGCCACAGTGCTATCCACTTGTGCTACCGTAACCGCCAACAAACAAACAGGAGGGGCAGCACGGTGGCGCAGTGGGTTAGCCCTGCTGTCTCACGGTGCCGAGGTCCCAGGTTCGATCCCGGCTCTGGGTCACTGTCTGTGTGGAGTTTGCACATTCTCCCTGTGTTTGCGTGGGTTTCGCCCCAACAACCCAAAGATGTGCAGGGTGGGTGGATTGGCCACGCTAAATTGTCCCTTAATTGGAAAAAATCAATTGGGCACTTTAAATTTATAAAGAAAAAACAAACAGGAAATCAGCTACTGCCTTCCAATCTCATAAATAGGACAGAATGCAGTTAAGAATGTAAGAGTTAGGAGCTGGGGTTGGCTATTTGGCTCTTCAAGCCCGTCCCTCAATTTAACAAAATCCTGCTGATCGTCCACCTCAACTCCACCTTCCTGCAAAGTACCCATATGCCTTAAAAACCAAAGCTCTTATCAAGTCTGTCTTAAATATGCTCAGCAATTGAGCATCCACAGCTCTCAATGGTAGACAAGACTTTGAGTGAAGAAGTGTATTTTTTTTAAAAATGAAATAAAATCTGTTGAGTTGATTATATCCAAGAGAACATTGACTTTGGGTGATATCCGTTCCAGGCATCTCTCCAGGTTTCAATTACATTGACATCAAAATCCAAATGTCCAGTGTCTTCAAAGTCAGAATTACTTTCACTGGCTTGTTGATTCCAAAGCATTGAGAATAAGGGAGGAGTAAAAGAGCACGGTGGACAGCATCATGGGAGTATACCTCCTGGTTAGTCTCATCTACCCTCATACTCTTTTCCATGGTGTCTACAAACTGTTGGTCTTTGCCAAGATTCCCCAAGTCTCACAAGGATGTGTGCTGGGGATCCACTGGTGTTGATCAAAAAATTAGATGATATTGTTTCTCGGCCTTGTGGCCAAGATCAAGCCCGAGAATTGCCTTCTCTAGTCTGCATGGTCTGCTGTGGAGACCGTGAATGAGCTTCAAGGGGCAGCACGGTAGCATGGTGGTTAGCATAAATGCTTCACAGCTCCAGGGTCCCAGGTTCGGTTCCCGGCTGGGTCACTGTCTGTGCGGAGTCTGCACGTCCTCCCCGTGTGTGCGTGGGTTTCCTCCGGGTGCTCCGGTTTCCTCCCACAGTCCAAAGATGTGCGGGTTAGGTGGATTGGCCATGCTAAATTGCCCGTAGTGTCCTAAAAAAGTAAGGTTAATGGGGGGATTGTTGGGTTACGGGTATAGGGTGGATACGTGGGTTTGAGTAGGGTGATCATTGCTCGGCACAACATCGAGGGCCGAAGGGCCTGTTCTGTGCTGTACTGTTCTATGTTCTATGTTCTAACGTGAATTGTTTTTTTTTTGGAGAAAACAATGAGATGGATTAAGGGTTTACCCTGTCACTCTGTGCATTGGCTTGGCGACTTTAAGGATGGAATTTTAAAAATTAGACGATGGGTGGAATTTCACGCATTAAAATTTGCTGATGGCACATAGATAGGCGACTTTGGAAGTAGTGTAGATAAGAACATAACATTTCAAAGGTATTAATAGTTCAGTGATGGGCAGAAAAGGGAGTCCAAAAAATAGCAGGCAATTTAAGAGTTAAACAGACCGAAGGAAAATACTGTTAGGGATCTGGCCACACCTGGCTGAATCACATTCAGATCTAAACTTGTTAGGGAGTGCATAAGGTGATTCACCCGAGATCCATTGCCTTTCGGAACATTCCTGCCTGACCAGCAATTATCCTATACAGAGTCGGCTCATCCATTTGTCCATCAATGGAAGGTAGGTGCATATGAATGGCATAACCCTGAGCAAAGGGAAATGGGCAATCAAAGTCCAATTACAGTTGGTTAAAGTCTGGACATTTCAGAGGAGGACCTTTGCTTGAAGGGCTGGGCGAAGCTTAGAGAGAGAGAGAGAGCGAGAGAGAGAGAGAGAGAAGGACGTGAGTCACCATGAGAAAGGTCATGAAATCTGCTCTAAAAAGAAGGCTGTAGAGATCACCCAGAGAGGTCATGAAGGAAGCTGTTCCAGATTCTTTGCGACAGTTTTAGATAGAGGATCTGGATCGGCACAGACGTGGAGGGCCGAAGGGACTGTTCCTGTGCTGTAATTTTTCTTTGTTCTTTGTTCTATTATAGACTTTCAAAAAGAGTTCTAAAGGAACCTGATTTACAGCAGAGAATTGCTTCTTAAATATGAGAATCATCTTTGCCTGCCTATGTAAGTGGAAAGAGAGCTGTGTGTTATTTAGAGCAATGTTTAATACAAACTGATTGCGTTAAGGTTAAGAGACTGCTTGTAATCTGTTAGTGTTAGAACTGTGAACTTAAAAGTTTAAAATATTGTTTGTTTTCTTTTGTTTTAATAAAGGCTTGTTTATAAAACAACTAAGCGCTATTTCATATATTATCGTTCCCAGAACGAATCAATCTTTCTGCATACTTTCCGTGCCTGGTTCAGTGTCTTAGACATTGTTGCGGGCTGACTAGGTGTCTGTAACAGGGAGTACAGTGTAAATTTACCAGAATGAATCTAGGACTCCAAGGATTAAATTACGAGAGAGATTATGCAAACCAGGATTAAATTCTCTGATGTTTGAGGGTGAAGTGATGATTTGATCGATGTTTTCAACACATTAATGACGGTGGATAGAGAAAAACTATTTCTGCTGGTTGGGGAATCCAGGCCGAGAAAACATCATCGAAGAATAAGAGCCAGACTTCAGGAGGAAAGTTAGGAATCACTTCTACAGACTAAAGGGGGAAGGAAGTTTGGAACTCTCTCCACAAACGGCAAATATAACATTTCAAACTGAGGTTGATCGATTTTTGGTAACCAAACAAATTATGGGATAGAACATAGAACATACAGTGCAGAAGGAGGTCATTCGGCCCATCGAGTCTGCACCGACCTACTTAAGCCCTCACTTCCACCCTATCCCCGAAGCCTTCACTTCCACCCTATCCCCGTAACCCAATAACCCCTCCTAACCTTTTTGGTCACTATGGGCAATTTATCATGGCCAATCCAGCTAACCTTCACGTCTTTGGACTGTGGGAGGAAACCGGAGACACGGGAGAACGTGCAGACTCCGCACAGACTGTGACCCAGTGGGGAATCAAACCTGGGACCCTGGAGCTGTGAAGCCACAGTGCTAGCCACTTGTGCTACCGTGCTGCCCTGATGTAAAGGCGGGTGTATGGAGTTATGTCGCAGATCAGCCATGATCTCATCGAGTAGTGGAACAGACTCGAGGGGCTGAATGGTCCACCTCAGTTCCTATTATGGTGACCAATCGGGCCAAGTTCTGAGCCCGAATAAAATTGGATATCCTAAATTAATGAATTGGACACTTCAAATTAAACTACAGTCAGCTCCAACAAATGGCCTGCTGGGAATTTGGACTTGGCCAAGTTTGAATATACAGAGCTTAGACTTGCTGCCTGGGTACGTCTGGACCTGCCCTGGCAATCGTCCATCAAGAGATCCTCGCACCCTAATGATAAGCAACGGTGTAGTGTCCGCAGCCTAGATTGAGTCTAGGTACCCAGAGTTCCCGCCGTAACCTTATTTGGCCAAGTGTACGTGCAGGCCACACTATCGAAAATGGACACCTGGGGCAGGCCGAATTGTCCTGTCAGTAGGTCATCAACCGGACCATTGGGTGCTGGGACCCCCTCCCGAGGCCTCATTGGCAAGAGGCCAGGGAAAGTGGCAAAAGGCGCAAAGGAAAAGGAGATAAAAATAGACAATTGGGGCACATCGGGAGCGAAGACCCGACGTGGGAGGTGACCGTGGCCATCTGAAGAACTGACCACCAGGAAGGAAGGAGGAAGTTGCCAGCGAGATTCACCTTGGTGACGATGGGCCAGAGGAGCTCAAGAATCGGACCCACCCTTCAACCAGACCACCTTTGCGGGTAGTATAACTGAAGCTCGGGTGTTTCCTGTTTATATATTTGGGTTAATTGTCAGGTTGACATTGTTTAATAAATTGGGCGGCACGGTGGCACAGTGGTTAGCACTGCTGCCTAAGGCGTGAGGACCCGGGTTCGATCCCGGCCCCGGGTCACTGTCCGTGTGGAGTTTGCACATTCTCCCCGTGTCTGCGAGGGTTTCGCCCCCACAACCCAAAGATGTGCAGGGCAGATGGATTGGCCACGCTAAATTGCCCCTTAATGGAAAAAAAATAACTAGGTTCTCTAAATTTATGAAAAAAATACTTTGTTTAATAAAGATTGTTGAACTTGTACTTGTGTTTGCCCTTTGTATTTCACGCTACTAAAAGACAACTAGGTAAACCTTTGATTAAGTACACTGTCGAAAGTATTTGAATTGGGCAGATGCATTCCTGTAAAAACAAACAGCGGGCAGTCAAATGAAAGGTTACTCAAGTTCGCTGGTGGGGGGGGGGTTGTCAATAGTTTACCTCAGCGCCAACAGTGGCCTGTGGATTAAGTCTTTGCTTAGACCAGGCTAAGATTCTCATCCTAATCCCTGGCATCACAGTTGTCTGGGACTGGCAGCACTGAAGTGCTGTTGTACTGGATCGAACAATGAAAGACTGGCCTCTTTGTGGTCGGCACAGACTGTTTCTCCTCCGCGCCCCCCAAGTCACTGAGCATTTGAGAAGGATTGAAAGAAAAACAGAATCACATCATCCTCAACATTTTCCTTTGGTGAATGTACTGGACTTGCCCCGACATCTTTCTCCCAAATTCCCGGTCAGCCTCCCTCAGTATTGCAGGTTTAACTCTTTAGCAACAGCATTTATACAGAGATTTCAGGGTTTCTTTTTTAAAGTGTGTGCAGTGATCACCCAAGTCAGGCAATAACTTCCAAAGTGGCTAAATGGAGTTCTCGGAGTCCTCCGCTGAATTTGTCAGGGGCGGTTTTCAGTGAGTCATTGGGTGCAATCGTGCGGCCTCATCTGGCCCGACTCGGTGACACAAGGCCGTTAAATCTCGCGAGAGACCGGGATCAAAAGCCACCTGATACCATCTGGGAGACATCACCATGGCGCTGTTTAGCACTGGTTTGCACAAACATGAACCAGGTGTAACAGCACTTGGGGGGGGGTGTGGGGGGGGAATTCCCAGGCAATCGGAGGCCTCTGGGTGGTCGGACTCTGGGCAGGGTGGTACCCTGGCACTCCTGATGCCATCTGGGCATTTTGGCACTGCCAGCGTGGCACCTTACCACTGCCAGGGTGCCTAGGTGGAACTGGCATGGGCACTGCCAATGGTGCTAGGCTGGTGGTGCCTGGGTGCCAGGTTACCGTGCCAGGGATCGGACACTTGGGTGCCCTGTCTTTATGAGGTGGGGTGAGGGGACCTCGAGGCCCCCCACCCCTCCCAATCGGTAAGTTTGGGGGAGTCTGGAGGCCGTGCTGGAGGGTTGAGAGATCAGGGCGGCGTTTAAAAATGCACCCCAATCTCTTCCTTCACTGCTGAGCTCAGCTGGTCAGTGCAGGAAATAAGTGCGTCTGCGGCGAGGCCTGGAAAAAGGAGCCCCGTTTAACAGGGGGATCGTGCTCAGTGCTGCAGGCACCGAGAAATAACTCGCTAAAGGCGCCCAAAGCGGGTCTCTGTTTTTCTCCTGTTAAATCACGTCCATTGATTGGGGAGCAATCACAGCTGCAGTCTGGGTTCACTGTAAGACCCCAGCCGATTTGCTGCACCAAGGCCTTGGTCAGTGCGGAAATGGTTGAGGAGTGCCCAATATTGGGTAAAGCCGAGTGGGTGGGCTGTGGGGCCTGTGATGAGGAAGTGGTTTTTTTTTAATGGTGGATGTGTTGGTGCCATTCCTGCTGCCACAGGGCCTCTACTGTTAGTCCTTAGCAAGGTGATCTCAGACATACAGGCTGGCGCGATGGGAAACAAACAGTGGACTGTCAAGGCCCTTGTGCAACGGCAGGTTTGAGCGATGTCGATCTTCTCCAGGAGATTTCTTGTTGCAATCCTCCTCCTTATGTGGGGAGGGGGGTGGGGGGGGATGTTGCTTGGGACTAGGAGCTGAGTTGACTAGAAGGTACCCGAGATGATACATATCGTTGTGTTGAGGCTTTAGCTCAGTTGGCTGGACGGCTGGTTTGTGATGTGGAGCGGGTTCAATCCCCGTGCCGGCTGAGGTTACTCATGATGGCCCCGCCTTCTCAACCTCGCCCCCCGCCCGAGGTGTGGTGATCCTCCGGTTAAATCACCACCAGCCAGCTCTCCCCCTCAAAGGGGAAAGCAGCCTGTGGTGATCGGGGACTGTGGTGCCTTAGTTTTTGCAGGAGTGATTTATCACACACAATTTGAAACCGAGCATTGTATGTTAGGCAACATAGAACATAGAACAGTACAGCACAGAACAGGCCCTTCGGCCCTCGATGTTGTGCCGAGCAATGATCACCCTACTTAAACTCACGTAACCCAACAATCCCCCCATTAACCTTACACTACGGGCAATTTAGCATGGCCAATCCACCTAACCCGCACACCTTTGGACTGTGGGAGGAAACCGGAGCACCCGGAGGAAACCCACGCACACACGGGGAGGACGTGCAGACTCCACACAGACAGTGACCCAGCCGGGAATCGAACCTGGGACCCTGGAGCTGTGAAGCATTGATGCTAACCACCATGCTACCGTGAGGCCCATAGATCAAAAGCTTGGTCAAAGAGATAGGTCTGAAGGAACATTCTTAAATCTTTAAGCGGAAAAGTCTACGGGGGAGATTTCAGAGCCTTGGGACCAGGCAGCTGAAAGTGTGGTTGCCAGTGGTGGAGTAATTAATATAGGGGATGTGCAAAAAGCCAGGATTGGGGGCAGCACGGTGGCACAGTGGTTAGCATTGCTGCCTACGGCGTTGAGGACCCGGGTTCGAATCCCGGCCCTGGGTCACTGTCTGTGAGGAGTTTGCACATTCTCCCCGTGTCTGCGGGGGTTTCACCCCCACAACCCAAGAGATGTGCAGGATAGGTGGATTGGCCAAGCTAAATTGCCCCTTAATTGGAAAAAATAATTGGGTACTCTAAATTTTTTTTAAAAAGCCAGGATTGGAGAAGCACAGAAATCTCAGAGAATTGTAGGTTGGAGATGGTGAGGGATGAGGCCTTGGAGTGATTTGAAGACAAGGATAAGAATTTTTAAAATGAGCGCTGTGTGACCGGAGGCAATAGCCCAAACGTTCATGGTGTTCAGTCACACTGTCCTTAACAATAGATTCTGGCAATTTCCTGACAAAAGATGTTAGGCTAACTGGTCTATAATTATTTGATTTTGCTCTTAACCCTTTTTGATGTAACACAGTGACATGTGTAATCTCCCAATCGAAAAGAAACAAATGAAAATACGGTTTCCTTTTTCTTTCTTTCTTTCTTTTCCCTCTTTCTCTCTCTCTCTGCGTATCAGCCCCTCTCTCCAATTTGGGTCTGTAGTGTAACTATCTTTACATTCTGCAATGAAGTAAATAGCGGGACGTAATATGCAGAAGTCAGGCAATGCAGTTTGGTTGATGTATGACTACCTGAGCTACTGCGCATGCACGAGCATGCAGCTACAAGGACCGTTTCTCGCCTCAGTTACCCAAAGTGGGAGGTTTGGGAACACTGGAGAAAGGGCTTGGACACTGAACAACTTTGGGGTCTCCTGATGGTGGAACCATTTGCCAAGACTTTCCTGCTCGCACAATGAAGAAAGTCACCCACAATGACTGTGAGAGAAAAAAAACATAAGAAGAAAAATCATAGGGGCATGAAAAAAAAGTACCTTTTTTCCCCTCGTTCTCTTTAAACGGGGTAGTTTACTAGTTATGAAAAATATATATTTTCAAATAAAATATATATATGAAAAATATATATTCAGGATTCACCTGAAGAAGGAGCCGTGCTCCGAAAGCTCGTGTTTGAAACAAACCTGTTGGACTTTAACCTGGTGTTGTAAGACTTCTTACTGAAAAATATATAGGTGGTGAAAAAAAGGCAGTTTGACCAGGTGGGAGATTCAAGTTAGGTTAGGGGGAGGCAGTGGTGAAGTGGCACTGTCGTTGGACTAGTAATGCAGAGACCCAGACTAATGCTCTTGGACCAGGTTTCAAATCCCACCACGGCAGATGGTGAAATTTGAATTCAATTAAAAAATATGGAATCAAAAGTCTAATGATGACCACAAGCCATAGTCGGGAAGACCCATCTGGTTCACTAATCTCCTTTAGGGACATTACCTGGTCTGGCCTACTTGTGACTCCAGACCCACAGCAATGTTGTTGACTCTTAAATGCCCTCAAGGATGGCCAATAAGTGTTGGCCTGGCCAGCGACGCCCACATCCCATAAACAAATTTTTAAAAAGGTCACCTGATGAAAATGAGTGTTGCAATGAGGTGAGGGGTGGGAGAAATCATTTGCTCTTCGAAGGCCGCGTGTGACAAAACTCAGGCGAATATGGACTGTCTGAATGACTGCATTATAATGCGGGCGGCGTGCGCCAGATCCCATCATCTGTCTCTTCTAATATCTAAAAGTGACTAACTGGAAGAGGCATGTTGCCCGGGGTGTTAAATTAAACAGCTTGTCTTATTTGTCTGCAATTCAGAAAAGTGGCTTTGTGCTGGAGATGTCATGAGCATGGAAGTGATTAAAAATACACTTGTTCTTTTCATAAATTTCCAAGGGCATGTACAATTCCCATAGTATCCCAGGATTGATCCTGATCCTCTGTTCTGGATCAAAGATGCCAAGATTATATAATTTTTTTCAATTTTAGTTATGTGGAGGGTTTAAGCAATTTTTATCCAACTTCAGTCAATGTGGAGAGATTGGAGAGACCAGGGTTAATCATCTTGGAGAAGAGAAGATTAAGAGGAGATTTAAGAGGGATGATGGATCAAGTTTTGAGCCATCTGACCGAATATCACTTTATATGGTTTAGTCTCTAATTTTGCCTTGTAATGCCCCTATTAAATACCTTGGGCCATTTCGCTATCTTAAAGGCGCTATATAAATATACACTGTTGTTGTAACGTGGGAAAATCTAACAGCCAATTAGTGTACAGCAAGATCCCAGAAAGTGCAAAGCGATAGTGGTCAGAAAGTCTGTTCCAGTCAAGAAAAATATCAGCCTGGGCAACATAAATGAAACCCTCTGCTTCAACAGCTGTGTGAGAGAGCGGATAGGCCCTCTGTTTAACATCTCGACCCAACATTGGTACCTCCGACTGTGCAGCACTCCCTCAGTGCTGTGCGGGAACTGTTAGCAGAGTTTTACGCTCTGGAGTGGGGTTTGATGCCGGAATCGCGTTCGGTGATCGTTCCAAGAATCCGTGTTCCTGACCAAATCTCCGAGTACGCCGCGCCGCGTATCGACGGCCTCAGGACATTGCCAGAGCCCCCCCCCCCCCCCCCCCCCCGATGCTCCGCTCCCCGACTGGCAGACACATGCGGTCTCGTCCATCGGTAACTCAGCCGGGCGGGGTGGACTCGGACTAGCGCCGCCACAGTCGGGGGAGGGGCCGATCCGCGGGCAGGGGGGACTTCATCAGGGCTGGGGGCACTGTGGGGGTGTGGTCCGGGGCACGCGAGCCAGCCGAAGTGTGGGGGGGGGGGGGGGAAACTATTTTGCGGCCGGGTCTGTGAGCAGTCGCCGCCATGTTTCACGGCGCAGCCGCTGCAGGCTGCCGCAGGGCGCATGGGCAGCCACGGACCCGGCAAATTCTCCAGGCCGTATCGGCAGCTAGAGCTGGGTGCTCTACGCTACCTTCCTGCGCCCCCAGCAAATTGGGGAATTGGTGGCCATGTTATGCCACTGTTCCCACATCAGCATGGGGACGTCACCCCACAATCGGAGAACGGAATGGAATGGAAACCATTCTGCGATAAGACTGCATATTGTTCACTGGCAAAATAGACCCTCCCCAGCCTCCATCCTATTAAGGGGTAGGAAGACACAATCCATTGCTTCTTTCTTGTCACTTGGTTATGTTGAGGGTGGCACGGTTGCGCAGTGGTTAGCACTGCTGCCTCACGGTGCTGAGGTCCCAGGTCACCATCCGTGTGGAGTTTGCACATTCTCCCCGTGTCTCCATGCCCACAACCCAAAGATGTGCAGGTTAGGTGGATTGGCCATATCTTTTTATTAAAACAGTAAAAAATATATACAAGGTCAAACGGTACAAACACTAATTTTGCGTTGGAGAAACAGGGTACCCTCCCGTCAGTACCAACGGAACGGGGAGGGGGGTGGGTAGGGTACTCTGAATATTAAAACAGTTCACAACACAGTTGTACAAAAAACAAACGGTACAAGCACTAAACTTTGCGCTGGAGAGACCAGGTACAATTGGGTACTCTGGAGCGGCGAAGAACAGAAATATTCCTGCGCATCACCACGTTCTCCCGCTTTGTGACATGTCCTTAGTGCAGTCCATAGTTCCTCTCACTGCCTCCCTATCATGTCGGGGAATGTGCCTCAACATCACCAGAAGCTCAACGTTGTAAAGCGCTCCCTGTGCACGATGCAACAGCCGAACTGTCAGGTTTTAAATCGGCTTTTCTGGAAACTGTGTTTCAGTCTGTCAGTCGCTTATTCTGGCTGTAAAATTAAAAAGGTAGCACATTCCCCAGATCGCTCAATGAGAAATTACATCAAACAGGGCAGAGCGGAGGCATACGGTCCAGCGACATCCCAGATTCGCTCCTTGGTCTCTGTAGAATTTGCGGAACTTACTGGTTTCCTGCTTCAGGTAACCTCGGTGCTCAAGGCCAGAGTCGCTGTGGATCCCGCCCCAGCCAGAATGTGACTTTCGGAGAAAGAAAGAGAGAGTGAGAAAGAGAGTAGAGAGAAAAAAAAGAGGAGAAAAGATGGTGAGAGGAGGTAGAAAGAGGAATAAAGAGAGAGAAAGAGAGATAGAAAAAGGAGACAGAAAGAGAGAAAGGGAGCGTGAGAAAGAGAAAGCGAGCAAGAGAGAAAAAGTGAGAAAGAGAACGAGAAAGGAAAAAACTAACTTCTATTTATATAATCGTCATTAGTGTCCCAAGTAGGCTTACATTAACACTGCAATGAAGTTGCTGTGAAAAGCCCCTAGTCGCCACATTCCGGCGCCTGTTCGGTACACAGAATTCAGAATGTCCAATTCACCTAACAAGCACGTCTTTCAGGACTTCTGGGAGGAAACCGGGGCGCCCGGAGGAAACCCACGCAGACACGGGAAGAACGTACAGACTCTGCACAGACAGTGACCCAAGCCGGGAATCGAACCCGGGTCCCTGCGCTGGGAAGCAACAGTGCTAACCACTGTGCTACCGTGCCGTCCAGCATAGTGTCTTTCGCAATCTCGGTGTCTCTCAATGTCCATTTCAGCCAATGAAGTACAACTTAACATGAGGAAAGGGGAGAGAAAACTCGGGGCGAAGGGAGGACAAAAGCCGCTCCATGAGTTTCAACCAACTATTCTGCTCAGATGACTGGAGGTATGGATCAGAGTGACCACATTTCACTTCTCCCGTCAGCACCCCAGTCAATAAGGGGCCGATCACTACACACTTCTAATTATACACTCCCGCTCCAATCTGATCTGTCACGCATTTTAGCGACAACCAGTGGAAGCCGAGTGCATGATCGACATCAGTGACTCTGCGGCATTTGAGGTTTGCAGCCTGTGAATAATGGATTTGTGGCATTCATCGCTAATCGCTGCCCTCTGCTCTTCTGGAAGATTCTGGGCGAAAGCTGCAGGATTCAACACAGCAAAGTGGCCGTCCATTAAATGACTCAAATCAGAAATAAACTATCTCCTATTTTACTTATTATTTGGGGAGGGCATGGGTAATATTTTGCTTCCCCGATGACTGAATAGGGAAATGCTTCACTTGATTGTGACCAAAAAGACTTGCATTTCTATAGCACCTTTCTGGGAAGCACTTTTTGAACTTTAGGCAAATGTGGCACCTGTCTTTCCCACAGCAAGATCCCATAAAAAGCAGGTGAACATACGAATGAGGAGTAGGCCACACGGACCCTCGAGCCTGCCCCACCATTCACTAAGACAGTGGCTGATCCGACCGTAACCTCAACCTCGCGTTGCTGCCGACCCCCCCCCCCCCCCCCGATAACCTTTCACCCCCTTGTAAATCAAGAATCTCTCTCGCTCTGCCTTAAAAATATTCAAAGACTCTGCTTCCATTGCCTTTTGAGGACCACAACATTTTGAGAGAAAACATTTCTCTTGATCTCTGCCCAAAAAGGACCAACCCTTTTTTTATAAATTTAGAATGCACAATTATTTTTTCCCTCCAATTAGGGGGCAATTTAGCGTGGCCAATCCACCTACCCTACACATCTTCAGGTTGTGGGGGTGAGACCCACAGAGACACGGGGAGAATGTGCAAACTCCACACGGACAGTGACCCGGGGCCGGGATCGAACCTGGGTCCTCAGCGCCGTGAGGCAGTAGCGCTAACCATTGCGCCACCGTGCCGCCCTGGACCGCCCCTCATTTTTAAGTAGTGATCCTAGTTCTAGATCCCCCCCACAAGCGGAAGCAATGAGATAACGGTCAGATAATACGATGTCTAAATTCGATGCAGCAAAGTTACCATCCAGTTACTTTATTATTCTTTGTAGTGTTTCGACAGACCAATTCAGAGTGCGGTTACATGTCGATGACTTTGGGTGATCACTGGATTCACATATAAGCCCAGAGTGGGTTAGGAGGATGGGACACCAGTTGGGTTTTTAAACGACAGTCTGACAGCTTTACGGACCCATTTACCGACGGCCCTACCTCTGCATCATTCACCCTTGGCCAGTTGATTAAAAAAAACCCGTCAAAAATTCAATTTCCTGGGGCAAAGCAGCTTTAGATTCATCGAGGGTCCTGCTGCAGAGCGCCAGGGGAATTGGCCGCATCACAAGCCTTTCCAAGTTAGCCTTGACCCTGACTGCTACAGCAGGAGCTGCATTTACCGTCTCCCAAACCCTACTCAATTCTCCGAAGCAAACACAGAAAAAACCCAGCCTCTGTGGTCAACACAGTCGCTGAAGCTGTGGTCACTCCCATTTCACGGTATTGCGCCTTAAGATCATAAAGACATAGGAGCAGAATTAGGCCACTCGGCCCAACGAGTCTGCTCCGCCATTCAGTGATGGCCGATATTTTTCTCATCACCATTCTCCTGCCTTCTCCCCATAACCCCGATCCCCATATTAATCAAGAACCTCCCGGTCTTAAAGACACTCAGTGATTTGGCCTCCAGTGCCTTCTGCGGCAGAGCTCCACAGAATCGCCTGTGAAGAAATTCCTCCTCATCACTGTTTTGAAGATGAGGTTGTGTCCACAGTCAAAGTTAGGTTCGAGAAGCTGGGGTTGTTTCCTTCAGGGAGACTTGGTTGAGGTGTATAAGATTATCATAGAATTTACAGTGCAGAAGGAGGCCATTCAGCCCATCGAGTTTGCACCGGCTCTTACCGTGGGCAGCACGGTAGCATTGTGGATAGCACAAATGCTTCACAGCTCCAGGGTCCCAGGTTTGATTCCGGCTTGGGTCACTGTCTGCGCGGAACCTGCACATCCTCCCTGTGTGTGCGTGGGTTTCCTCCGGGTGCTCCGGTTTCCTTCCTCAGTCCAAAGATGTGCAGGTTAGGTGGATTGGCCATGATAAATTGCCCTTAGTGTCCAAAATTGCCCTTAGTGTTGGGTGGAGTTACTGGGTTATGGGGATAGGGTGGAGATGTTGACCTTGGGTAGGGTGCTCTTTCCAAAAGCCGGTGCAGACTTGATGGGCCGAATGGCCTCCTTCTGCACTGTAAATTGTGTGCGTGTGTGTGACATGAAAGAGCACCCTACCCAAGGTCAACACCTTCATCCTATCGTCATAACCCAGTAACCCCACCCAACGCTAAGGGCAATTTTGGACACTCAGGGCAATTTATCATGGCCAATCCACCTAACCTGCACATCTTTGGACTGTGGGAGGAAACCGGAGCACCCAGGAGGAAACCCACCCACACACGGGGAGGATGTGCAGACTCCGCACAGACAGTGACCCAAGCCAGAATCGAACCTGGGACCCTGGAGCTGTGAAGCAATTGTGCTATCTACAATGCTACCGTGCTGCCCTATTATGGCAGGTTTAGGTGAGATAATCAAAGAAAGGTTGTTCCTATTAGCTGGAGTTATGAGGATTAGGGGGCACAGGTTTAAAATTTTGAGCAGGAGATGGGTGGGCGGGGAAATTGAGGAAATCTTTTTTCTTTTTACACAGCAAGTGGCGATGGCCTGGGACCAGCTGTCTATGTGGATGGTGGGGAAATTGGACTGAAACTTGTGGGAAATAAACTTGCAACATCATGAGTATAGAGCAATGGAAGGGGATTTATTAGTTTGTTCTACAGAAAGCCAACAAGAACTTGATGGGAGAATGGCCTTCTTCGGTAATGGCTCTATGACTGAATGGTAACACTGTTCTTTATGTTGCTAAATTCAGGATGGTTGGCGTAGTGTTCACAAAGACCACAAAATATCTTTAACTTGAACAAAACTATAAATTTATCAACACAAGTAATTTGGATTCAACACTTCAACACGTACTCCTAGATAACACAGTTGATAATAAATCAGTTGATCATCTACTACTAATCTCTAAACTATTACATTAACTATGATCTGCTCTCACTCACACTATCTTACCTTCAGTCTGCTCTCTAGCCTTCTCCTCAACCTCTCTGCCAGAAGGCTTAGCATCAATGTCTTATATACTTGTACATCTAGCTCCCTCTAGTAGTGGAGTTATGCAGTTCATTAACCCTTGCAGTTCTTACATTCATGATAATACCACAAACACCATGCAATTTGTGTTTTAATGTGCTTAAAATCATTAAGGGTTTAAACAGGATAAATACAGAGACGCTATTCCAAATAGCATGTGACTTGATAACCAGGGGCCCAGGTTTAAGACGTTTGGCAAAACCATTGTTATGCAGTTAGGATAGGATAGTTGATATAAATTTAACAGCATCTTTCAAAAGGGAATTGGGTAAATACTCTGGGATCTGGGGAAAAAGTCAGTTAGTAAGACTAACTGGATTTGTTTTTAAAAGAACATAAGAAATAGGAGCAGAAGTAGGCCATTCAGCCTCTCGAGCCTGCTCCGCAATTCTATGAGACCGTGGCTTATCTGATTGTGGTCTTAACTCCACTCTCCTGCCTAGAACTCCTTTGTCGATCAAAGATTTATCAATCCAGAATACATTGAATGACCCAGACTCCACAGCGTGCTGGCCAAGAGAGTTTCAAAAACTAAAAACCCTCCGACAGAAGAAATTCCTCCTCAGCGCTGCCTTATAAAAGGAGACCCCCTTAATTTTAAACGGTGCCCCTGGTTCTAGATTCACCCACGAGAGGAAAGATCCTCTCAGCATCTACCCTGTCAAGCCCCCTTTGGAATATGTTTCAATATGATCACCTCTCATTTGTCTAAGCTCCGATGTGTATAGACGCAACCTTCCCTTATAAAACAACACCTTCATCCCACAAATCAGCCCAGCAAAGTTTCTCTTAGCTTCCAATGCAAGTATATTGCTCCTTAATCAAGGAGATCAAAAGTGTACAGTGCTCGACTTGAGGTCTCAGTGTCTTATTAAGTTATAACTTGACAAGACTTCTACACCCCTTGCAATAAAAACTTGCCTCTTGCCCAAAACCTGGTCCACTAACATTTTCATAGACTTCAGCTTGATTTCTTTCTGCACTGATGTTGTCCAACTTGCTGCATATTTTCCCAGTTCTTGGTTTACATTTCAGTTATATTACAGGGTTTGTTATCATAGATTCTCATAGAATTTACAGTGCAGAAGGAGGCCATTCGGCCCATCGAGCCTGCACCGGCTCTTGGAAAGAGCACCCTACCCAAGGTCAACACCTCCACCCTATCCCCATAACCCAGTAACCCCACCCAACACTAAGGGCAATTTTGGACACTAAGGGCAATTTATCATGGCCAATCCACCTAACCTGCACATCTTTGGACTGTGGGAGCAAACCGGAGCACCCGGAGAAAACCCACGCACACACGGGGAGGATGTGCAGACTCCGCACAGACAGTGACCCAAGCTGGAATCGAACCTGGGACCCTGGAGCTGTGAAGCAATTGTGCTATCCACAATGCTACCGTGCTGCATTTAGTTACACTGCATGGCTGCTTGTACCAAACAGAATAGTAACTTTATGGTACAGGTTGTTGTACCACAGAGTTAATTACACCACACTGCACCAAACTGCATGACAGTGAAGTTGCCACAAGTCAAACCTCGGGTGACACAAAATTCAAATGATGTCAAAGCCGTCAACCATTCCCATTGGCAGAGAAGCAAATCCCATAGAGCGATGTCCACGATAAGCTGGAATTCCAAATTAGCCTAACTTGTCTAAACTTGCCTTCTGACCGCACCAACCAATCAGAGCAGAGATGGACCCCACAAGAGCGTGAAACCATGGAGTGCCAGGCAGGCCAACATTCAATCTGGGTACCCCATCCTCTGTGAGAGGGGGTGCAAAAGCTGTGAATACAACTAAAGTTGTGAGAAAGTTAAAAGGCTTCAAGCTGATGTTCTTGCCTCCCAACACCACGGACCAAACCCCAGCCAATGAGTTAAAAGGTGATTAGGAACCTGAAAACCAGGACTGATCGCTCAGGTTTTTGAGGTCATTTCGACAAGGCGCAGGAGTACAATCCAACTATTCTGGAGGCCATGTTCATGATGAAGAAGGCATGAATAATGGTGACTGAAGCCACAGTTGCCAACTGCTTCTAGCAGGCTGGGATCAAACAGGATACAACTGCGCAAGATGTCAAGAGCGATGAGGGGCAGCGTGAGGCCAACCAACCCAGTGAGGAAACACTTTGCTTTGACTTGTGAGAGGCTGACCTGGAAATTCGAGCAGAGACAACCGTGGAAGCACATGGGGAGGTGGACCGTTCTGACAGGTGCAATCGTAGATGCAGTACATTCTTCAGCCGAGGAGGCCAATGGCTCTGAAGAGTCCAGGGAATACCCACTTTCCTGTTTCCCTGCAGCTGACAGCACAAAGGCAGTAAAGATGTTCCAGGATTTCACACGGCACAGCACGAAAGCAACAAAAACATGTCTGGCTGCACTGCGACAGGCCGGAAGACAGCACGCAATGCCAGGAAAGGATTATGGAATTTTCTGGTGCTAATCCTGATATTTCTCAACGTAAAGCTCCAGCCTTTCATAAGGCAAGGCCATTGTGAGATGTGAACAAATTGAATAAAGCATTTTTCACACATTCGCTGCTTTACTGTGTTTTCATTTGGCATTTGAACCTGTTCTTTTTGACATAGCCCACGTTTGTAGACATGTTGAGTTACACAGAGACTCATTCATGTAGGAACGGGGCCTCCTCGGCTATCACAAAGCTCCGCTTAACACTAATTTGTGGGCAGATCCCCGGAGGTCCGATCATTGGGATTTTATTGTATTTGTTATTTCACACAGATTCTGCCCAGTACTTATGCAAACAATAATTTGGGTGGATTTAAGCAAGAGGTACGAGTTAAGATTCAACACCTCAACCAAAAATCTGCACCTCCCACATTAGAACTGCAGCCTGGGGTCATAATTAAGATGAAATAAAGTTGACAGCACTCAGAACTAAAATTAGTGGTGCTGATGCAAAGTTCCAACTACTATTCATCTAGATTAATTAGCAATTATTAAGCACAATTCATATCATTTTTATCTTTGATTATAATAATTTGGTATTCTAATATTATTTCATTGAAATTCATCTTGGGTTATGGAGTTCCTGTGATAATTCATGGTTAACACTTTAGTCACATTAAGTGAAGTCCATTATATTGATATAATTGTCTTCAATTATTTTTAATGGTTACCATTAATTCTGCTATGCGGTAATTTTTCTTGTATTATAGACACATTCCGCGTTGATCTATTCAAACCACCCAAGGTGCGTCTCCCATCAAGAAGGAAAAACCCTCCCACATCAGACCTCAATGCAAATTCCACCCGGAGAAATGAATGAGAATCACTGGACGTGACAAGCAAGTTCCTGGTCTCAAATCCAACCCAACAGCTGCCTGGTTTCAACCTTCCAAGGAAAGAGTGGTTCCACCCGTAACAGGTTCAGGACCGGCCACGGCCCCTGCTTGGCCAACTTCCACAGATGGGGCATTAGTGCCAGCCCCCAATGTGCCCGTGGGAGGGAGCAAACTGTGCAGCACACCATAGAGGAACGTCCAATCCGCAGACCCAGTGCAGGCCGATTCGCACTCAACACAGCAACACTGGAGAAAACCGTTTGGTTCTGGGCCTGTTTCTAAAGGCTAAATTAAATTTGCTAAATTTAAAAAAACCCACATTTTTAACATGTCCTAGGTGCCAAACCCAGTCTACATAGTCGCCCGACCTCAGCCACAGCAATGGTGCGACAAGATGTCTCTGTGCTCTTGGCCCAAGCGAGTGTCCACCCACTGCTCCTCAAGCTCTGGGTTCTGGTCCCATTCTAAAACTACTTGTTCGTGGAAAAGACTGTTCATGACGTGGTTCAACTGGTTGGCATTCTGCCTGGGAATTCTTCCACCACTATTCCCTGAAGGGGAAGAAAATGGGCTAGGGAGAGACCCTGAAAATGTGAGGTCGATGATTGCACCCAATGCAATGGCAAGACGAGGGGGGGGGGCATACTAATCAGGACAGTTTCCTTCACAATGACGAGCACAGTGATGGATCCAGGGGTGGGGGTGATGCACGATGGTCAGCGGGACCTTGGAAGGGGCCCCGGTAGTCTTGGTAAATATATACGCCCCAAACTGGGACAATGCAGAATTCGTCAACAGCTGGGATCCTGGACCAAGACATCCACCAATTTATCATGGGGGGGGGGTCTTCAACTGTGTATGGGACCCAGCAACAGACAGATCCAACCCCAGGACATTTCCTGTGACTGGTACGGCACGAGACTTGAACATCATTCCCGCCGCTGCGGAATTAGCTCAGGCGCCATTTCAAGCTTGGCGAGGATAAACACCACATTTGGGACATGGAGGGAGGACAGAAGGGGACACAGGGTGAAGGACACATACGTGAAAAATAGACTGGTTGCTCTCCGGGGGGGGGGGGGGGGGGGGGGGGGGTATTTGGAGGAGGCGGGGGGGAAGGTTGCTAGGATTAGGGAGGTGTTTCTGCAGAGAGGACGGCAGAATCACCTCCCTAATCCTAGATTATAATATAATCTATTATAATCTTACTGGCCGCTGAACACGGAGAAGGCGTGGGGGGGGGGGGGGGGGGACTCTTGGTGGGTGAGAATGGAGGAAAGTCTGTGCAGGGGGTCAGGGCTGAGGGCGTTGGCAATAGCGCCACTCCCGATGGTAAATATTCGGTGGTGGAGACAACGTTGAAGATCTGGAGGCAGCTGAGGCAGCACTGCTAAATTTTGGGCGGGGGCCAAGAGAGAGACCGATTTCAGGGGAAGCATAAATTTAAGACAGGTAAGTGTGATGGTAGATTTTGGAGATTGGAGGAGAGGGGAGTTAGGGTATTAGATTGGAGGAGAGGGGAGTTAGGGTATTAGATTGGAGGAGAGGGGAGTTAGGGTATTAGATTGGAGGAGAGGGGAGTTAGGGTATTAGATTGGAGGAGAGGGGAGTTAGGGTATTAGATTGGAGAAGAGGGGAGTTAGGGTATTAGATTGGAGGAGAGGGGAGTTAGGGTATTAGATTGGAGGAGAGGGGAGTTAGGGTATTAGATTGGAGGAGAGGGGAGTTAGGGTATTAGATTGGAGGAGAGGGGAGTTAGGGTATTAGATTGGAGGAGAGGGGAGTTAGGGTATTAGATTGGAGGAGAGGGGAGTTAGGGTATTAGATTGGAGAAGAGGGGAGTTAGGGTATTAGATTGGAGGAGAGGGGAGTTAGGGTATTAGATTGGAGGAGAGGGGAGTTAGGGTATTAGATTGGAGGAGAGGGGAGTTAGGGTATTAGATTGGAGGAGAGGGGAGTTAGGGTATTAGATTGGAGGAGAGGGGAGTTAGGGTATTAGATTGGAGGAGAGGGGAGTTAGGGTATTAGATTGGAGGAGAGGGAGTTAGGGTATTGGATTGGAGGAGAGGGAGTTAGGGTATTAGATTGGAGGTAGAGGGGGAGTTAGGGTATTAGATTGGAGGTGAGGGGAGTTAGGGTATTAGATTGGAGGTGAGGGGAGTTAGGGTATTGGATTGGAGGAGAGGGGAGTTAGGGTATTGGATTGGAGGAGAGGGGAGTTAGGGTATTGGATTGGAGGAGAGGGAGTTAGGGTATTGGATTGGAGGAGAGGGGAGTTAGGGTATTAGATTGGAGGAGAGGGGAGTTAGGGTATTGGATTGGAGGAGAGGGGAGTTAGGGTATTAGATTGGAGGAGAGGGGAGTTAGGGTATTAGATTGGAGGAGAGGGGAGTTAGGGTATTAGATTGGAGGAGAGGGGAGTTAGGGTATTAGATTGGAGGAGAGGGGAGTTAGTGTATTAGATTGGAGGAGAGTGGAGTTAGGGTATTAGATTGGAGGAGAGGGGAGTTAGGGTATTAGATTGGAGGAGAGGGGAGTTAGGGTATTAGATTGGAGGAGAGGGGAGTTAGGGTATTAGATTGGAGGAGAGGGGAGTTAGGGTATTAGATTGGAGGAGAGGGGAGTTAGGGTATTAGATTGGAGGAGAGGGGAGTTAGGGTATTAGATTGGAGGAGAGGGGAGTTAGGGTATTAGATTGGAGGAGAGGGGAGTTAGGGTATTAGATTGGAGGAGAGGGGAGTTAGGGTATTAGATTGGAGGAGAGGGGAGTTAGGGTATTAGATTGGAGGAGAGGGGAGTTAGGGTATTAGATTGGAGGAGAGGGGAGTTAGGGTATTAGATTGGAGGAGAGGGGAGTTAGGGTATTAGATTGGAGGAGAGGGGAGTTAGGGTATTAGATTGGAGGAGAGAGGAGTTAGGGTATTAGATTGGAGGAGAGGGGAGTTAGGGTATTAGATTGGAGGAGAGGGGAGTTAGGGTATTAGATTGGAGGAGAGGGGAGTTAGGGTGTTAGATTGGAGGAGAGGGGAGTTAGGGTGTTAGATTGGAGGAGAGGGGAGTTAGGGTATTAGATTGGAGGAGAGGGGAGTTAGGGTATTAGATTGGAGGAGAGGGGAGTTAGGGTGTTAGATTGGAGGAGAGGGGAGTTAGGGTATTAGATTGGAGGAGAGGGGAGTTAGGGTATTAGATTGGAGGAGAGGGGAGTTAGGGTATTAGATTGGAGGAGAGGGGAGTTAGGGTATTAGATTGGAGGAGAGGGGAGTTAGGGTATTAGATTGGAGGAGAGGGGAGTTAGGGTATTAGATTGGAGGAGAGGGGAGTTAGGGTATTAGATTGGAGGAGAGGGGAGTTAGGGTATTAGATTGGAGGAGAGGGGAGTTAGGGTATTAGATTGGAGGAGAGTTAGGGTATTAGATTGGAGGAGAGGGGAGTTAGGGTATTAGATTGGAGGAGAGGGGAGTTAGGGTATTAGATTGGAGGTGAGGGGAGTTAGGGTATTAGATTGGAGGTGAGGGGAGTTAGGGTATTGGATTGGAGGAGAGGGGAGTTAGGGTATTGGATTGGAGGAGAGGGGAGTTAGGGTATTGGATTGGAGGAGAGGGGAGTTAGGGTATTGGATTGGAGGAGAGGGGAGTTAGGGTATTAGATTGGAGGAGAGGGGAGTTAGGGTATTGGATTGGAGGAGAGGGGAGTTAGGGTATTAGATTGGAGGAGAGGGGAGTTAGGGTATTAGATTGGAGGAGAGGGGAGTTAGGGTATTAGATTGGAGGAGAGGGGAGTTAGGGTATTAGATTGGAGGAGAGGGGAGTTAGGGTATTAGATTGGAGGAGAGGGGAGTTAGTGTATTAGATTGGAGGAGAGTGGAGTTAGGGTATTAGATTGGAGGAGAGGGGAGTTAGGTTATTAGATTGGAGGAGAGGGGAGTTAGGGTATTAGATTGGAGGAGAGGGGAGTTAGGGTATTAGATTGGAGGAGAGGGGAGTTAGGGTATTAGATTGGAGGAGAGGGGAGTTAGGGTATTAGATTGGAGGAGAGGGGAGTTAGGGTATTAGATTGGAGGAGAGGGGAGTTAGGGTATTAGATTGGAGGAGAGGGGAGTTAGGGTATTAGATTGGAGGAGAGGGGAGTTAGGGTATTAGATTGGAGGAGAGGGGAGTTAGGGTGTTAGATTGGAGGAGAGGGGAGTTAGGGTATTAGATTGGAGGAGAGGGGAGTTAGGGTGTTAGATTGGAGGAGAGGGGAGTTAGGGTATTAGATTGGAGGAGAGGGGAGTTAGGGTATTAGAGGATCTGTTTCTCGGGGGGCCGTTTTGCGAGGCTGGAGGAGTTGGGGGAGAAATATGGACTGGGGCAGGGGGAGGTACTGAGATATCTGCAGGTTCGCGATTTTGCCAGAAAGGAGGTCCAGAGCTTCCCGACAGCGCTGGCCTTCACATTGCTGGAGGAAGTACTGATGTCAGGGGGAATGCAGAGGGGGTGGTGTCAGTGATTTATTCTGGGTTGGACAAGGTATCATTGGAGGGGATTAAAGCAAAGTGGGAGGAAGAGTTGGGGAAGGGTATGGGGGAAGGGCTGTGGCGTGAGGTGCTCCGGAGGGTAAACGCCTCAACCTCGTGCGCAAGGTTGGGGCTGATACAGTTGAAGGTGGTATATAGGGCACACCTCACGAGGGCGAGGAGGAGCCGACTCCTTGAGGGGGTGGAGAATGAGTGTGAGCGATGAGGGAGGAGCCCCGCGGTTTTGGTCCTGCCCGAATCTGGAGGGGTATTGGAGGGAGGTCTTTGAGGCCATCTCGGGGCTGGTGCATGTGAGACTCTAATCAGGGCCCTGAGAAGCCATATTCGGGGTGATGATCAGCCGGGTTCGAAGCTGGTACGGAGGCAGATGTCTGAGCCTTCGCCTCGCTGATTTCCCGAAGACGGATCCTGCTGGGGCGGAGGTCAGCTTCTCCGCCCTGCGTGGCGGGGGGTCCTGCTGGGGCGGAGGTCAGCTTCTCCGCCCTATTGCCCGAAGGCGGATCCTGCTGGGGCAGAGGTCAGCTTCTCCGCCCTATTGCCCGAAGGCGGATCCTGCTGGGGCGGAGGTCAGCTTCTCCGCCCTATTGCCCGAAGGCGGATCCTGCTGGGGCGGAGGTCAGCTTCTCCGCCCTATTGCCCGAAGGCGGATCCTGCTGGGGCAGAGGTCAGCTTCTCTGCCCTATTCCCTGAAGGCGGGTCCTGCTGGGGCGGAGGTCAGCTTCTCCGCCCTGCGTGGCGGGCGGTCCTCCTGGGGCGGAGGTCAGCTTCTCCGCCCTATTGCCCGAAGGCGGGTCCTGCTGGGGCGGAGGTCAGCTTCTCCGCCCTATTGCCCGAAGGCGGATCCCGCTGGGGCGGAGGTCAGCTTCTCTGCCCTGTGCCTTCGTGTGGCGGGGGGACCTGCTGGAATTTGTGATGCTCGAGAAGGTGAAGTTTGAGCTGAGGGGGAGGATGGAAGGGTTTCATAGATTCATAGAATTTACAGGCAGAAGGAGGCCATTCGGCCCATCGAGTTTGCACCAGCTCTAGGAAAGAGCACCCTTCCCAACTGCACACCTCCACACTATCCCCGTAACCCCACCCAACATTGAGGCCAATTTTGGACACTAAGGGCAATTGATCATGGCCAATCCACCTAACCTGCGTGTCTTTGGACTGAGGGAGGAAACCGGAGCACCCGAAGGAAACCCACGCAGACACGGGGACACGTGGAGACTCTGCACAGACAGTGACCCAAGCTGGGAATCGAACCTGGGACCCTGGAGCTGTGAAGCAATTGTGCTAACCACTGTGCTACCGTGCTGCCCACTAACACTAATTCTACAATTCATGGGCATTATTTAGCCTGCACTTTCAAGAATTGGATGGCATCGAACATTAGGGGAGGGGGGGGTGAGTATATGGTTTATTGTTTACCATGTTTGGGATGACCGTGGATTCTCTTTTTCTTTCTTGCTTTGTATTTGGGATGTAGCGGGGAGGTTTGGTTTCGTATAAGGAAGGGGAAGCTGGTCGGCGCGGATTGCTGTTGTATTTGTTATTGTCGGTTACCTTTTGCTGAAAATGTGAAAAATGAGGAGAATAAAAATATTCTTTTAACAAAAGGGGAAGGAAATCTGCCGTCCTTATCTGGTCTGACCTACATGTCTCTCCAGATCCCCAGTAACATGGTTGACTCTTAATTACCCTCTGAAATGGCCTAGCAACCACCCAGTTCAAGGGCAATTGGGGATGGTCTAAAATGCTGACCTTGGGCAGCACGGTGGCGCAGTGGGTTAGCCCTGCAGCCTCACGGCGCCGAGGTCCCAGGTTCGATCCCGGCTCTGTGTCACTGTCCGTGTGGAGTTTGCACATTCTCCCCGTGTCTGCGTGGGTTTCGCCCCACAACCCAAAGATGTGCAGCCTAGGTAAATTGGCCATGCTAAATTGCCCCTTAATTGGAAAATGAATTGGGTACTCTAAATTTATTAAAAATAAATAAATAAATAAAATGCTGGCCACATCCCATTATATAATAAATTAAAATATAAAAGATGCAGTAGCTCAGCAAGCTCTCACACATATTCATTGTGGTAAGTGATCAGGTAAGCAATATCCAGTTACATTGGTTAAGGTCCTAGAAAGAAACAGCACAGGAGGTGGACAATGTGTCTATGTTGACCCTTCAATTATTCCCTCTCCCTGCTCTTTTCCCCAGAGCCCTGTAAATATTTCCCCTTCAATTATTTATCCAATTTTCATTTCAAAGTTACTATTAAACCAGTTTCCATTGCCCTTTCTGACAATAAATCTCAATGCAATTCGCTGCGTTTCCTCACATCAGTCCTGATCCTTTTGCCAATCAACAAAAAATCTGTGTCCTTGGGTTAAGGAGCCTTTTTGCCACCGGAAACAATCTTATTTTCTCTCTCAAAGCCATTCACGGTGTTGAACGCCTCTATCAAATCTTCTCTTATCCTTCTCAACTCTAACGTGAACAAACCTTTCCAGTCTCTGTATAATTCTAGTAAATCCCCTTGTCAAGGGTTTGACATCCTTCCTAAAGTGCGATGTCCAAGGACCGGACACGACACTCCAGCTCAAGCCAATCCGAGGCGTTTTTAAAAAGTTTAAGCATAACTTCCTTGTTTTTTCAGTCTGTTCCTTTATTAAATGTAAGGATTTTATATGTCTTTTTAACAGCCTTTGCAATTTGTTCTGCTTCTTCAAAGATTTCCTCAGAATCCCAATAGGGCAGGAGGCCATTCGGCCCATCAAGTCTGAAACAACCCTCTGAAAGGGGCAGCACGGTAGCATTGTGGATAGCACAATCGCTTCACAACTCCAGTGTCCCAGGTTTGATTCCGGCTTGGGTCACTGTCTGTGTGGAGTCTGCACATCCTCCCCGTGTGTGCGTGGGTTTCCTCCGGATGCTCCGGTTTCCTCCCACAGTCCAAAGATGTGCAGGTTAGTGGATTGGCCATGCTAAATTGCCCCTTAGTGTCCAAAATTGAATTTAGTGTTGGGCGGGGTTACTGGGTTATGGGGATAGGGTGGAGTTGTTGACCTTGGGTAGGGTGCTCTTTCCAAGAGCCGGTGCAGACTCGATGTGCTGAATGGCCTCCTTCTGCACTGTAAATTCTATGATTCTATGAAAGAGCACTCTATCTAAGCCCAATCTCCCGCCCCATCCCAGTAACCACACCTAACCTGCACAGTTTGGACACTAAGGAGCAATTTACCCTGACCAATCCACCTAACCTGGACATCTTTGGACCATGGGGGGAAACAGGAGCACCCGGAGGAAGCGAATGTAGACACGGGGAGAAAGTGCAAACTCCACAGACAGTCACCCGAGGTTGGAATCGAACCCAGGTCCCTGGTGCTGTGAGACAGCAGTGCTAACCACTGTGCTGATTTGTCTACATAAACTCCTAGGTCTCTCTGTTCCGGCCTCTTCTTCAAAACGGTATCGTTTATTCATCTTGCCTCTTCCTTATTCTTCCTCTCAAAAATGCATTACTTCACATTTCTCGCTGGTAAATTTGATCTGACAAGGTTGAGCTATAAATAACTTTTCTTTGTATAAATTGTGTGTGTCCACCAGAGAGGCTAAATGGGGCAGCGTTTAATGTCACAACCAAAAAGCAATGTCAGATACTGCAGCACTGTGAATGTTAGGCTGGATTATAAAGAACAAAGAAAGGTACAGCACAGGAACAGGCGCCCTCCAAGCCTGCACCGACTATGCTGCCCGTCTAAACTAAAATCATCCACATTTCCTGGGTCTGTATCCCTCTATTCCCATCCTATTCATGTATTTGTCAGGACGCCTCTTAAATGTCACTATCGTCCCTGCTTCCACCACCTCCTCCAGCAGCGAGTTCCAGGCACCCACTACCCTCTGTGTAAAAAAACTTGCCTCGCACATCTCCTCTAAACCTTGCCCCCCACACCTTAAACCTATGCCCCCTAGTAATTGACTCCTTTACCCTGGGATAAAGTCTCTAACTATCCACCCTGTCTATGCCCCTCAGAATTTTGTAGACCTCTACATATTTTATATTCCAGTGCTGGGGATAGGACTTAAACCCAGAACTTTCTGAGAGCATTGACCAGTACCACACATTAATGTTGAAAAACTGCATGTTAAGGTATAAAGAATGGGGGAAATACTCAGCAGTCAGGCAGCATCAGTGAAGAGAGAAACCGAGCTAACATTCCAAGGCGATGACCTTTCAGCAAGGTCCCTGACAGATTGAGTGCACCGTGAACATCTAGATTTTTCCTTCAAGCTTCCTCTGGAGTTTCGGCTGGGGCTCAGGGATCGCACTGTTTGCCTCTAATTTAGAAGCTTCTGCGTTCAAGTCCGGTTGCAGGGTTTGAGCATAAAAATCAACGGTGAGGGGGTGTTTCATAGAATTTACAGTGCAGAAGGAGGCCATTTGGCCCATCGGGTCTGCACCGGCTCTTTGAAAGAGCACCCTGCCCAAGCCCACACCTCCACCCTATCCTAATAGCCCAGTAACCTGACCCAACACTGAGGGCAATTTGGACACTAAGGGCAAGTTAGCAGGGCCAATGCACCTAACCTGCACATCTTTGGACTGTGGGAGTAAACCAGAGCACCCGGAGGAAACCCACGCAGACACGGGGAGAACGTGCAGACTCCGCACAGACAGTGACCCAAGCCGGGAATTGAACCTGCGACCCTGGAGCGGTGAAGCAATTGTGCTAACCATTGTGTGACCGTATTGCAAAGTGTTACATCGCAGGAGGTGCTATATTTTGGATGAGGCCTTGTCTGCCCTCTCAGGTAGATTTAAAAGATTCCAGGGTAACATTTCTCCCTGGTCTCCTGGCCAATATTTATCCGTCAATCAACATCACAAAACCAGATTACCTGGTCAGTATCACTTTGCTGTTGGTGGGAGCTTGCTGTGAATAAATTGGGTGCCCTGTTTCTGACATAACAACAGCAACTACACTTCAAAATTACTTCATTGTCTGGAAGGCACTTTGATCCAGTCAGTAGTCACAAAAGGAGCATTAAAAATGCAAATCCCCCCCCCACCACCCCAAATCCTGCATGGCAACTATCAGATATTGAGCATGTCGGATACTCAATGCTGTTCCTTCACCTTGTGCTCTCCAGCACCATCTCTCTCACCATTCCTACAATAGTGGCAGATCTCTATTTGACTAGAAGATACTTAACAGCCCCTGTGGGTTTAATTTTAACCCTATCAGGGCCTGTGGCTCACAGCAGCTCTCATCAACTGGGCAGTTCACCATCTCGGAAATTACGGGAACAAACCTTCAAACAGCACCCAAGGCAAAGCTTGGCCAGTAGAACCATTTATACTGATTAGTCGGTCTGTTCAATAAGTGAGCCATGCACCATAAGTAAATTAAACTGAAAAAAACCTTCCAAATTCTTAATCTCCGATTTACCTCCATCGTAACTTTATCCGACCTGACATTACATATTTCTCTGTTTAAAAAAATGCAGAGCCTTTTCGTGATCGGCTGTGACTCAGTAGGCAGCACTCCTGTCTCTGAGTCAGGAGGTTGTGGGTTTAAATCCCACTCCATGATGCTGGAGGGCAGATTTGAGGCTGCTGCTTTTGCGCGGTGCTGAGGAAGTGTGATGCTGTCTTGTGGATAAGACATTAAACTGAGTGAGGCCCCCGTCTGCTGGATTGCTCAGCACCATTCGGAGGAGGAGCTGGAGGTCACCTCAACCTCCAACACTAAACATTGAAATGAAAAGCCGGCACAGTCCCAGATGACCATAGGCTGCTTCCCCTTTGAGGGGGTGAGCTGACTGGTGGTGATTTAACCCGAGGATCACCACACCTCAGGCCAGGGGCAAGGTTGAGAAGGTGAGGCCTTCATAAATAACCTCAGCTGATACGGGAATTGAACCCACGCTCTTGGTGTCCCTCCCCATCACAAACCTGCCGTCCAGCCAACTGAGCGACCCCCTCCAACCATTACACTCTTTTTAATAAACAAAAAAATAACCTAATGAGACGGGGAATCGTCTATTGAGACATCTTTGAATTAAACAAATGATCAATAAATTAAACGAAGGGGTGGGGTGACAGCCACCCTCAGGTGGGACACTGTACCTAAAACAAGACCTCAAGAGGAAACTTTAACAAACTAAACCAAAATATAATTCCAGCACCCCCACCCCACATGGTGTGTCAGTTACCGCACTGCTGTGTGTGGGATCTTGTTACCTACAACTGCAACTGCACCGCAAAACAAAAAGTCCTTGATGGGCTGTAAGGCGCTTCTGGGACGTTCTGGGGGGAGTGGTTGAAGGCGCTATGCAAATGCAAGCCCTCTTTCATTCACAGTTTGATTGCACACAGCATCTCCCGGGGCTGGTACTTTTCACTGTACTTCGGTACATGTGGCAATCAATCAATCAGGTAACAATCACCTCCCATTGCAGAATCTCCTCGGCAATATCTTACACACTGCTTCACAATATACCCCCCCCCCACCCCACACACACACACACACAGACCTCCCCGCTCCCCTCCCCAGTTATAATCAAAACCCCATCTCCCTCCCCTCAGAAGGGGGGAGAGAGAGAATCAAACACTTTCACTCACCCAATGGACAAAGGAGTGTGAGACTCATGGTGCAGAGGCAGAGAAGGCGAGGATGGTTTTTCTCTTCCTTCCCCCACCCTCCCTCCCCACACCTCTTCTGCCTTTCCCTTCCCGAGGCTGAACCTTGTGTGTCTGGGAGGTTTCTTCAGAGGAGCCTCCTGTCTCTGAGCAGGTTGCTGAGCGCGATGGGGTTGAAACAGCAGATTCTGGCCGCCTGGCACCCTCACCCTCTTGTCGTCCTAGCCAGAGAAAACAATTGGGTTAAAAACACTGCATGAAAATCTATTCTCAATCAATGGCAGACGCGCCAGCCCGCTCCGGGGGGGGTAAGTGCAGTTTGTAGCAATCCACTGCAGACCAGCTGGGTGAAACTTACATGCGTTCATTTCACAAATGCCTCTCCCTCCACCACCTTTGTCTTCCTCCTCCCTCTCTCTGCCGCTGACAAAACTACTGCAAATAACTTCTCCTCTTCTGCCCCCCTCTCCAACAGCCACTTTGCGGGTTTCTGTGTCAATTGCTGATGTTTGGTCAGAGGGAGCCAGCAGATTGCGCAGTGTGTCTGTGTCTGTGTCCTCCCGGTCAGATCCTACCCGCTCCTGGGTCCTAAGCTCCTCCTGGCCATCTGCAAAACGTGGGTCCAGACCGCCTACATCGGCTGGCAATAACTTTTCAAAGTTATCACACGATCGATGCCTCACTTCTCTTCCCCTCCACCCCCTATTTTCACTAGTGTACACTTTTTAAAATTTAGAGTACCCAATTTTTATTTTCCAATTAAGGAGCAATTTAGCGCGACCAATCCACCTACCCTACCCATCTTGGTGTTGTGGGGGTGAGACCCACGGAGAACGTGCAAACTCCACACAGACAGTGACCCGAACCCGGGTCCTCCGCACCATAGGCAGCAGTGCTAAACACTGCGTCACCATGCTGCCCGCTTCACTGGTGTACAAAAGGGGGACTTTTACATCGCTTGGCATTTTATGGTTTCCGTAAGAATAATCCCAAAGGGAGGGCGGCGCAGTGGCACAGTGGTCAGCACTGCTGCCTTCACGGCACTGAGGACCCGGGTTCGACCCCGGCTGTCTGTGTGGAGTTTGCACATTCTCCCCGTGTCTGCGTGGGTTTCGCCCCCACAACCCAAAGATCAGCACGGTAGCATGGTGGTTAGCATAAATGCTTCACAGCTCCAGGGTCCCAGGTTCGATTCCCGGCTGGGTCACTGTCTGTGCGGAGTCTGCACGTCCTCCCCGTGTGTGCATGGGTTTCCTCCGAGTGCTCCGGTTTCCTCCCACAGTCCAAAGATGTGCGGGTTAGGTGGATTGGCCATGCTAAATTGCCCGTAGTCTCCTAAAAAGTAAGGTTATGGGGGGGGGGGGTTGTTGGGTTATGGGTATAGGGTGGATACGTGGGTTTGGGTAGGGTGATCATTGCTCTGCGCAACATTGAGGGCTGAAGGGCCTGTTCTGTGCTGTACTGTTCTATGTTCTATGTGCAGGGTAGGTGGGTTGGCCACACTAAATTGCCCCTTAATTGGAAAGAAAATTATTGGGTACTCTAAATTTTAAAAAATATCTTAAACCGATAACCTGTCTGCCCTTTAGGTAAATGTGTTAAAGATCACGCAGTATTATTGCCAGGAAGAGCGAGGAGATACTCCTGGTAACCTAGCCAATATTTAGCCCTTGACTAAATCAGATTATCTGCTCTTTAACCCATTGCTCTGTGTAGAACCCTGTTGTGTGCTATGTGTTAAAAAGCTGTGAAGCATTTTGGGACATTCTGAGGTTGTGAATGGCATTTTCGAGATGCAATATCTTTTTTTTTTAAGATGCTGTATGTGTGAAAGTTACTCCTGAATTGGCCCCAATTCCTTCTCTCTCACAACCCTTACTCGACTCTCTCATCACACCTCCTGCTCTAACTCACACTTTCCCAGGGCTCCGAAAACTGTGATGCTCCTTAAATAACTCTAATCCTTTCCATGAACCCTTGTTTGGTGTCAGCTGACTGCTGCGGCCTGAATATTCACGGAATGTTCTCAACAATGCATTGCTTTACCGGGGGTGGGGGGTGGGGGGTGGGGGGGCTGGCACTGCACCGCAGTACTGAGGGAGTGCCACACTGTCAGAGGTGTCACCTTTCGGATCCTGTCCGTGGGCCCAAGCAGGTTTCCTCCCACAGTCCAAAGATGTGCAGGTCCGGTGTTAAATTGCCCTTTAGTGTCCAAAGGTTAGGTGGGGTTACGGGGATAGGATGGGGGAGTGGGGCCTGGGTAGGGTGCTCTTTCAGAGAGTCGATACAGACTCGATGGGCCAAATGGCCTCCTTCTGCCCTGTCGGGATTCTATGATTCTATGTAACTAAAAGATGGCTTGGCACTCATTTGAAGAAGAGCAGAGATGTTCTCCTGAGTGCTGACCAACCTTTCATCCCACACCGAAGTCTCTTTCACTAACTCTTTCCTGCAGCCTGATCTAGGCCGCACCTGTCTGCTCAGGTTTGTCCGTTCTGCTGTTTAAATGAAAAGATTGCAACAACGAAAGCACTATCGGGATCGGGGGAGTGGGAGGCCATTCAGCCCCTCGAGCCACTCAATGTGATCATGGCTGATCTGTATCCCAACTCCATCCACAAGTCTTGGTTCCAAAACCCCAAATACCTTTCCTAAAAAAGGAGTTGAGGAACTCTACCCTTCAAGCAAAATGGGGTAGAGTTAGCGTCTCTGGACCTTGTGGAATTGCAAGTCATCTGCTTTCAGATTTATTGGCGTTATCCGCCCCATCACCCCTGTGCTCACTGACCCACAGTGGCTTCTGGTCAAGCAACATCTTGGGCTGAATTCTTTGCTTCTCGGTGCCGGCCGCGAGAATCGCGGTCGGGCTGAGAACAGCGAGCGATGGAAAAAAATCACGGTTTGTGTCTGCCGCTGATTCCGACGCCACGTTCCTGTCCTCCGCTGGCAGCATTAGTGAAGTTTACGCCTCTTGCCAGCGGGTACGTGCAAAATCATCATTTGCATGGATTTAAATCTCATTACCGGGTTGGACACATGCCCTGCCCCTCTTAGGCGGAAGTACGAGGGTGCGAACTGGTGCAAGTGTTTACAAGCAGAGCCTGGGTACCATGGCTGCTGAGGGGATGCGAGAGGGTTGGGAACTCTCTAAAAGTGTTGGACTTGCTGGGGGGGGGGGTGGCTGCTCGGGCTGTGGGCAGAAGCAGGGAATGACTTGGTGTCCCAGTTGGGATTGGGGTGGCCTGGCTCAGTCCGCCATTGCTGCAGTTTGCGATTTTAACACATCCCTTTGGTGCTACTTAGAGGGCCCTGGCTGCTCACACTGCTGAGTGCTCACTGTGTCCTGTAAATGTTCAGAGAGCCTCTGGAGGTGTGGGAGCCCACCCAGGCCACTCCTCTGGAAACCCTCGTACCCCAGCTGTATCATCAAGGGATGGGCGTGGCCAAGCTCAATCACTGGCCCTCTAGATGTTGGCACTCCGCAGAAGCGCTGCCCCATTGCAGAGGAAGCAGGGCATCAGCAGAACTCGCCCCAACCAAAGGACACCTGGCCCTGGCCTTTGGAACCCTCACTGGCACACTGTCCCTCTCGGGGCAGAGGACTGGTCAGTGACCCCTACCCCTCCGGATCACCAGCTGTCTCCTCCTGGTGAAGCAGGCAGCAGTGACTGTCTCTGCCACCTCCTTCCAGGCACCGTTCAGGGGGGCGGACTTGAGCCTGCAACCCACCCTGGGAAAGAGGGTGTTCCTCCTCCTCTCATTGGCATCGCGGGGTGGGTGCACTTCAGACTCCTGAAACCGGGGGGTGGAGGCAGGTCTTGTGAGCCATGCTTGTGGCTGCAATGAGTGTGTGGTGAGTGGAGTAGAGCGCTTATAAGCCCCCCTCAGGCTCTTTAGCAGTAATTCTGGACCCAGGGGTTAGACTGTTCACTGCACAGGGAATTGTCTCCAATTCACGCTGGCAGAGACCAGGCCAAGTTGCACGTCTGGAATCATGGAATGAATAGTGGCCCCAATGGGAACGCAAATCGCATACTATTCAGTTCCGGCGGGAACACATTTAGTCTCCCAAACAGAAATCAGCCCCTTGATTTGAAAATTCTCATTCTTGTTTTCAAATCCCTCTGTGACCTCGCCCTTCCCTATCTCTGGAATCTCCTCGAACCCTACAATCCCCATTGATACCTGCACTCAGTCAATCCTGGCTTTTTCGGCATCCTCAATTGTAATTGTTCAACCTTTGGAGCTCAGCTGAAGCTCTGGGATTCCCTCCCTGCCCCTCTCCCTGGGATTCCCTCCCTGGGATTCCCTCCCTGGGATTCCCTCCCTGCCCCTCTCCCTGGGATTCCCTCCCTGCCCCTCTCCCTGGGATTCCCTCCCTGCCCCGCTCCCTGGGATTCCCTCCGTGCCCCTCTCCCTGGGATTCCCTCACTGCCCCCTCTCCCTGGGATTCCCTCCCTGGGATTCCCTCCCTGCCCCTCTCCCTGGGATTCCCTCCCTGCCCCTCTCCCAGGGATTCCCTCCCTGCCCCTCTCCCTGGGATTCTGTCCCTGCCCCTCTCCCTGGGATTCCCTCCCTGGGATTCCCTCCGTGCCACTCCCCCTGGGATTCCCTCCCTGGGATTCCCTCCCTGCCCCTCTCCCTGGGATTCCCTCCGTGCCCCTCTCCCTGGGATTCTCTCCCTGCCCATCTCCCTGGGATTCCCTCCCTGGGATTCTCTCCCTGCCCCTCTCCCTGGGATTCCCTCCCTGGGATTCCCTCCGTGCCCCTCTCCCTGGGATTCTGTCCCTGCCCCTCTCCCTGGGATTCCCTCCCTGGGATTCCCTCCGTGCCCCTCTCCCTGGAATTCCCTCCCTGCCCCTCTCCCTGGGATTCTGTCCCTGCCCCTCTCCCTGGGATTCCCTCCCTGGGATTCCCTCCGTGCCCCTCCCCCTGGGATTCCCTCCCTGGGATTCCCTCCCTGCCCCTCTCCCTGGGATTTCCTCCCTGGGATTCCCTCCGTGCCCCTCTCCCTGGGATTCCCTCCCTGCCCCTCTCCCTGGGATTCCCTCCCTGCCCCTCTCCCTGGGATTCTCTCCCTGGGATTCCCTCCCTGCCCCTCTCCCTGGGATTCCCTCCCTGCCCCTCTCCCTGGGATTCTCTCCCTGCCCGTCTCCCTGGGATTCCCTCCCTGGGATTCCCTCCCTGGGATTCCCTCCCTGCCCCTCTCCCTGGGATTCCCTCCCTGGGATTCCCTCCGTGCCCCTCTCCCTGGGATTCTGTCCCTGCCCCTCTCCCTGGATTCCCTCCGTTCACCTCTCCCTGGGTTTCCCTCTGTTCACCTCTCCATGGGATTCCCTCCCTGGGATTCCCTCCGTGCCCCTCTCCCTGGGATTCCCTCCCTGCCCCTCTCCCTGGGATTCCCTCCGTGCCCCTCTCCCTGGGATTCCCTCCCTGCCCCGCTCCTTGGGATTCCCTCCATGCCCCTCTCCCTGGGATTCCCTCCCTGGGATTCCCTCCCTGCCCCTCTCCCTGGGATTCCCTCCCTGCCCCTCTCCCTGGGATTCCCTCCCTGCCCCTCTCCCTGGGATTCCCTCCCTGGGATTCCCTCCCTGCCCCTCTCCCTGGGATTCCCTCCCTGCCCCTCTCCATCTCACTCTCCTCCTTATAAGACACTCATTAAAAACTACCTCAAGTCCCAGGCTTTTGGTTATCTGATCTGATACCTTATGTGGTTCAGTGTTTGGGGTCTTCTGTCAAGCTTTGGGACATTTCATTATGTTAAAGGTGCTATTTCAATATATGTTGCTGTTATTATTGGCTTATTATTTCTGTTGCGTTTACTCACGCTGTTTCCATCAGATTAACTGGCATTTTCTTTCCAAAGTTCGAGGAGGACCTCCCCATGTGATTTGGCAGCTCCTGGAGACTGTGATGATTGTAGCGGGACGGGGAAAGATGCCAGAGAGATTTCGCAATTTGGCCAAAGATCTCACAGAGGATTACTACCACAGGGGAAGGGAGTTGGGAGCTGCAGGGGATGTGGGGGCTTGTGGGTACAGTAGGCCTTGGAAGTGAGCTAATATGTGCCGAGGGTCCAGGCCAAGATAATGGAAAATCTCTGGTACAGAAAGTATGTCCATAAAAGGTTTGGATAATTCTGCACCCCCTGGTGTCTCTTACTAGGATTGTGTCTCCTGTGGATGGAATATAAAGTAGGCATGGTTATTTAATAGTACCTTTCACAAGCAAAAATAATCTGTGTTTAGCTGAATTGTTTGAACGATAAATATCAGCTAGGACACCAGGAGAATTCAACTGTTCTTCGTTGCAAAACGGTGGGATCTGTCATGTCTCATCGAAAAGTGACACTGCAGCTCTTCCTCATTCATACCTTCGGGAGGTGCTGCCTAGACTCTGAACACAAGTCTCTGGATTGGGACTACAAATCCATGGCCTACTGACTCAGAGTCAAGCGTGCTATCCACTGAGCTGGTGTACAAACCAGATGGGAGTGGTTGTGAATTGTCGAGGTTAGGGCTGTTTGGGGTTGGGGGGCAATCTTTTGACCTGCAAAGTCAGTGGCGAATAAGTCCCGCAGTTTGACAGGCTCCTGCAGGCAGCTAGACCTCTTGGAAGGGCTTTCGTCAATAGGCCGGTTCAGTCTGGAACAAGGGCTTGGCAGAGGCTTTGAGTTCCAACAAAGGGTCCCATTGATGGAGCCCATCACTGGCTAACAGCCTGGAAGTAGGAATTCTCTCCACTGACGTGTGCACACACACATTCGCATGGGTCGGCTGAGTTGCCAGCAGACACAGAGCCATCCTTGTTTCAGGCGCCAGTCTTGAAATCATTGGCGAACCTCTTAAGAGCCTCAACAATATTGCTTCTCGCAGATCGCACTTTATGTTCTCAGGCTTTCACTTTGCAAAGCGCCATTTTCTCGCATGTCAATCAGAATTAACATCAGCAGCCTCCTCACTGGTCGCACCTCACCACCCGGACCTCCCAAAGACAATTCCTGTTGGTTTATAAAGTGGTGATAGATCAAAGAATGAACAAATTGCTGGGATGGTTACTCCAGCAAGGAATAAATAAGGGAGTCAGCAGGAGGAGTGAATCTCTTTGGGCTTGTAAAAGCAAGATTTACATACATCTTTAATGCATAGGGGCTGTTGAGGGGTAATTTGACCCTTCGACAATTCTCTGGAGGAGGATGAGGAAAGGAAAAGTATTTCTGGAAAGTCTCTGCTATCTTAACCAAAGGACTATGTGTTAGTTACCAGCCATGGTTTTTTTTTAACACAACAATTTTATTGAGGTATTTTAGGCATATAGAAAAAGTGACATTGTACAGTACACAAAAAAAAGTCAAGACACAAATTAAACATAATGCAAACCACGGCTTTGTTCACGCACGGACCTGCTTCAATATCCCCCTACTCTCCCCTAGCCCCCCGCACCTCCCCCCCTCCCCCCTGCTGACGCTTACTCCTCTGCGAAGAAGTCAATAAATGGCTGTCACTTTCAGGCGAACCCTAATAGCGAACCTCTCAAGGCGAACTTGACTTTCTCCAGGCCAAGAAAGCTCGCCATGTCCAATAACCATACCTCAGCCCTCGGGGGCTTTGAGTCCCTCCACGCTAACAATATTCGTCGCTGGGCTACCAGGGAAGCAAAGGCCAGAATTAGGCATTCATAGAACATTACAGCGCAGTACAGGCCCTTCGACCCTCGGTGTTGCGCCGTCCTGTGAAACCCCTCTAAAGTCCCTCTACACTATTCCCTTATCGTCCATATGCCTATCCAATGACCATTTGAATGCGTTTAGTGTTGGCGAGTCCACTACTGTTGCAGGCAGGGCATTCCACGCCCTTACTACTCTCTGAGTAAAGAACCTACCTCTGACATCTGCTCTATATCTATCTCCCCTCAATTTAAAGCTATGTCCCCTCGTGCTGGACATCACCATCTGAGGAAAAAGGCTCTCAATGTCTACCCTATCTAATCCTCTGTTCATCTTGTATGCCTCAATTAAGTCACCTCTTAACCTTCTTCTCTCTAACGAAAACAGCCTCAAGTCCTTCAGCCTTTCCTCATAAGATCTTCCCTCCATACCAGGCAACATCCTTGTAAATCTCCTCTGTAACCTTTCCAATGCTTCCACATCCTTCCTATAATGTGGCTGTCGGCCTCTCTCTCTTCCTGGACTCCCGGGGCCTCCGAAACCCCAAAGATTGCCACCTCAGGGCTCATTACCATCCCAGTTTTCAATACCCGGGACATGACATCTGTGAATCCCTGCCAATACCCCCTGAGTTTAGGGCATGACCAGAACATGTGTACATGGTTAGCCGGCCCTCCGGCGCATCTAGCACACTTGTGGGCCCAGTGCACTGGATCAGGCTGAGCCTGGCGCATGTTGTGGTCGTGTTTACTCTGCTCAGGGCTTCTGCCCAGATACCAGCCTCCATTCCACACCTCCCCCCCCCCCCCCCCCCCCCCCCAGTTCCTCCTCCCACTTAAGCTTCAGGTCCTCAGTCTGCGTATCCTCAGCTCCCATTAATTCCTTGTAGACATCTGAGACTCTACTCTCTCCCCTAGAAACTACCCTGTCCTTCCTCCCCTTTGGTGGGAGACGTGGGAAGGACGGCACCAGTCTGCGTACAAAATTTTGCACCTGTAAGCATCTAAAGTCATTCCCTCTCGCCAGCCCGAACTTCTCCTCCAGTGCCCTCGTGCTCGGAAAGCTTCCAGGAACAGATCCCCCATCCTCACAATCCCTGCCCTCCTCCACAGTCGATACCCCTGTCCATGTTCCCCGGGGAAAATCAATGGGTGCTGCAGATTGGGGTCCACACCGATGCTCTTACCTCCCCTACATGCCTCCTCCACTGGCCCCAGATCCGAAGAGCCGTCGCCACTATCGGGCTGGTGGAGTACCATGCCGGAGAAAGTGGCAGAGGCGCCGTGACCAGGGCTGCTAAGCTAGTGCCCCTGCACGAAGCAGCCTCCATCTGCTCCCAAACCCACCCCCCACCCACCATCCCTTTCCTTATCATCGCTCTGTTGGCCGCCCAGTAATAGTTACTGGAGTTCGGCAACGCCAGCCCCCCTTCTCCTCTGCTCCTTTCAAGCATCAGCCTCTTACCCCACGGGGACTTCCCTGCCCATACAAATCCCAGAATAATTTTATTCAGCCTCTTAAAGAAGGACCGCAGGATAAAGAAGGGGAGACACTGAAAAACAAAGAACCGCGGGAGAATTGTCATCTTAACTGTCTGCACCCTCGCCGCCAAGACAGCGGGAGTGCATCCCACCTCCAGACCTCCTCCCTCACTCGTTCCACCAGTCGGGAGAGGTTGGGCTTATGCAACTTGCCCCAGTCCCGTGCCACCTGAATCCCCAAATATCGGAAACTCTCCCCCACTAGCCTGAACGGCAACCCCTTCAGCCTACTCTCCTGTCCCCTCGCCTGAATCACAAACAACTCGCTCTTAGCCATGTTCAATTTATATCCTGAGAACCAGCCAAATTCCCTCAGGATTTCCATAATACCGTCCATCCCCACCATTGGGTCCAATATATATAACAGCAGATCGTCTGCGTATAACGAGACCCTATGTTCCATTCCCCCTCCCCCGGACTAGCCCTTTCCAGCCCCTGGAAGCTCTCAGTGCAATTGCCAGCGGCTTTATGGCCAACGCAAACAGCAGTGGGGAGAGAGGGCAGCCCTGTCTTGTCCCACGGTGCAGTCTAAAGTAGTCCGATGTTGTCCTGTTCGTCCTTACACTCGCCTCCGGGGCCTGATATAATAGCCTAACCCAGTCGATGAACCCCGCCCCGAACCCGAACCATCCTAGTACCTCCCACAGATAATCCCACCCGACCCAGTCGAAAGCCTTTTCAGCATCCATGGCTACCATTATCTCTACCTCCCTACTCTCCGGGGGCATCATAATCATGTTGAGCAGCCTTCTTAGGTTGGCCACCAGCTGCCTCCCCTTTACAACCCTGGTTTGGTCCTCCACAATTGTGTACCATGGTACATAACCCTCAATTCTGGTCGCCGGGATCTTGGCCAGTAACTTGCTGTCTACGTTGATCAAAGAGATCGGCCTGTATGACCCACAAGCCTCCGGGCCCTTATCCCATTTCAGAATAAACGAGATGGTGGCCTGCGACATCGTCGGGGGTAAACTCCTTCTGTCTCTTGCCTCGTTAAAGACCCTGACCAGCACCGGCCCCACTATCCTGGCAAATTTTTTGTAAAACTCCACCGGATACCCATCCGGCCCCGGGGGCTTTACCAGACTGCATGACCTTCAGGCCCCCCAAAAGGTCTTTGATCCTGACCAGGGCCCCCAGTCCGTCCACCAACCCCCTCCCCACTCTTGGGAAGGTCAGTCCGTCCAGGAATCGCCTCATCCCCCCCAGGGGGTTCAGAAGTATACAGCTTCCTATAAAGACCTTGTTCAGCCCTGCTGGATCACCCACTAGATTACCTTCCCCATCCACTACCCTCCCTATTTCCCTAACTACTTCCCTCTTCCTTAGTTGTTGCGCAAGCATTCTACTGGCCTTCTCCCCATGCTCATAAATCGTGCCTTTTACCTCTCTATGCTGCTCAACAGCCTTGCCTGTAGTCAGCACCCCAGATTCGGCCTGCAGCCTCTGTCACTTCCTGAGTAACTCTGGCCTTGGGGATTCCGCGTAACTCCTGTCCGTCCGTAGAATTTCCTTTATCAGTCGGTCCGTCTCTGCCCTGTCTGTCCTATACCTGTACGCCCGGATTGAAATCAGCTCCCCTCTCACCACTGCCTTCAGTGCCTCCCAGAGCACCGCTGCCGAGACTTCTCCAGTATCGTTCACCTGCAGGTAATTCTGCATGCATTTCCTCAGCCTCTAGTTACCAGCCATGGTTGAGTGGGGAGGATTCTCGCCTCTGAATTAGAGGGTTATGGGGTCCAGGACACATTCCAGAGACTCCAGGACAAAAAGCCACACTCTGTCAGTACAGAAGGAGTGCTGCATGGTAGGAGGTGCTGAATGTTAGATGAGACATTAGCTGAAACTTACCAGCCCTCTCTGATAGGCATACAAAATCCCGTTGCAGTATTTGAAGAAGGACATGGGTGTTCCCTCCAGTGTCCCAACCAACATTTACTCCTCAACTGAAGCAGAATTATTATCACTTTGCTTTTAGTGAGGGACATTAAAATCCTCGAGAGGTTAATGTTTTCTTTCTCGTTGAACATTTCTCTACACCAGTTAGGAAATGGGGGGTGGGGTTCAGGTGGGAGCAGGGGAGGCTGCCTGGCTGACAATCAAGCTTCGTCCAATTGGTTAATGGGTCTTTGTGCTTTCCAATTGTTGCAGGAAGGACATTAGTCACAAGGATGGATGTGTTGGCCGATTAATGGCGGGAGCGTGGGAGAAAGTCATGAGATGAAACCTCCAGGAATATATTTAATTGTAATCGGCAACTCTAGTAAATTGCCTACCATGTTTCCTACATTATACCAGCTACACTTCAACAATATACCTTAAATGCAATAGAGGGCGAGGTCCCAGGTTCGATCCCGGCCCCGGGATACCGTCCGTGTGAAGTTTGCACATTCTCCCCGTGTCTGCGTGGGTCTCACCCCCACAACACAAAGGTGTGCAGACAGGTGGATTGGCCAGGCTAAATTGGCCCTTAATTGGGAAATAAAGGAATTGGGTACTCTAAATTTATTTTTTAAAAATAAATAAATAATGTAACAGGTTAAGGGGTAACCTGATAGAGATCTACAAGATTAATTATAGGCATGGACAGAGTGGATGGGCAGGCACTCTTTCCCAGGGTGGAGGGGTCAGCCACCAGAGACATAGGTTTAAGGTCCGTGGGGCAAAGTTTAAAGGAGATGTGTGAGGCAGGTTTGTTGAGTGCCTCGAATGCACTGCCAGGGGGGGTTGTGGAAGCAGATACATTAATGGTGTTCAAAAGGCATCTTGACAAATACATGGATAGGGTGGGTATAGAAGGATATGACAAGAGGGACAAGGAAGTGCTGAGGGTTTTGGCCAAGGGTGGTATCATGAGCGATACAGGCTTAAGAACATAGAACATTACAGCGCAGTACAGGCCCTTCGGCCCTCAATGTTGCGCTGACCTGTGAAACCCCTCTAAAGCCCATCTACACTATTCCCTTATCATCCATATGTTTAGCCAATGACCATTTAAATGCACTTCATGTCGGCGAGTCCACTACTGTTGCAGGCAGGGCATTCCACGCCCTTACACTCTCTGATTAAAGAACCTACCTCTGACATCTGTCCTATATCTATCTCCCCTCAATTTAAAGCTATGTCCCCTCGTGTTAGCCATCACCATCCGAGGAAAAAGGCTCTCACTGTCCACCCTATCTAATCCTCTGATCATTTTGTATGCCTCAATTAAGTCACCTCTTAACCTTCCTCTCTCTAACGAAAACAGTCTTTAGTCCCTCAACCTTTCCTCATAAGATCTTCCCTTCTCCAGGCTTGGAGGGCTGAAGGGACTGTTCTTGTACTGTATAGTTCTTTATAAGGGCCTTTAATGCAACACAATATCTCAAGGTCCTTCACAGGAGAATTATAAAACAAAATTTTTGCTGATGCACATAAGGAAGTATATGGGTAGATTGCAAAAAGCTTGGTCAAAGAGGTAGGTTTCAGGGAGTGTGTCAAAGAAGGAAAGAGAGATAGAAAGGGGTAAAGAATTAGAGAGGTAACTCCAAAACTCAGAGCTTAGGCATCTGAAGGCATGTCCACCAATGGTGAAGGTATTAAAATTATGGATGCTCAGGAAGGTAGACTTGGATGAGAGCAGATATGGGGCTGGAGGAGGTGATAGGGAGGGTTGAGACTATGAGAGCTGCTGGTATTTGAGAGATAACCAGGGCATATCAATTCTGGATTGAACATCGTCTGCTGTGGCTGCAGAGACTGACACATGTGTAGCAGTCCCTTTTGCTGCTGGCATGGAGGGAAATGGTTGGCCTGCAGTCAATTAATGATTTTTCCTTCTGTTGGGCTCTCGTTTCCACCATCTGGCCATCTCTCTTGTCCTCTGCTTTTTGCCTGTCCCTCCTGACTGCTTATCTCCAGTATGGGGACTTCATGCCCTTTTAGCATTTGGAAAAAATTAAATGAACCGTCAGGGGTTCTGTTGACAGATTTTAACTGAGATGGCACCTATTTAACTCATTTTTCAACGATCCAGACACCGGCAGCTGTTAAGGATTTAGGTTAAGTTATTCAACTTTTCCTATATTTGTAATAATTCTTGTTCTGTACCTCTAATTATTAAATATTCCATGACTGCTTGCAAGACCTGATCAATTTTCAGGTGTGGACAGATACATGGCAGGTACTTTTCTTGCCGCTCAATGGCTCTCTATTGGGAAATTGTCTAACCACTTCATGATATTGAGGTTACTGAATTCCCCACCATCAAAATTTGGGGGTAAATTTTTTTTTTTTTTAAATATAAATTTAGATTAGCCAATTATTTTTTCCAATTAAGGGACAATTTAGCATGGCCAATCCACCTACTCTGCACATTTTTGGGTTGTGGGGGCAAAACCCACGCAAACACGGGGAGAATGTGCAAACTCCACACGGACAGTGACCCAGAGCCGGGATCGAACCTGGGACCTCAGCGCCGTGAGGCGGTTGTGCTAACCACTAGGCCACCGTGCTGCCCATTTGGGGGGTAAATATCGACCAGAAACTTAATACAGTGGTTACAGGATGAAGTCAGAGGATGGGTCTGACCACCTCCTGACTTCCACCCTCCACAATACAAACCAGGAGTCTGATGGCATTCTCTCCATTTGCCTGGATGAACTAAATTCCAACAACACTCTGGAAAGTCAACACCATTATAAAGAAGTCTGCTTGATTGACACTCCATCCACCACCCACTTCCCCAAACCTTCAGCTCACAGTAGCTAAAGGCACAGTAATCAATGGGGGAAGCAACTAAAAGTAGGAATGTGCAGAGTCCCAAATTGCAGGGACACAGAGATTTCAGAGTGGCTGTCAGGCCGGAGGAGGCAACAGATGAAATGTTAACTGCTGCAGAAATCCACTCATTCAAAGCATCACTAAAGATGACTTAGTTGCAGCTGTTTTAAGGGAGGGAAATGCTGACTGACGTCCGAGCATGGCAGTCTAGAAACGTTGCTGGATTTGCAATCCAGCAAGAGTTCAAATTTCACCACCGCAGCTTTGAAATTTGGTTTTCGGTTTTAGACATTCAGTGCAGATGAACATGAAACCTCAACCCACCTCGATCAATAACGTCCTTTCAAGAGAAGGAAACCTACCATCCTTACCTGGTTCAACCTATTATTGGTGCAAGACTGGAATCACTCAATGTTTTCATAAAAAGGTGTGCATTTAGATAGTGCTCTTCATGACATAGGAACAGGAGTCAGCCATTCAGCCCCTCGAGCCTGTCCAGCTATTCAATAAGATCATGGCTCATCTGTGGCTCAACTCCATATACCTGCCTTTGGCCCATATCCCTTAATATCTTTCATTAAATCTGTATCTCAGATTTAACATTAACTAATCGAGCTTCCACTGCAGTTTGTGGGAGAGAGTTCCAAACCTCTACCACCCTTTGAGTGAAGAAGTGTTTCCTAACATCTCTCCTGAACGGTCCAGCCCTAACTTTTAGACTATGTCCCCTAGTTTTAGAAACTCCAACCAGTGAAAACTTCAACCAGTGGAAGTTTATCTTTATCTATCCTGCCTTCCCTCCTTATCTTGAATACTTCAATCAGATCACCCCATAGCTTTTTAAATTCTAGCAAAAACAGGCCTAATTTGAGTAAGCTCTCCATGTAACTTTATCCCTGTAATCCAGGTTAATCAGATTTGTAAACCTACGTCGCACTTCCAAGGTAAAAATATCCTTCCTAAAGTGTGGTGCCCAGAACTGCTCAGTGACTCCAAGTGGGGTCGAACCAGGGTTTTGCATAGCTGCAGCAGAACTTCCGTGTCTTTATACTCCAATCCTCGAGATATTAAAGTCTCGGCATTCCATTAGCCGTTTTATTTTCTGCACTTGTCTGTGGCATTTTAAGGATCACCTGAACCCCCAATTCTCTTTGAACATCTCACTGTACTTAAACTCTTCCCCTGTAGAAGGTGCCCTGCTCTATCCTTTTTCTGGTTCAAAATGAATAACCTCACACTTGTTTCCGTTGAATTCCATCTGCCACAATTTTGCCTATTTACCTAGTCTGTCAATATGTCCTTGCAATTTTCTGCTATCATCTGGGCTGTCTGCAATGCCGCCTAACTTTGTATCATGGGCAAATTTGGACATATGACTTTCTGTGCCATCTTTCAAGCCATTGATGAGTAATGGGAATAATTGAGTCCCCAACACAGATCCCTGTGGTACATCACTGGTCACCTCCTGCCAATTAAGGGTACTTACCCATTATCCCCACTTTCTGTTGCCTACCACTCAACCAGTTTCCTAATCATGTCAATAATTTGCCCTCAACTCCATGGGCTTCCACCTTAGTTACATTTCCATGTGGGACTTTATTAAATGCCTTCTGGAATTCCATATAAATAACATCCATTGACATTCCCTTGTCAACTACCTTAAGTTAACATTCAATAAATTTAGTCAGGCATAACTTTCCCTTCACAAATCCATGCTGGCTCTCCCTGATCAACCAAATTGAGGTATTCAGTTACCCCATCCCTGATCAGGCTCCAGTAATTTCCCCACCGTGGATGACCAGACATTACAGCCAATTAAATATAATGGTGATTAGCAATGCTGCTTCAAGGTCAGGGACCAGAGTTCAATTCTGGCCTCAGGTGAGTGCGTGGAGTTTGCACGATCTCAGCGTCTACATGGGTTTCCTCCAGGTGCTCCGGTTTCCTCCCACTGGCCAAAGATGTGCAGGTTAGGTAGATTAGCCATGCTAAATTGCCCCTCAGTATCCAGAGATGTGCAGGTTAGGTGGGGTTACTGGGATAGGGTGGGGTGCTCTTTTGGAGGGTTGGTGCAGATTTGATGGGCCGAATGGCCTCCTTCTGCACTGTAGGCATTCAATGGGATTGTGGTCATCTGAAGGGTCGCACACTTCGGAGTACATTGGTTCCTAATTTTAATTGTTACACATAGATTGCTATGTCTCAAGTGCTTGGGCCCCACGCTCTGGATTTATTTCCTGAAACTTCTCTGCCTTTCTCTTTAGGCTCCTTAAAACTAGATAGCATCTTCCATGACCTCAGGGCACCCCAAAGCACTTGCAGCCCCTTTTGTGACAATCAGTGCGCAGCAAGCTCCCATGAACAACAATGACCAAATAATGACCAATTATTTGTGATGTTAGTTGAAGAGTAAATACTGGCCAGGACACCAAGGATGGGCAGTAAAATGCTAGCCTGTCCAGAGATTGAACAAATTTCAATGTCGTGAACAGCGATAACCCTAATATGCAACATTGATCAACAGCAAAGTCCTTCATCACGATAAAGCTGTTGAGTAAATTTAGTTGTCTGAAGTCACGCGGCATGCATTTCCCATCAGATGTTGAAAAAAGCCAGAGCTTATGCTGATTTTCCCATTGCGACACTGGAGAACACAAAGCAGGCAGCTGCACAATACTGGACCGAGGGCAGCATCTTTAACCTCAGCACTAAAGGTGGAAACTAATATAAACAAACAAAAGTTATCCTTGGGGTTCTGCTATAGAAGCTCTTTTCAAAAACCAATCCATCAACTATTGATCAATGCCTCAGGGGCCAGCTTCAAGTTACCCAATTTTCTTTTGTGAACTGGAGGTTATGTACCAAATTGCACTGGGCACAGCACAATGCTAATTGTACAGACTGCTTTATGTATCTGGCCCACAAGCACACAGTTAAAGCAGAAAATCAATAGTGGTCTATAAAGGTACATAGCCAACATAATCTTCAGTTAAAGATGTAGGTTCAAGTGCAGCTGCACAGACAATATTTTTATCCTGGTGGTCTTTCCACTATGAAGGATCTTGAAAAAAAAAATTACTGAAGGCACTGCATTCACTCAACGATCGCCACCAACCAACTTGCACATCTTCTACATAGTAAAACATCGCAAGGTGCTCCGCGGGAGTGCAAGCAGGCAAATGTCAACACCGAGCTGAAGTAGAAAACATTAAAACAAATGACCAAAAGCTCAGTCAAAGAGAGGAGCAGAAAAGTCCAAGGCCAAGGGTTTTAGGGAGGGAATTCTGGAATCCTAGCAGCTAAAAGCTCAGCCGTCATGACAGGACACAAAAAACAAAAATAATCAAGGATGCAAGAGGAGAATTGGAATGCAGAGTCCCTGTAGGTGGTAGGGAAAGTGCTCGATGTCTACAGTTTGACAATTTTTTGGGAATGGTTTCAAGCCAAATGCAAAAACTTGGAAAAACACCTTTATTGATAGTCACTGTAATACAAGTTAGAGAATGTACATCTAATTTTAATTATACACAAATCAAGCACAATTGGGAGGGGGGGGGGAACAGAAAAGAGTCATTATGCAAAATTGGATAGCTTCAGTTAAAAAATGTGACAAACTTGGTTTCAATGAAGTAGTCGCTATTTTGTAAAATGTGAAGTCTTTGCACAAGTTCTTCTTTTTAAAATCTGTTGAAAATATGGACAATAGTTGGTAAGGTTGGCAGGCAAGATGAGGGGGAATCAAAATCCAAAGGGAGCATTCAAAATGCAACTGGATGAAGTGTTCAGGTACTTCAAGGAATGAGCTTTGGATGGGCAACAGCCTTTATCTGAACCCACCCTACATGAAGCGCACACTTCTTCATTATCATCTAAAAAACGTTCATCTGTGCCAGGCATTTGCCGTCAGTTTTTGCATTACGCCAACCTCCACAAAGATTTCTTCTCTTCTCTTTTAAAATCAGAACTGCTGCACGATCAATTTCCTTCGCACGTCATGTGCGAACTTGTTAATTTTGAAGAGGTCACTTTCATAGAATGAGGTCATGTTGTGAATGTTGATCTGACGAGCCTAGAAAGAAAAAGAGCAAAGCCTTAGAAACAAAACAAATCAGCAGACAACAAGAGGTTCTCAATGGCTTCTTTTAACTTAAATGCTGACAAAAGGACGATGTGATTGATGACTTTTATTACAGGTAAATAGGGAGATGAAAAAACGTACACTTCGCATCAACTGGAGCATAGGTCCAGGAACACAAACATAATTCAGACCCTCATTAAGCCTCAAATACACTACATACAGAGCTTCCCGGAGGGACCGGCCTCCACACTGCTGGAGGAGGTGCTGACGACGAGGGGACTGGAGAAGGGGGTAAGTGTCAGCGGTGTACGTAGCTATTTTGGAAGAGGATAAGGCACCACTGGAAGGGATCAAAGCAAAGTGGGAGGAAGAGTTGGGAGAGGATATGGAGGGGGGTTCTGGTGTGAGGTGCTCCGGAGAGTAAATGCCTCCACCTTGTGCGCGAGGTTGGGGCTGATACAGCTGAATGTGCTGTATAGAGCACACCTCACGAGGGTGAGGATGAGCCGATTCTTTGAAGGAGTAGAAGATGTGTGTGAGTGTTGCGGGGAGGGCCCCCGCTAATCACCTTCATATGTTTTGGTCCTGTCCAAAGCTAGAGGAGCACTGGAAGGAGGTTTTTAGGGTAATTTCCAAGGTGGTGCACCTGAAACTGGACCCGGCTTCCCATATTCGGGGTGTCCGACCAGCCAGGGTTGGAAACGGATGCGGATATCATAGCCTTCGCCTCGTTGATCGCCCGAGGGCACATCCTGCTGGGATGGAGAGCAGCCTCTCTAGCCTGTGCCCTGGCGGGGGGGGGGGGAGGGAGGAGAAAGAGGGGGAGGGGGAGGGGTCCTGTTGGAATACTTGACCCTTGAGAAGGTTAAGTTTGAACTGAGGGGAAGCTCAGAGGGGTTCTACAAGTCACGGGCATTATTTATTATGCACTTTCAAGAACTGGATAACATCGAACATTAGCTGGGGGGGGGGATGGGTGCTGTGTTTATTAAGGATGACTATGGGTAATCCCTGATTCCTTTTTGTAATTTGTTTATGTAAACATGCAGGCTGATGTTTTGGGGTTGGTGGGATTGTTGTTATTCTTATGGGGTTTGACATATCTGTTGCTGATTATTCTTGGTGGGTGTAAATACTGGAGAAAATGTGAAAAAGGAGAATGAAAATATTTATAGAAAAAAAGCCTCAAATAGACTGACCATGCTATAAACACAAGTTCTCTTTATTGCTTTGCCTATATTTATATCAGGAAACTTCCTGCACTGCCAAAATCTTCCAATTAATTGGCTTTCACAGCAATGGAATTCCAGAATCGCTTTTCGGCCTTTTGGCCAAGATGAGCTTGGGATCAGGTGTAATGCCTGGATCTGGTGTGTCTTTCTTGTGGGGACCATGAATGAGATTCAATTTGAATTTGAATTGGAACAGGCAAGGAAGTAGATTAGGGGCTTGCCTCTGTCCGCTCTGCGCATTGGCTTTGTAACTGAGAAAGGAATTTTAAAAAAGGAATGGAATTCCCCAAACACCCATGAAAATTTTGGAATTCCATGCAACTGAAATAGAATTGGACTTTAAATTTTTTTTTCTTTCCCTCAATTAAGGGGCAATTTAGAGTGGTCAATCCACCTACCCTGCACATGTTTGGATGTGGGGATGAAACCCACACCAACACGGGGAGAATGGCCTCCTTCTGCACTGTAAATTCTGTGAACATGGAGGATTGGCTAACTAATAGAAGACAGAGATGAGTAAAGAGGGGCATTTTCAGGATGACAACCTGTAACTGGGATCAGTGCTGGGGCCACAAGTAATTACAATATATATTAATGACTTGGATAATGGAAGTGAAGTTAAGTTTAGATTAATAAGTAGCAACTTTATTGAGAACACAAGAACTAGGAGTAAGCAATTAAGCCCCTCGATCCTGCTCCGCCATTTAATACGATCATGGTTGATTTAATCTCCAAATTCCTGCCCGCTGCCCAGAACCCTTCATCCCACAACTGATCAAAACCTATTGATCTCCTCAAATTTGTTTAGTGTTCTGGGGCGGCATTCTCCCCTACCCGGCGTAGGGGAGTGGCGCCAATCACTCCGGCGTCAGGCCTCCCCAAAGGTGTGGAATTCTCCGCACCTTTAGGGGCTAGGCCCGCGCCTGAGCGGTTGGCACCACGTTGACTGGCGCGAAAACCTGCACCAGCGGCCTTTCAGGCCCGCCGCCGCAGAAAGGCCTTCGCCGGTTTGCGCATGCGCCAGTGGTGACGCCAGCGGCAGCTGACGTCACCACCGGTGCATGCGCGCTGGGGGATTCTCTTCTGCCTCTGCCATGGCGGCGGCGGAAGAGAAAGAGTGCCCCCACGGCACTGGCCTGTCCACCGATTGGTGGGCCCCGATCGCGGGCCTGGCCACCGTGGGGGCACCCCCCCGGGGTCCGATCGCCCCGCGCCCCCCCCAGGACCCCGGGGGCCCGCTCGCGCCGCCACCAGAGGTGGTTCAAACCTCGGCGGTGGGAGAGGCCTCCCAGCGGCGGGACTTTGGCCCATCGCGGACCGGAGAATCGCCGCAGGGGGCTCGCCGCTCGATGTGGCGTGATTCCCTCCCCCACCAATTCCCGGGTGGCGGAGAATTTCTGCCACGGTGGGGGCGGGATTTTCAGCGGCCCTGGGCGATTCTCTGACCCCGAGTGGGGTCGGAGAATTTCACCCCTGGTGTCCATTGCGCCCTGGGATAGAAAATTCCAGATTAGTGATCCTTTTGAGTGAAGTATTTCCTCATTTCTGTTTTGAATTTGCCACCCCATAATCTCTTGTTATACAATATTCAACAAGGGGAAAAATCTGCTTTATGTTCACCCTGTCAATCCCCTTTAGCATCTTCTACATTTTAATTAGATCTCACCATATTCTTCTAAACCCCAGCGAACATAGGACTAAACTGCTCAGTCTCACTTCATAAGGCAAGTCCTTCATCCCTGGAATCAATCTAGTGAACCTTCTGCGAGTCACCTCTAATGCATTTACATCCTTCCTCAAGGGGACCAAAATTGTGCTCTGTACTCCAGATACAGTTGCAAAAGCACTTCCCAAGTTTGTACTCTATTCCATTAGCAATAAAGCCAAAGCTCCATTTGCATTCCTTATTACCCGCTGTACCTGGATTCCAACTTTGTGATTCATGCACAAGGACAACCAGATCCCTCTGCACCAAAGTATTTTGGTTTCTCTCCATTTAGATAACAAATATCCAAAAACAGATAACCTCACACTTAATAGCCATTTGCTAACTTTTGGCCCACTCACCCAACCTATCGATATCTATCTGATATCTTACTTCCACATTGCAACTTGCTTTCCCACCTCTGCAAATTTCACCATCGTACATTCTATCCCTGCATCCAAGTCATTAATACAGATTGTAAATAGTTGTAGCCTAGAGGGCCGAACCCTGTGGCACGTCCAGCTACAGCTTGCCAACCAGAAAGAGACCCATTTATCCCCACACCCTGCTTTATGGTGTTCAGCCAATCCTCTATCCAAGCCAATATATTACCCCCAACCCCCTGGTGTATTAACATTTTGCATGGCACCTTGTCAAATGCCTTCTGGAAGTCAGATACACAGGACCCCATTGTCCAATTTGCTTGTTTCATCTTCGAAGAACTCCAGAAAACTAGTCAAACACTATTTACCATTCATAAAACCATGCTGATTCTAATGGATTGCACTCTTCACTTTCCAAATGTCCCCTTGTTACTTCCTTGATAATGGATTCCAACAATTTCCGTTTGATAGACATTTAACTGGTTTATAGTTACCTAGCAGGGAGGTTACATTAACCTTTTCCCAATCCACTGGAACTTTTCCAGAATCCAGGGAATTTTGGAATATTATACCCCGGGGCTGTTTAGCACACTGGGCTAAATCGCTGGCTTTTAAAGCAGACCAACAGCATGGTTCGATTCCCATACCAGCCTCCCCGGACAGGCGCCGGAATGTGGCGACTAGGGGCTTTTCACAGTAACTTCATTGAAGCCTACTCGTGACAATAAGCGATTTTCATTTCATTTCAATTCCTCCACTATCTCTGCTGCCACTTCCTTTAAGATGTAGGCCATATAGGATTCTCCGGGGACCTGACAGGATAGATTTCATAGAATTTACAGTGCAGAAGGAGGCCATTCGGCCCATCGAGTCTGCACCGGCTCCTGGAAAGAGCACCCTACCCAAGGTTAACACCTCCACCCTATCCCCATAACCCAGTAACCCCACCCAACACTAAGGGCAATTTGTGACACTAATGGCAATTTATCATGGCCAATCCACCTAACCTGCACATCTTTGGACTGTGGGAGGAAACCGGAGCACCCAGAGGAAACCCACGCACATACGGGGAGGATGTGCAGACTCCGCACAGACAGTGACCCAAGCCGGAATCGTACCTGGGACCCTGGAGCTGTGAAGCGATTGTGCTATCCACAATGCTACCGTGCTGCCCACTAGTGCAGGGATGTTGTTTCCCATTGTGGGAGAGTCTAGAACCAGGGGGCATAATCTCAGGAGTAAGGGGTCAATCATTTAAGACAGAGATGAGGAGGAATTTCTTCCCTTAAAGGGTAGGGAATCTATGGAATTCTTTGCAGCACAGGGCTGTTGAGGTTGTTAAGAATGTTCACGGCTGTGACAGACAGATTTCTAATCAGTAAAGGAAGGGTTAGGAGGATAAGGTTAGAAAGTGGAGTTGAGGGTTATCATTTCAGACCAGTCATGATCTCATCAAATGGTGGAGAAGACTCAATGAGCCGAATGGCTGACTTCTGTTCTGTGTTGTATGGACTTTTGTTGACGGTGCATATTATTAACAAAGTTGGCAAGAGACCAGAAATTTCACCACGAACTGCAATACCACAATCGTATTTCCATTTACCTTTTCCACCAAATCTTTTTCTGGTATTTCAATGGTGTCTTGCTGTGCCCCATATCTATTGCGTTGGTAAGTAGCCTGCTCCGCCACTAACTGCTTCAGAACAAAGAGCAGTAGCTCATTATTGTCCCGTTTGAATGTCAAGTATCTTGAAAATGTCTGAGGGGGAAGAAAGATTGAGTAAACATAATGTAATGGTTATGAATAAATTTTGATTAACACATCTCCCACAAAGTCAATTAAAAAAAAAAGCAAACTGAAACTTAAAAAGGCAGGAAGCCTTTTGCTTCCAGCATCAATTTGAATCCTGCGCAACTTGATAGAATTCTCTCCTTGATCCCCACATGTAATAAGTTTGAACGGTTCTAATCCAGCCTCGAGTGTGTCTGGGCCCAACAATGCAATCAAATGCCCTCAGTGGGATACCATTAATTACCAGATCAGTAGCACAAACACCTATTATTTCGAATTTCCTTCGGCGGATGGGCGATGCAGAACAGAAGTTTGCAAATTAAATCTTGTTTTTAAAAAAAAATGAACTGTGTGATATCAGTCTTTTCTTATCCGTACGTTTTAATTGTAGTCTTGCCTTAATCGTGATAAGTATGAGTAACACCACTGCTGGAAGGTGGGCAACTGTTTTAAAGTCCGAATGGGTGGGGTCAGAATCCAGGAGGGGCATTCAGCACTCATCCTTATTGTGACATATTCTTATCTTCTCTTTTAAAAAAAAAGAATGACTAGTGTGCGTAATTTTTCTTTTTAAATTCAGAGTACCCAATTCATTTTTTCTAATGAAAGGGCAATTTAGCGTGGCCATTCCACCTAGCATGCATTTTTTTTTTGGATTGTGGGGGCGAAACCTACGCAAACACGGGGAGAATGTGCAAACTCCACACGGACAGTGACCCAAAGCCGGGATCGAAACTGGGACCCCGGCGCCGCGAGGCAGCAGGATTAACCTCCTCGTGTGTACAATGATAGAAAGTTTGCAGGGACAACCCTAAAGGTCCTCACATGCGGTGAGGAATACTCCCTTACAACTACTGACTTTGCAAGTCTTTTTTGTATTTTTATTTTGGGGTTAAAGAATAGTTACCTCCTTCCTGCAAATGTACAGGCTGGTCTCATATCAGAGAAAAATATGTTACCATGTTCTCATGGCTTTATCTTCCAGCTTATCCATTCATTGTTTTCCTCGTATAATGGAGGCACAGAGTTTAATGATCCTCCTGTCTTTATCTGTATTCTTGTATGCAGAAGCAGATAAAATGTACTGTACCACTTTGAGGGTTTTTTGTGACATTTGTCAATGTTGCTGGGTGATTTAATTATTCAATTTTTCAAGAAAGGTAGAAGAGAAAGCAGCAAACTACAAGCCAAGTAGCCCAACATCAGTTGATGGGAAAATTTTGGAATCTATTATTAATCTTATCCGTGCACTTAAAAAAAAGCATAGTACGATTAGAACAAATCAACACTTTTACCAAAGAGAAATAGTGTCTGACAAATAAAATGCATTTTTTGTTTTGAGGGTGTAACTAGTGGGGTATTTAATGGGGAACCAATAGATGCAGTAAACCAAGATTTCCAAAAGGTATTCAGTAAGGTGTCACACAAAAGGCTAACTGACAACATGAGGGCCCATGGACTGGAGGGCAAATATTTTTGCATGGATAGAGGACCGGCTAATAGATACAAAGCAGAGACCGGACATAAATGGGACTTTTTCCAAGTTGGCAGACAGTGGACAATAGAGTGCAGCAAAGCCAGTGCTGGGGCCTCAGCTTTTTACAATCCGTATAAGAAAAAACAGAAAATAACATATCAAAGTTTGATGATATCAAGCTGGGTGGAAACGTAAGCTGTGTAGAGTAAACAGAGGTTGCAAGAGATACAGACCTGTTAAGTAAATAGGCAACAGGATGGCAATATAATATAGGGAAGTGTGAAGTTCTCTTTGGTCGTAAGAATAGAACAGCATTACATATTTCTTTTATGAAAGGCGAGACATTTCGAATTGTTGATGTTCAAAAAGAAGTGGGTGTGCTTGTACAGGGAACATAAAAAGTTAGCATGCAGGCGCAGCAAGCAACTGGGAAGGCAAATGGTATGATGGCCCTTATTGCGAGGGGATGACAGTACAAGAATAAAGTCTGGCTACAGTTGTACCAGGTTTTGGCAAGACCACATGCAGCTTCGGTCTTCACATTAAAGAAGGTATACGTGGTGGTACATTGAAGGTTCACTAAATTGTTCCCTGGATTGAGGGGGTTGTCCTATCATGAGGCTGAGTAAAAGGGGCTGATATTCTCTGGAGTTTAGAAGAATTAGGTGATCTCATTGCAGCATACAGAATTCTGAAGGGGCTTAATGGGGTGGGTGCTGAGAGATCGTTTCCATTGATCGCTGAATCCAAAGCACAGGCGCACAGTCTAAGGGTGAGGAACCAATAATTTAGGACCAAGATGCAAAGAAATTAATTAACTCCAAGGGTCATGAATTTTTGGAACTCTACCCTAGAGGGGTATCGTGCTGCATCATGTATTTAATGCTGGGATAGGCAGATTTTTGATCTTAGGGAATTAAGGGATTTGGGAGCCCAAGATCACCCATGAACATATTGATTGGTAGCTCAGGCTCGATGAACCACATGGTCTACTTAGATTATCATAGAATTTACAGTGCAGAAGGAGGCCATTTGGCCCATCGAGCCTGCACCAGCCCTTGGAAAGAGCACCCTACCTAAACCCACACCTCCACCCTATCCCTGTGACCCCACCTAACCTTTTTTGGACACCAAGGGGAATTTAGCATGGCCAATTCATTTAACTAGCACATCTTTGGACTGTGGGAGGAAACTGGAGCACCTGGAAGAAACACACAGACACGGGGAGAACGTGCAGTCTCCGCACAGACAGTGACCTAAGCCGGGAATCGAACCTGGGACCCTAGAGCTGTGAAGCAATTGTGCTACCCATGCTGCCCTCTTGTGTTCCTGTTTGTGTTCTTGCAATAGATGCTACACTGCCCTAGATTAAATCATAGGTCTTTGAAATCAGGTGCATGAGGAGATTCCAGAGAAAGGCTTGAATTAACACCTGAAATTTGACAGCAAGAATGGAATTTAAACATTATTTTTTTCTCCTTGTAATTATTGGCCTACTAGTTACATTTCTTTGTGCACTATACTAACAATATTTTCTGTCACAATATTCTTTTGGATTGCTGACACAATCTCCTGGAAGTAGTCATTTAGAGGGGTGCCTCGTCAGCGGACTGAATGCTACTAGGCTAAACACAACAAATTTCCAGTCAGCCTTTTAGAACAAAGAAAATTACAGCACAGGAACAGGCCCTTCGGCCCTCCCAGCCTGCGCCGATCCAGATCCTTTATCTAAACCTGTCTCCTATTTTCCAAGGTCTACTTCCTTCTGTTCCCGCCCGTTCATATACCTGTCCAGATGCATCTTAAATGATGCTATCGTGCCCGCCTCTACCACCTCCGCTGGTAAAGCGTTCCAGGCACCCACCACCCTCTGCGTAAAAAACTTTCCAGGCACATCTCCCTTAAACTTTCCCCCTCTCACCTTGAAATCGTGACCCCTTGTAACTGACACCCCCACTCTTGGGAAAAGCTTGTTGCTATCCGCCCTGTCCATACCTCTCATTATTTTGTAGACCTCCATCAGGTTCCCCCTCAACCTCCGTCTTTCCAACGAAAACAATCCTAATCTACTCAACCTTTCTTCATAGCTAGCACCCTCCATACCAGGCAACACCCTGGCTCTGCCAAACCAGTATCATTCATACTCGGGCCTAAGCAAAGATTGAGTCAGTTTAATTTAATCTAATAATACCTAGTAAAGATACAAATTTCACACTTGTTAGTCACACAAATCTGGAGGCATCTTCCACCTTCCCCCATAAGCACCCACACAACAGTAGCATAAGCAACAAAAATAAAATCGCCAATGCCACCTTCCACTTGCTCACCTTCCTCATACTCCGCATGACGCTAAACTTCTGTGTGTCGATGAAGCTTTCCAGCATGACCCGAATGGCCATGTTGACATCATCCTCCATCACATAGTCTCTCAGGTGGATGCGAGCATGTGCCTCGGCCATGCGAATCATGGATTCAATGTGGCGCACAGTGATGGGAATACTGCCCGTGGCCTATGCGGAAGAAAAATATGTATAGCAATTAAGTGGCATTTGAGAAGTCCCAACAATCAGCACCGTCTTGTATTGATGTTGAAGACAGCCAAGGATGAAACATCACCAAATGCTAGGATGCTCAGAAACAACACATCACAGTGTGTTGGGGCAGCACGGTAGCACAGTTGCTTCACATCTTCAGGGTACCAGGTTCGATTCCTGGCTTGGGTCACTGTCTGTGCGGAGTCTGCACGTTCTCCTAGTGTGTGTGCTTGGGCTTCCTCCGGGTGCTCCGGTTTCCTCCCAAAGATGTGCAGGTTAGGTGGATTGGCCATGAAAACTTGCCTTTAGTGTCCAAAAAGGTTGGGTGGGGTTACTGGGATATGGGAATAGGGTGGAGGCATGGGCTTAAGTAGGGTGCTCTTTCCAAGGACCGGAACAGACTCGATGGGCCGAATGGCCTCCTTCTGCACTGTAACTTCTATGATAATTCTATGGCATAATTCCTTTCTTTTGCCTTCTTTTTCCCCCGAAAAAGGGAAGCCACTGGTGCGCCCCCCCCAACAGCAGGATTGAGTAGCAGACTTATTTCTCAGATTGGGGGAGGGGGGGGGGGCGCAGTGGTTAGCGCTGCTGCCTCACGGCGCCAAGGTCCCAGGTTCGATCCCAGCTCTGCGTCACTGTCCGTGCGGAGTTTGCATTCTCCCCGTGTCTGCGTGCATTTCACCCCCACAACCTAAAGATGTGCAGGGTCGGTGGATTAGTCACACTAAATTGCCCCTTAATTGGAAAAATGAATTGGGTACACTAAATTTATTTTAAAAAAAGATGGGGGAGTATGTATACCTAGAGCAGAGGTATAAAAGTTCTTTCTGCAAGTTTCTACACAGGATAGCTTACTTACAAAGAAAAAAAACAGCCTTCATTATTTTCTATAATGAAAAATGAAATGAAAATCACTTATTGTCACGAGTAGGCTTCAATGACGTTACTGTGAAAAGCCCCTAGTCACCACATTCCAGCGCCTGTTCGGGGAGGCTATATGGGAATCGAACCATGTTGCTGGCCTGCTTTAAAAGCCAACGATTTAGCCCAGTGTGCTAAACCAGTGGCGTGTATTTCAACAGAAACGTAAACAGTTTTATTTAGAGGCAACGAGCAATACAATTTGAAGGGAAAGCAAGTGAGAAGGGGATAGAAAGACACAGCAAAGGAGGCCCATTGCGTCTGCACCGACACATGAAAAACACCCGACCTGTCTACCTAATCCCATTT